>NC_133348.1:2144213-2477546 GCF_030506205.2 Paramisgurnus dabryanus | reverse complement strand
CATTCCAATTTACTCCGCTCTAGTTATCCACTATTGCATTATTTCCTTATTTATCTCTTATAGGTCCGGTAGCTGCATTTGCAGTACTTGTATATGAATTACTTATAAAGCAAAACAGGCTCAGAAGAAAAATTCTCAGTGCCACCCCCTGCAGAATCTGCTCCTTTTTTAGTTATATACAATTTAACGCTCTCTCGCCGATCATTACACTCGAGGATTGATGGTTCCTGAAGGCACAAGCTTCTGTTGTCAACAGAGCAAAGAAACACAATATCCCTCATTTCCTTCTGAAGTTCCTTAACGCTTCAGACTTTTCATTATGACTCCACAAATAGATAAGAAAGAAAGCCAGCCGTGGTATGATGCGTGTCCTTTGTTACAGAGAAATGTTGAATTATTCAGTATTAATACAAAACCACTTTGATAAAGATATCAGAAGATGTCTTTCCTTGTACACCTTAATGGGAATACAATACTTACAGCAATACTTAATATACATTATTAATGCCATAAAGATGTACATAGGGAATTCAGGTTCTCAATTAACAGTAGATCTGTTTCACTGTAAATGTTTCTTGCAGTTTAAGAATCATTGCAGAAGCCAGTTTTTCCTCATCTTTAAAATGTTGTTTATATGTTACTGTAGTTGTGTGCACTGTATCTGCACTAGATGAGCGAGTTGTTGACACATACAGCATGCTGCACCATCAGGCCATAAACCTTGTCCAGATACCTCTAGCTTGCCATGAGCTATGAGTTTCATCCTCAAATGAAACGTCGACTCGAGATAAACTGCAGGAAACGTCCTTGGGGAACCCGACAATTGATTTTGCTTGCAAATATAATCCTCTTGGAAAAGTATTTATTTGGCACAGACTCATTTCATCTTAGAATGAATACATGCGTAATATTTGGGAAACATAGGTTGACATATCTCGCACTATTCTCAGTACTCTGATGTAGCAATAATAATATGAATAATACTATGAGTAATAATTTGCAATGTCAAACAGAGTTCAAAGGTTTGAAATGCCTGAAGCTCAATTGGAAAGCATTGCGCTAGCAACGCAAATGCCATGGGTTCGAATTGATCCCCAGGGAATGTTCATATACTGAAAAAAATGTATAGCTCAAGGTGGGATGGTGCAGTATATTTGTCATTGACATCAAACTTCCATGGGAAGCGGAAAATAAAGGCAAATCCCAGCTGGGGGTTCGGTGAGGTAAGCAGAGTTCACTTTGGTGATGGGAGGATCCTTCATTTCCCATGTGCCTTTCTCTACATTGCAGCCTGCTGATTAGAGAGAAGCACTTGGAGATTGGCAAATGTCCACGACTGCATCTCAGCCATTAAAGTGTTCATTCAGCAGTAATGCCAGCTGAGATCTTATTCCTCTTCTATTGTCCCTGGGCCACAGAGCCGTCAGCCTGTTTATTTACCTATAGGATGATGCGAAAAAACAGACGACGTCTGTTCTGCCCTAGATTGTGTCTAGAGACAGAGTCTCATCACTCACTATTACCATGACTGTGAAATGCTTGTGTCTGTCTATGTGCCATTGTGCCACTTTTTATATTTAATGTGGACTTGGTTCTGCTATCCATCAGATACGTCGTATCTCTGCCTTTTTTGCTCTTACAAATCATTCACACTGTCTTATATCAGTAATGGCTTGGATTGAGGTACGGTATACCTACATTTCTGCTCACCGAGGCTTATTTTAGATCAAGGGCAGTCATATTCTGAGTTGTTAAATATTAATGAAACTTCACCTTCCTAGTTAGCAAGAAGAATTCCACTATTATATGCTAATGTGTTTAGGGAAAATTTGTTTATGTGATATGTATGTATGTGACCACAGTTATCGGATGAATAATTGATTTGTGAAACATGTTAGGACAACAAACATTGGGATGTATGAAACATGCTCTTTGTTTCTTCACAGTAAGCAGATGTCCTGTTCTCTAAAGCACAACTTACTGTTTAACACAGAAAAGGCTGGTTTAGATTGAGATCTCATCTCAAAATCCATCTCTATAACATGGCAGTTATGGTTGCAATAAAGTGCCATGAAACAGCATGTCAGAACTTTGTTCCGTATCAAAATCAATTTAAGGGTCTACAAAGATTTACATTCCTATTTACGCATTTTGGCAGACACTTTTATTTAAAGCAACTTTAAGGGGACATTTCACAAGACTTTTTTAAGATGTCAAATAAATCTTTGGTGAGTACGTATGTGAAGTTTTAGCTCAAAATACGATATAGATAATTCATTATTGCATGTTAAAATTGTCACTTTGTAGGTGTCAGCAAAATTGTGCAGTTTTTTTTTTTTAAATACAAATGAGCTGATGAAATGCAAACATTGATCACCATAATGGCGGTTTGTTGAAATCGAAACTCAGTTGTGCTCTCAATTATTTTATCTCGCTTTATCTCTGCACTAAATGGCAGTGCCGTGATAGTTCCAACTAAGGGGTTAAATTATTATAATAAGATCCCCTTTTGACATCACTAGGGGTGCCAAATTTCAATAGCTTATTTTTTCACAGGCTTGCAGAGAATGGTTTACCAAAACCAAGTTACTGGGTTACTAGGTTACTATTTTCTAAGTTACTATTTTCTAGGTTGATGAAAGCACTGGGGACCCAATTATAGCACTTAAACATGAAAAAAGTTAGATTTTCATGATATGTCCTCTTTAAGGCCGAAGTATGGTCCATTTTTTCACATACATTGTGTGTCAGAAAAGTGCACACGTACTGATTTTTGAAACCCTTCGTACATTGTACATGTAGGTCGCGCATGCACCTACAGGAGAATGTAGTATGTAGCTCAAAAGATGCATTGCATTTTGTCGGAATGCGCATGCGTCAAACATCTGTGTTCACGTAAGTCAAATAAACTATACTTTGCAAGGCTTTATGTTCAACCGTGCATGTGCATTACTATACTCTGGGCTTTACAGTGCATTGATGATTTTTCTTTTTAGCAGCATTGTATGTTCCTTGGGATAAAGTCAAAAAGTACCTTAACCAGAAGATTTGTTTACAAAGATACTTGTTCAGACAATAAGTGAGAACCCCCAAGGAGCTCCACATTTTTATTCCCACGTCTCTTAGCTGTAGATGTCATATGGGATCTCATCTTCTAGTCACTTTGTAGAGGTCAACGCTGGTCAAATATATTTAGCTGTGTAAATTGGATTCTGTGGTATAGGCAAAAGCGTGCGGGACAGCTGTGTATGTTAAGCGTAGAAACTTGATGAACTGATTCATCTTGGGATAACCGGCATAGTTGTTATCACAGTGGCACTTGACAGCTTGATGTCATCCCAGAGGTTTGAATAAATGCTCTCCGGAACGGTGCCGCTGCTGTGCAGAATGTGGCCATAACTCTCAAGCCAGGTGACCCTCAAAAGGGCCACATTGCTGTCACTCAAGACTCATGGAGCGGAGGTAAATATATTAGCGTTAGAATTAATCTTGTCTGCTGTCAAGGGTCGGGAAGGAAGTGTTTGCTCAGCAGGCTTTTGGATCTTTATCGTCCCCTCTCTGGGACTGTCGCAGTGCACTCGTACAATGTCACATTTTGTTCAAGTATGATAAAAATAACCCTTGCTTATTAAAAATGCACAGGCATAAAATAACACGTCATGATCTGCAAGCTAATCGTATCAGTATCGGGGCTAGCCAGGAGTGAACGGTGAAAGCACATCTATAAAGGGATTTTGCAAGAATTAGCCTGGTGAGCTATTTATAGGTCCACGGGAGGGGGGTGAGCGGTGATACCGCCGTGTTATATGCACTCTGTGGACAATCCCCAGGTCAAAGGCGCCGAGGCCAGACTGCAATTAAATCTCAGTCCGATAAAATTCTGCGTCATTACACACAAACACTCATGCAAACATACAAAAGCTGCCTGTAATCCCACTCCACCCTTGTACCCTGACCTCTTTTATTTGCGGTCAAGTGCAGCTTTCCAGAATTAAAACCTCTTTTGTGACAAGGCACAAAAACAGCAAAGAAAAACAGGCATTGCGAAAGTACCTCTCAGCGTAGCCTGTTGTGCAACCCCTTTTGGGGCCCCAGTGCTATTTTTGTTCCTGGATATGCGTCACGACTGGGTATTTTCTCTGGTGACTAGCTTACATCAGTAGGTCTCCTAGTATACGCTCTATCAGCGAGAGCCTTCTGATTGATGGGAGTTTCGGCTGGCTGCCTGGTGTTTTATTCCTAACCTCGTAGAATGGACAAGGGGAATTCGAGATCAGGGGAATGTTGTGGATGACCAAGGACCTTGAGAAGCCAGGTTGGTTCTGAAATCTGTATTTTTTCCTTCTCCTCTGTGTCTGTCATTGTGTCTAGTAGCGATCAGAGAGGTGATATCCCCCTCCGGGCTGACGTGACCGTAAGGCAGTGGAGATATACGCTTATGTTTGCTTTTCATCCGCGGCTGAAAGCAGAAGGCTTGGCTGCAGTAGGCTGTCAGAGAGAAAGAGTGTAAGAGAGAAAGAGTCTCACATCGCCTGCTTGTACTGCTTGCATGCTGAGCTATTGATGCCATCTCTGTCTGATAACAACACTAACACCTGCTTCTGGAGAAACAGACAAAGCATTAGATTGTATTACTCTTTCTGTTTCTCTTTGCATAGCGTATGATAGACATGCACTTGTTGGTTACATCGGTGTACATAAGGTACAGTAGCTGTTCGCAGTATCTGTCTGCGAAGCTTGTGCAGGAATGTCAGTTGCCTTTTTGGTGAAGGGACACCCCCAACCTTATCACCCAGGTTACAATACCTTACATCGTTTATCATTCCCACTGGGAATTATTAAAAATGCTTTTTTGCTAAATTAAGTATCCTATATCTGCGGACGTGCTAACCTCCCCCATGCAGCTGTTTGATTTATGAGCATGGCATTTAAAACGTGAGGAAAGGCTTTGACAGTAAGACCAAGGGAACACCACATAGACACTGGGCGGACATCACAGATGCATATATTTGCATTAACAGCTTTAGTTAAAACTAACCTCATTTAGTAAAGATTTATTTCATAAAGGCACATATATACATGCTTGTCATTCAGAAAACCTACAACAGGGGAACCCAGGGTTTACAGTGACCTTGAGATGAGTCTCTTGATGCAGGTCAGGAGAGCACACCCTCCACTACTCCTCGTGTGTCTACCTGTACTGAGAGAACTGTAATACTTCTGTCTAATAACAGAGAAATGAACCGGCCCGAAGTGTGCATTTTCCATTCACAAATACTTTGACTTTATTATCTCATTGCTCTGAATTTTTCTCTCTGACGAATTGTCTCTCCGACTGAGTTTGGGAAATGCCCAGCTCGACACGCATCGAGAAATATCAATCGCTTTTTAATAGAATCCTCGGCGTACAGATCAATTGTGTGTTGTTTGCGTAAACGTTCCGTTACGAAAACCCAGTTCGTGTTTTCCTTTGGGTTTGAGTAAAGCGGGTCAGCTGAGGGAAGCCTGATATCGCTGTGGCAGATTCTTTCCTAAGGTGATGTGCCGGCCTGCCAGCTGAGGGGAAAGCAATTACCAACCCGTGCGGGAGCTCTGTCTGCCTGTGACTACAAGAGTAATGTGATGTTAGCTTGCCGCCAGTGCACTCACGGGATTACAGAAGACCCTCTTCCGCAACAACCTGATACAGACCCGCTACATCAATTGCACTGCCTTGGCAGCGGGACAGGGAGTAATTGTGTCCAGGTTTGGGTGCTACATTCCTTGCTGCTTGTTTTTGCTGGCTTATGTTGTTTGTGTGTGCGGATGTCACACCTATCGAATCGTGTACCCAGAAGCCCTCAGAAGGGGGTCTTCTCTTTACTGCGTTTAATTTTAAACCTACCATGGGGGTATAAACAGTAAAGATGTCAGTATTATAAAAATTCTTTCTAGCACAACTGAATTGCACTGTTTTAGGATGTGACCTTGTGTCTTTTGAACACATTTCCTCTTTGGATGAATTGAATTTCTCCACTGAAAAGCTTGCCACTCGCTTTCACACATCGGTATGCATTTCCTTTTAATCATGACACATTATCATTGCTTTTCTAGAAAGAAGTGGATGTTATGCAAGACGTCTTCGCATGGTGATTAAATCCCACCATTCAGTGGTTCAGCTGAAAGCTGTTCCATTTAAGACAACATGTCTGAAATAAATGGAGAGCTGTAGTTTAGATCAGGGGTGGGCATTCCTGGTCCTGAAGGGTCAACGTCCTGCAGAGTTTAGCTCCAACCTTAAATCAAACACACCTGAAAAATCTAATTGCCTATGTGTTTGAGGGGTTAGGGTTGGAGCTAAACTCTGCAGGACTATGGCCCTCCAGGGCCAGGAATGCCCATCACTGGTTTAGATGGTAGATGGAGGCCACCTGTGCACCTGAGAGGAATAATCCTCTGTGACCTTGTGCCAGGATGTTCCTCTGTTGAAGAGGAGTAAAAGAGACCATTAGCACATCCAAGGCTGATCCTCCCGAATAATCCCCTTGATTTCTCAAGTGTCACTTTGGTGACAAAGAGACCCTTTTTAGTACCATGTGTCATTGACAGATACAGATGGAATGACAAAAGATTTGTTGTTAATATTCCTGAATAGATCCATAGTGGCCATCAGGGATAGTAAGAATGTCCATGGACATTTTTATAAGTAAATGTGGCTGTTATATTAATTTATTATTTTGGTGTATATTTGGTCTGCGTACTAGGCGCTGCTGAATTTTATGCCCTGTTCACTATTAATTCATTTCATCATTTGGTAAATAATTATTTTATTGACAACACAGAACTTTAGATGAAATCTTATCAGGGCACTTTCAGAATATTAAATTACACTACAATTAAACCACAACTTAATCATAATATGACTCATTTCATGGCTTGCACAGATAAATACCACTGATTTTACGTTTTTTGCCTTTTCCGTGTTTTTTTGGAAACATGACAGCATTATGAATCATATTGTTGTACAATATCTTGAAGGCAGATGGTCCACTTGAAACAGCACTTCTATTATGACCACGAGTGATCAAAGCCTAAAAAGAATTAAGGAGCTTAAATGCAAAAGCAGCTAAACGCCACGTTATATCAAATGAGATAATGATATAAACCGAATGCTTTTGGCACGTATTATTCGTTCATCAAATACTTTTTAATCCGCTTAATCCTCACCTCAGGCCATTCAGAAATACTTTTTTTTTTGCAGAATCCATTGAGAGAAAAAATGCTAATTTACTGGAAAACATGTCAGATGAGCCCTTAAATTATTCTCCTAATTTTATCATCATTATAAACCTGGGTCTGATCGAAACGGCATGGTCAGGTTTTCATAATGAAGGCTTAGGGTTTCATTCAGATCTAATCTAGCTGTGCCCTGTGACGCAAATGCCACTGATCCGAGTGCCAGAAGAGTGTGAAGGTGTGTGGATAGAGGTTGGACCGACCCTGACTGTGTCCCCTTCTCTGTGTCTGTGGCCGAGGGTCCGACTGAGCTAAGCTCTCCATACCTTCTGTTCAGTTTTGGTCAATGCCAGAACTATAGCAAAGACAGAGACTTAGATACCCAACCTGTGCCAAATGGGCAAACACTCTGTGGCTCACACTTCAGTGTAAGTGCGAGAAGGTGGAAAATCCAAGATCTTTTTGTTGTTTGCTGATTGTATGACTTGATGAATATTTTTGTAATGATTTTGACTATGTTGTACATGGATTACCTTGGAATCGAACCTTTGACCTTGGCATAGCTAGTGCCATTTCTTACCAATTGAGCTACTGTTGTTGTATGTTTGTAGTGCAGCTTTATGGCCTGGGCAGGGAGTTTACATTTATGCATGTGGCAGATGCTTTAATCCAAAAATATGATCAGTATGTGTGTTCCCTGGGTTAAAACCCATGACCTTTTGCGCTGCTAACGCAGTGATCTACCACTGAGCTATTCAGGAGCACAGTTTAGTCAACCTAACCCCTCGCCTTATTGCAGATTTTGGTGTTTGGGCATGTACTGTGTCATCATTAAGTTCTACCAGCCGGGAGCATTTTGTGTTTGTGTGCATTTTATGTGTGTGTTCTTGCCGAGCAGTGGCCAGACCCAGAGTGTGGGCTTAACTCAGGAAGTAGGCAGGCAGGCATGTGGCCTTCTGCCACTCGGGCCCCAGGGTTCCTATCACAGATGGCCCACTGACATTAGCCCAGGCCTGGGGTCAGCTAAGACATCATACAGAGAGCAAGAGAGATTCATGACATTCACAGCCGAAAGGATGAAAAGACAACAGTGAGATACTCTTAAGCGAGAGCAGTACCGAGGCAATTGGCCAGCGCTCAGCTGAGACGGCTTGCAGGGTTGGCAAATTTAAGCCAGATTTTGGAAAACGAATATAAAAAGAGAGATAGAAAGAGTGGGAGGAACTTCACGTGGAGGTGCGAGGGATGCATGAGAACAGCCAGGAAAATAGTGGGTTTTTTATTCCATGGCGTAACACTTTTGAATCACAGGTGAGACCACCTGTCTCCGCTGGCTTGAATCAACCACATTCCTGGCAGCGTTTATGCTGTTTGCACCGATTGAGATTCGCATAAAAACAATTTACGATCCAGATCTATCCCAGGTACAGATTTGACGTTACATATATTTATAGACTTTTATTGCACTAGCATCAATTCATCCAGCAACCTTCTCTGAACCCACTCTTATTCCGTGGCACAATCTGTTATTGTTTTGACCAAAGTGAAAGACTTAGTCATGCTTTTATTATCTTTTTCATCTCATTATTCCTAACAAGAGATTTTTGTCCATATTTCTCTTCTTGGTCTCACCCAGACTACCTCTGCGGGTTTCATTGTTAATGCTGAAAAAAAACTGGCTTTACTTGCAAAGCTGGTAGACTGCATGTTATTAACATCATCCAGCATCTGAATCAAAGATTTTATAGCTAATACAAAACTTGTCGTTTCAACTCTGGGGTGGGGAGTGATGGTTTAGAAACCTGGTAGGCACACCAGCCTATCAGCATCCGAAAGTGGATTTTCTTAATGCAAGATCATTTCTTTAGTCAGACGCAGAAAGATACATCATTTCTGTGCCCCGGAGAGTTAGCATGTGCCAGTATTTTCCAGTAACAGTCGAGTTTTCAGAACATAAAAGTGTCTGATTAATGGATAAAGAGAGCTCACCTGCATCTCAAACCAACGAAGAGGAGAACAGCTGACGTTTATTCAGCCTACTAATGCTCTGACGCCCTGACAACAAGGCAAGGTGAGGACCTCACTTATATTTTTAGCCCGTGAATGGAAGCGGCAGAGAGTTGAGTCAGAGAGAGGAGAGGATGGAGAAGAAATGGAAGGAAATGTGAAAAAAGGGTGCAGGCTGATGGAGAGGCAGCAGCCGTGGGTTGCTGTGACTGAGATTGTACTGCTCTATTTAGAAAACCGCAGGAGTTTGTGAATGCTGCCGTGGGGCGCATGGTATGAGTGTGGAGATGAAGAGCGAGCAGGACGGAGGGAAGAAAACAGAAAAAACTTGGTAGCAGTGCAGCCGTCATTACAGCGACCACATAATGTGTTCCAATGACACTTATCCATGATGGTTTATAGCACAAGCATCCGTGTCCTATGCATCCAGCACTTGTCTGAATATGCAATATGTTGATTTTTGAATGAGGTTAGCAGTCTTGGGACAGCGAGACGACCAGTAAGAGGAGGGAAAATGACTTGATGATCTAAATTACATTCTTGACCTGATATTACATCTCATGTAAACAACCCACAAAGGAATTAGTCATTGTATAGAACAGTTCTTGTATTTGGTTAGTTAGTAGTTGTGGAATGTAAAGTGCACAATTTTATGTAATACAGTACATTTCTTGGCATCAGCTTTGGACCCGTGCTACCAAATTATTTAAAATGCTAAATTACAACATTGAAACTGACGAAAATAGTTATCCTGAAAAAGAACATCTCCGGATCGTTCGATAATTGCTGTAATAGATGGTAACGCGGGGAGAGCTGATCTCCATATGTCACATTGAATATGCTTCACATCAGCCACCTCCCATCACGCCAACACATGGGAGATCGCTTTGTGACCCGTCCGTCTGCGAACGTCCGCACCGAACAAAAGGCAAGCAAAAAGCCATACAGCAGTGGGAGAAACTAGATCTTTCCTTGGTTTCTGTCTGCGTTTATCACCCGTGGAGACGGTCTAGGCTGCCTTGGTCGGAAATAAAACTGCGTCCTTGGTGAAATGGGGTATCGGTTTTTGGCTTCACAGTTGCGCGGTATTAATATAGCAGAGTGGTGAAGCCAGGATCAGTCAGGATGTGGCCTTCAAGAACGAAACCTCAGAGGGCATTAGAGACCATGTTGGTGGCTCAAGAAAAGCTTCAGTGTGATATGTAATACCTTTCCATGTTCTTTTAGCTGTCTTGAGTTGATGCACTTATAAATGGGTGTTCCTGTAGCTTAACTGGTAGATAATAGTGCTTGCAACACCAACGTCATGGATTTATTCCCACTTGCTGTTAATACACTTTCAGTGAATTTGGATAAAAGTGTCAAATGCATAAACTAAAAGCATTTACTTGCACAGCAACTGATAGTCCAAAAACAGCAGTGGGCTGCCTGTGGGAATATCCCATTATCAGGGAGACATAAACACACAAAGAGATCCTCAAACACTCTTACACTCCACTCGAATTCCCAGGCTAAGGCATATGCAGTGCACACTCGTCTGGCCCATGGAAAGGGAGGAATGTGGAAAACCTCGTAACGCACCTCTGATTTTCCACTCCTGCTGTGTACACATCCCATTATCAGTTTTATATGAAGGCTGGAAATTCCTCCAGTGAGGTGACTGCGGCGCCCAAATGCCCTGGGCGGCAGTGCCGCTGCATTCCTGACTGGGGGGCTTCCTTCCAAGACAACTTAGGGTGGCCCTTCATGGCTCATTTAATAGTGATATAAAAAAACTGGTATGCTCTTTCTCCCCAGCACCCCACTCATCAACTTGCAATGCGGCACCATATAATATGTGTGTTGAGTTGCGTGCATGTATGTGTTTGTGTGTGCGGTGGACTGTGACCTCATGAGCTGGCGGGTCAGGTCTATTGCTCTCCGCTTGTTGATCCAAAACTAATTAAATGCCGGTTACGGAATAATTGTTTGTGGTAATGGCAAATTGTTAAAGAACTGTTGATAGATTTCTAACGTGTTGGAAGAGGATTGGCTTTATAATATGGAGGGTGAAAAAAGTTTTATGCCATATTGCCAGACCTCAGTTAAAATGTTTTTGCATTTTTGATTTTAGCAGAAATAAGTGTGGCTGTAGGCTTGTGTGTCAGAAGAACACTAAAATTGATGTCACGAACATTACAGACATGATGCCAACATTGGGTTTTACCTTCTAGAAGTGACATGCTAGTATTATTTGTGTCAGATACATGAGGACAGACAGAGTCCACATAATAAAGAACGATGTGAATCAAGCTTATTTAGACAGAAATGAGACATAGTTTAGTAGATTTTGTAGCTTTACTCAGTGTGAACTCAAACAATGCTGTCACATATTCAGGTTTTTTCTGGAAATACGTATTAGCACACATGGAATGTATGACGTCTATGTTTAAGATTCCTGAACAGATTTGACGTAGTCGCCTTTTGCTACGATTTCACAACTGATGTACTTTACACAGAAAGCTGATTTGGGTTAAAATGAGCTCAGACTTGTTTTGCAGTGTTACAATCCATTCTATATTTACCCCAAAACGACTTCTAGATTATGGAAAGACGTGTAAATCAGGTACGGCAATGACGTGGCAGCTTTAGCCGTACTATGATTGTTTTTTACAGGAATTAGTACAGATTACATATTATTTGGGTGTTCCTCTGTATATTTACCCCAAACTAATTTTAGACTGCAAGGCGTTTTAGTCAGGTGCTGCAATGATGTGACTGCTTTAGCAGTTTTAGGTTCCTGGAAAAAATGATGACATATTACTTGGGTGTTTTCTTCTATATTTATCCCAAAACTGTTTTTAGATTATAGCAAAACGTCTATCATCTTAAAATAAAGGTGCTACACTGTCAGAATAAGGTAGAGAAGCAATATTGGTACCTAAATGGTACCTTTTGAAGTAATTATATGCACCCCTTAGGTACAGAGGTGTAGTTTAAGGATTACTTGAGTTTTATAAAAAATCCACATAATTTACTCCCCCCAAGTCATCCAAGATGTTTATGTCTTTGTTCTGTCGAAAAGAAATTAAGTTTTTTAAAGAAAAACATTCCAGGATTTGTCTCCATATAGTGGTTAAAGGATTAGTCCATTTTCTTTAAAAAAATCCAGATAATTTACTCACCACCATATCATCTAAAATGTTGATGTCTTTTTTTGTTCAATCGAGAAGAAATTATGTTTTTTGAGGAAACATTCCAGGATTTTTCTCATTTTAATGGACTTTAATGGACCCCAATACTTAACAGTTTTAATGCATTTTAAAATTACAGTTTCAAAGGACTCTAAACGATCTCAAATGAGGAATAAGGATCTTATCTAGCGAAACAATTGTCATTTTTGGCAAGAAAAATAAAAAAATGCACTTTTAAACCACAACCACACGTCAAGAGGTCACCGATGACGTATCGAAACTACGCCCCAGTGTTTACAAGTTTGGAGAAATTGGACCGTTCCGATGTTGTTGGATGTCGAATGATACTAATTAATGTCATTGTGTCAGTTTATTGTTTAAAATGGTCCGCAAATGTGCGTTTCACATGTGTAACACGTGACCTTTCGACATCATTATGCAATTACGTGAGGTTGTGCTGGCTCGTCACACAGCCGGAGGAAAAAGAGAAGTTGTGGTTTAAGAGTTCACTAGATAAGACCCTTATGCCTCGTTTGGGATCATTTAGAGTCCTTTGAAACTTTGTTGAAACTGCAATTTTAAACTGAATTAAAACTGTTAAGTGTTGGGGTCCATTAAAGTCCATTAAAATTAGAAAAATCCTTGAATGTTTTACTCAAAAAACATAATTATTTCTCGACTGAACAAAAAAAGACATTAACATTTTGGATGACATGGTGGTGAGTAAATTATCTGGATTTTTTTTAAGAAAATGGACTAATCCGTAATGAAATACGGCAAGGAAACTAAATAGGTAGGAGCAAGGCACTAGGCAGATGTTAACAGTAAACACTTTTAATGTTGTCAACCGTGCACCCTGTGGAATTGTGGGTAAACTATAATCAGTCATGTTACTGTGGCTGCAGTTCTTCAATGTCGCAGTGGGGCAGAAAGATCACTCATCAATGAGACCACTGATCTCAGCTGCCAGTTCCTGGGCTACAATGCCGGCAAACATATCCGCTCTTTGCTTTAGGGGAAAAAGAATCAACCACGGCGTATTTGCCTATGTGGTTTGTTTATATGTTTACGTATTCCTCTTACCCCTAGTCTGATGTGTCTCCAGAGATAAATGTAAATACACAAGTACAAACAAGCTCTCTTGGGTGCACGCACACCCACGATAGATGTGCACGTACAGGCATACATAAACACTCAAATATTCAGGAGGCCTCATGTGTGCGATCGAGCTCGGGCCAGATGATGATGACTTGTTTGCGATGGGGGCCAGCAGTGACCTCAGATGTTTAACAGAGGAGCTAGTGTACCCCTCCACCCCTCTGACACAGCAGAGTATGCATACTCCTCCACCCAGCGAGACAGCACAGGATCTGTTATGTAAGTCACACACATGCATGCGAACACACTTCATGTTCAGTGCCGACCCTAATGAAAAAGTTCACACTGTCCGAGAACACCCAAACCTGGGTGTTGCTCAATAGACTCGCATCTCAGGGCTTGCATCTTTGTTTCCCCGAGAGTCAACTTATGAGATGAACTTTCCTCCCATCCAGCGTCACTTTCAGCTGCATGTTTCTGCATGCAGAAAACGGAAAAATGGTTTTGTGTCTGGCGCTTGAGATGAATGATCAGGTTGTTTGAGTGCGAGAGACAAGAACTACATTGTGCATATATATATAAATCAGGGAAACTGGACTAAGATGTTTGATTTGTGTCGGGGCACGAGGGTTGTTTTCATATGAAGAGGTGCTGATAGGCAATACTGTGCTTTTACACACTTTGTGTCGCTCAAAAGTCATGGAAAGAATGTTTAAGTAAATAAAAGCTTTTTATGTAGTGATATTTTAAAAAGCAAATAGTGGTTTTAATTTGGTGGTTCAGTGACCTTGTTTACTTGGACAGAAGTAATCTAATTATTGACCTTATTCTGAATGAGACAATAATCTAGGTATCGCGTTTACAGTTGCTTTTAGATTAGTCCGATAAAACATAAATCGAATAATGGCAAATCACAATTACGTCCCCATGCCATGCCATGCCATGCCATGCCATGCCATCTGACATCAGTCCAAAATTTAAAGGGGCCATACAAGATTTTTTTAAGATGTCATATAAATCTTTGGTGTCCCCAGAGCACATATGTAAAGTTTAAGCTCAAAATACCATATAGATGATTTATTATAACATGTTAAAACTGCCACTTTATAGGTGTATTAATACATACATATCTTTTTCAATGCCCCATTAATTCCTATGGCTCCAAACAAAAGTTAAATTTTGTGCCACCATACTTACTCGTGTAACTACTCATGTAGTCTTTAAATAGGGAAAACATGGAAGTGTTTGGTGGCTTCTAAATTCATCCCTGTTTGGAGCCATAGGAATGAATGGGGCTAGGCTAAATGCTAACACATTCACAAGGCGCTGTACAAAGATTAATTGTATTAATTAGTCTAAGTTGAGGTAAGAACATAGTAAAATATGGAAAAACTTTTCCTTTAATGTCCACGAATAATGCAACTAAAATAGGAATTCTCCACCTGTCTTAATTCCATTTGTGTTTACTTTGATTATGACTTGATTATGTCGGATTATGGTAACCAAATAGTCCTGTATTGTCTTAATCTAATTAATATTGACTTATTGTTGTCCATGTAAACGGATCAGTGTCTCATTCTTCAGAAGTTCACAAAAGCACCTGCAGACATAGGGCGGTTTGTGCCGATTTACTGTATCATCAAACCTGCCAAACATTACTTCAATCCGATTTTTTATTTTTTTTGCTGTCCCCTGGTATCACACACGACTTAGCGGAGCTGAATGTGACAGTGGTACGATCATGGCACGGAAAAGTCAAGCAGAAGACGTGTGACCGAAACGTGTGTCAATGGAACTGGAAAAAAACAATTATCTTAAATTCATATTGAATGGTTTTGCCCCTGTGCTCGGGAAGAAATAGTGAATGAGAGGTTTAGTCCTGGTCGAGTTTCCTGTGTCTGTTAATAATGGAAATTCACAGTCAGATTACACTATAGACCTGTTTTTGGAAATAAACATGCCCATGGAGAGGAATTATCTTGTTATGACTGACATGGAAAAGGCAGAACGCTATTTGATTTTCCCCCTTTCCTTTTGCTAGGACAATAATTTCGAAAGAGACTGTCGCAACAAGGGGAAAAATACTACAATGCCATCAGAAAGTGCTTCGAGCTTGTTTGTGCAAAAATGTGTGCGTGCTAGTGCCCAGCTTTTCCATGGGTAACATTTGGTCAGACCTATTTCTCAATTTCTTTCTCCTCCAGTGGAACCTCGAGTTTCCAAGCCTGGAACTATTACTGAGTGTTTGTTCAGAGCCCAAGTGTGCGTGTCAGACCCCTTCTTCACAGACGGAAAACTAGGGCCAGCCCCTTCAGTCAGAGCGAACACAAAGAAGAACAATTCTTCCTCATTCTTAACCTCACTTCCTTTGTCTCCTTACTAAAAGAGAGCTATAGAGATTTGCTCTTGCATGTGGGCGGATGTATACGTGTGTTTGCGAGCGAGCGAGTCGTCTGCACTGTTGTGGTGTTGTAGCCTGCAGTCTTGTGGGAGTTTAGTTCACACCTTGACGTTACCACTTCCTGCAACGTCAACGGCACGGTTCCTGCCTCAATGTGGTAATCGCTGTGCGGATCTGAGCGTGGGGTTTGTGCCCTACAGGTGCATGCTGGGATGCCCCTCCTGTTCAGAAAAACTGACTTCCTGTGATTGTAATATATTACAGCGTTGGGCATATAGACATTTCGGTTTCACAATTAGCCTTCAAGATTGTTGAAAAACGATGTGAAAATGATGCTTGAAGATCACAGGTCAGGCTTTAGCAATGACTTTTGTTCAAAACATTTCCTGTCCGTCTCTGTGTGGTTCTGCAGTGAATTATCCTAATGCAAATCTCATGCTCCTCTCTTCTCTCAAGAGGTATGAAAGCTGTACTGAAAAATGAAAAATCTTCGCAGAGCACACATTTGAGGCTCCTTTTGGAAACAGATTTAGATATAGGAACAGGATTATTATTGTATATTGTTGGCTGACATCTCTTTTCCCACAAAACTGCTCTTCAAAAAGAGACTCCTGTGGCTCGGCGGGTTGAGAATTGCGCAAAGGTCATGGGTTCGATCCTAGACACACAAATCATAAAATAAATATCCAAATTAAATTCTTCGGATAAAAATTTAATTTGTGTTAAAAGATGTCGTGTAGGGATTTTTTTTAGTCGTCACTTTGCCAATGGATTTTTTTGGGGGGAGAGTCTATATATTTATTCTACTTAAAGCAATATATAGATTATTCACTATTTATTTTGAATTGATACATTTTATTAAATAATTAGTTTTTTTTTAACAAAATAATTGAATACATTTTTTTTACATGTCATCTGTACACTGTTGAGGCATCATCCATTTCTCAATCAAAAATGGCATGAAGGCGTAAAGACTTGAGCGAAGAACATCCATGTACAGGAAATAGACATGCTGTCATTTTACTGAAGATGCCATAATTATGATGCCACAGCGGCTTCCTCTTTTCCCTCACACAGCTGTGAAAACCCCACCCTCTGCACTTGAGCCAGACACCCAAACTGCTTTGTCTCTTTGTCAGATTCTTGGAAGTAAAGGCTTTAATCGCATTATACAGTACAAATAGGCCCGAATTGCGGAGAAGGTCTTACTCCGATAAAGATCTTGGCATCTGGAATTGTTTGCGCTTGAAATGTTCCTCTGGTCGCAGTTGCAAACATGATGCTGTGTCCATTATCTGTCTGTTTAGCGGCAGGAGGCGGAAATGTAGACGAGGCGATTCCTGGGAAGTAATTTGGCACCTGGACAGTATGATGAGGTGTGACTTTGGTCCCGTTATTGTGCGCGTGGGACAAAGACTACTTCACAAGCTCTTCCCACGGGGCAGAGCATAAAAAGAGAGGGTCGTGTTTTGGAAAAGCAACCGTGTCCTTTAGACTCGAGTGTCGGAAAATGCCCTCCGTCGCTTTCCTTCCGGATGGATTATGTGGCCTTGACTGCCGGGCTTGTCTGAAGTGGGCCACTTTAGTGCTTTAGCTTAGCTGCACTTCAATATTAATGCATCAGGAGGGTTATAGAGGGGATGTTATTATCTTCCGTGCGTGTCTGACTCCAGCAGTGTGACAGTTAAAGGGACAGGCGCCACAGAGCAAACAAGCCTGTATTCTCTATGATGCGCTCCAGCCAGCAAAGCCCAGAGAAACACTCAGGGGTGACAGATTGATATTCTTGGCCCCCAAAATTCTCCCCCGTGGCTTGTATTCACTCTTAATTATAGGAATGGTTGGAGGGCAAGGCGCTCTCTATCCAGTAACAATATTATTCTATTGGGTCTTAGGGGAGAGCCGCAAAATGTCAAACTTTCTCAGCTCCATTAATGCTTCGGTGATGCACTCTGATCGTTGGTGAAATTCCTGTGTAGTCTGAAATTGAGCGTGTTCAGTCGAGGTTAAATCAGATCTGCTTTATGTCTGCTCTTAGCCACAGCAATGGTGCTTAGCGGCGTGTGAGCAACTGCAATTACACGTTTATGCGTTAACCACCATAGTTTCCTCTCATCTTTTTATGTCGGAAGACTGGGCTGTAACGTCGGCACACAGCTTTCTTGATGCTGGTACTGGTTTGAAACAGCTGTGCAATGCAAGCACAGCAGTGTGGATATATATGGCCAGTGAACAGCATGACCATGGTAACGTTATTCCCACAGTGCCGATTCAGCTCTTTACCCCTAAAAAGAGCTTTTCTCAGTGTTTGTGGTAAAGCAATACCAGATTCACTCTTGACAAAAAGACAACAGGACGGGTGTAGTAGCTATTTTTGCAGAGATGTACAGTATGTGACCACAGATCTAGTCATAAGTCACACGGTTATATTTGAAGAGTTTGGTTCCAAAACGTTGGTTCAAAAATCTTGTTTTGCATTCCAATTAAAGGCATAGTTCGGCCAAAAATGATATTAAACCCATGATTTACTCACCCCCAAGCTGTCCGAGTTGCATATGTCCATCGTTTTTCAGACAAACACATTTTCGGATATTTTAGAAAATGTTTTAGATCTTTCAGTTGATTAAATGTAATGTTACGGGGTCCACCCATAGTCCACGACCTTCAAGTCCAAAAAAGTGCGTCAATCCTTCACAAATTAAATCCAAACGGCTCCAGGATGATAAACAAAGGTCTTCTGAGGGTAATCCGCGCGGTGTTGTTGTAGAAATATCCATATTTAAAACTTTATTAACGAAAATAAATACCTTCCGGTAGCGCCGCCATCTTAGTCGCGTCCGCATTCAGGATGAGAGCTTACGCAGCCTACGGAGGCTACTCTGCTGCTGCTCTGTGCCCCCGCCCTCCTAATTGGTAATACGTCACTAAGAAAAGTGCGTACACTACGCTAATAGTCTCTCCTGAATGCGAACGCGACTAAGATGGCGGCGCTACCGGAAGGTATTTATAGCTGCAATCAAAAACCCAAATTCCTTGTTGCAATTAATTGTTTAAGTTGTTTAAACAACTTGAATAAATAAGTCATTTCAACTTATAAAACTAGTTAGAAGTTGCTATAAATTATAAAAATAAAGTTGCCAAAAGTCATTAGGATATTAAGTAAAAATCATGCTCCATAAAGATATTTTGTACATTTCGGTAAATGTATATAAAAAATGTATTTATCCTTAGTAATATGTGTTCCTAAGGAGTTCATTTGGGCAACTTTAAAGGGGACATTTCAAGACGTTTTTAAGATGTCAAAAACATCTTTGGTGTCCCCAGAGTGTGTGTGTTAAGTTTTAGCTCAGAATACCATATAAGATCATTTATTATAACATGTTAAAATTGACATTTTGTAGTTGTGAGCAAAAATGTGCCATTTTTGGGTGTGTCCTTTTAAATGCGACTAAATGACAGTTCTGTGGTTTGATAGTGCAGATTAAGGGGCGGTATTATCCCCTTCTGACATCACAAGGGGAGCCAAATTTCAATGACCTATTTTTTCACATGCTTCCAGAGAATGGTTTACCAAAACTAAGTTGCTAGGTTGATCTTTTTCACGTTTTCTATGTTGATAGAAGCAATTGAGACACAATTATAGCCAGATTCTCATGCTATGGCCCCTTTAAAATTGTTTTGTAGTCAAAGATTCCAGTTTTTTAAATAGTTGTATCTCGGCCAAATATAATCCTAACATGGAAATCTTATTTATTCAGCTTTCAGATGATGTATTCATCTCAATTTAAAAAAATTAACCTTATGACTTTTGTGGTCCAAGGTCACATACTTATGTTTCCAAGTCATGTTCTTTATGTGACATTTAAGCATTCCCACTATTTTAATATTTGTGTTTTGGTAGACATCAGTTTGATCTTGCTTGGTGGCTCTCCAGATAGTTCCTGTACTACATAACCTTTGACCTAGACTGAAGCATATATTTGAACAACTTGTGATTCACTTCCCTCCAGTGTGAAACTCCTTTACTTCTTGACACAGGCAGCATGTCACCCAGTGTTTGACCTTTTATATAGAAAAAGCATACAGTATGTGATGTTTTGTCATAGATACATTCTGAGGTTGTCGCAAGTTTAAAACCTGTCAGGGCAGTGACTGTTTCTTCTAGAATTACTGAAAGCTGTGCTTTCTAGGTACGGTATTAAGTTCCTCTAGAGCTTGATGCTGGCAATATTCCAAGGTTAGAGGTTTGATCCCCAGGCAACTGATAAACTGCACATCTTGAATGCACTGTAAGGTCATCATTTCATTTATGCATACGCCAAATCTCTAATTTCTCATGGAAACTCAGCAATAAAGCCTAGACCACACATTGTTGAGATGTTTCCGGACACAGTCATTGATTGCCAGTTCCTACAGATCGGTCTTATGTCTCACTTGTTAGTTGCGCTTTTGTGTATTGCAGGTTTCAGGAAATTTCATCATAAATCAGATTTGAAATCAGAGTTAGATGGAAGAAGTAGCACTGTGTTTTGAGAGTACCGCACAGGAAGAGCCGTTTTACACCCCTGAGGAGAGGCCAGTGGGTTATTGTTTAGACCTGCAATGAGAAACCAGCTGCTTTCACCCACATCCTTCATCAAAGACCAATTCAGGAAAACACACTTCCTGTTCGTCCTCAACACCTAATATCCAGGAAAAATGGCCTGCGTCTTATCTCGTTCTCAAGATAGTTTAGTTAAAGGCTTTTTAACTTTCAGATTTCTGTAGAAAATGTTTCTTAAGATCTTAAAAAAAACTTGCTAAGATATTATTTCCTTCATTAGAAAACTACCAAGACCATATAATTAACTCTTTCCCCGCCATTAACGAGTTATCTTGTCAAACGCTTCCCTGCCAATGACGAGAATTTCTGGCTTTCCGCAACATGTGAGGCGTGACTCAGTGTATGTTTTAAAGATTTCTCTGCATCTGATCTCTATCAAAAGTTCTTCGCAAAAATGGAATTATCTCAGCTTTTTGCTCAAAATTTTGTTTTTGAAGAAACCTACCCATATTTGAGAGGTGATAAAAAGGTACACTGTCAGAAAAAAGTTTTTTGTCACTGGGGTGGTACCCCAAGGTACCCTTTTGTACCTTTACAGGTATATAAACATAATAAAATGTTGTACCTTTTGGGGTACATTACTGTTCCTTAAGGATCCATTTTGTACCTTTAAAGGTACAGTTAACTGTTTTGTACCCCTAAAATTTAACTGGTACAAAACTGTTCCTTAAGGTACACAATTGGTCCCTAGAGTATAATATTGTACCCCATAAGGTACAACATTTCAATGTGTTTTATACCCATAAAGGTACAAAAAGGTACCTTTAAGGGTACCACCCCAGCGACAGAAAAAGGAACAACTTTGTACCTTTTTTTCTGACAGTGTAGGGTCTGTTCTTTCATTTGATATATTGTATGTTTATATTTAAAGAAGAACATTTTCAGGAAGGCATTAAACTTTGTGAAAATCATGAAAAATGCTGGCGCTGGCTGCCACCTTTTTTTTAAACGCTGGCGGGGAAAGAGTTAAGAAACGCAACCAGTAAAAGCCACAGGAAGTCTTTCAATACTATTTAAAAAGCATCCCAAGGTAAGACAGGTTTATAAAATGGCAAGAGTAAATTTTACAAAGTGTAAGTAACAGGTGACTACTCTGAAGATGCTAAATATATAGCAGCTTTTAGTCAAAACATATAGTGCTAGTTGAGTTTAAAAAAAAAATATATTTCTAGAATAATTGTTATTTTACATTTCCATTATTGATTCACTGCTAATAGGTGTTGCTGCTTACACTAACCTGACTCCTCTACCTTACGTTGAGATGCTTATATATGTTGTGCTTCTATAAAAGGAGCTCATGTCCCTTCCAGGGTAATGGCACTGCGCTGTACTGCCTGAGCTCATCAATAACAGCTATAAAGCTCTCATTTCAACCCAAAGGATATTGCAGCGTCCCTGCCTGGGTACATTTAACAGCTGCCCTCGCCAATACCCCCTGGCCTAAGAAAATTGTTGAAAAGGCATGTTAGAGAGAAAATGAGTGGAAACTGGACAGACGGGGCCTGGATGTATTTTACGGACTGACTCAGACACCAGCTCAGCGCCAGCTTCTTGACTTGTATAACAGTGCAGGGATTGGAACTGATAGAGCAAGATTGACTCACGGTGCTATCATGAAGAATCTGCTCTTGTTTTTCTTCAGAAGAGGAAGGAGAGAGAACAGAAGGACAAGTGGGCGGACTCGCTTTGCACAGCAAAAGACAGCCGAACCCGGTGACCTCACAGTGGTCCTCGCGGAGCATTATCTTCGGCCCTCGGCCAGCGTGGGGTGTTTTACAAACAGGTTCCCAATCCCTTTCTCTCGTGGGGTGGTTTATATAGTGCCGTGTTACTATCGCACCCGATCTAGTGTGCTTATTTTGTGCGATTTGTCACGCCTCCCCCGTTTAAAGGATTCTTTTGGCAAGGGATGCACATGAACTGATGCTGGTGAGATGCGTTCGCCACTGATCTGAAAAGTAGCGCTGTTTGTGAAAAGGGGCGAGAGGGACGCTAACCGGTCCACTCATCCCCTAATGACGTAAATGTCACTTCCCCCTTGCAATCTGGGCATTGGAGTTATAGATACATTGTGAAGGGGATGGGTTTAGGAAGATGACACTGATTAGCTTGCTCTGGGGGCGACTGTCGTGGCTTACGCAGAATGGCCGTGGCACTCTGTGATTAATGCCCATTAAACGCCATGTGGCTCCAATTTGTTGCAGCCCAAATCCTGTTTCCCAATGTGCTGATTACAGACTGAAAGGCCTGCGCTTCTACACCTGCTGGATTGAGCGATGCTTGTTGTGCCACGTTCTTGGTCACGTGGTCCTGCTAACGCTTTGGATAAACAAGCCACGAAGAGACGTCCTCCCGTTTTGCCTAATCAACATTGTGTGATCGGGGTTTCATAGCTCATCTGAATCACAATAAACCATGAAGCTTAAAGATTTCTTTCCAGCAGTTTTGTTTAACTTGAAGACCTCTAGAGGTATTTGCCTTGCGATGTTTCAAATTAGTCGTGAGCAATGAATCAGTTTTTCGCCTTTTAAGAGCAGTCAGCTTATAAATCGTTGAATACCTAACATCATTTTTTTAGCAAAGGTATGCGGCTGGTTATTTTTGATGCGTTACTTTTTATTATCTCTTATGTTCTTCCAGTGCTTTAAAACATTTTGCTTTTATCAAATGTTTCTGAATTCACCAAGCAATTGTCATAACACATAGAAGTGATTTAGGTGAAAGTACTGTTGTTTAAAGTACAAAGGTGATTGGATGGCCACTGACCTGGAGTAAACCCAGTCTGAGTCCATTGGAAAGATCAGACACATTAGTTAAAAGCACAGGAGGCTCCATTTTTTCCCACTTTGACTTTTGGTCATAACTTTGGCCCTGTTTACACCTGGTTTTAAGATGCATTTTGGTCAATTGGATCACAAGTGGACGACACTAAAGACAGGTGTAAACAGGTTGTAAAACATTTTAAGTTCGTCCACTTTCGACAACATTCAGAAGTAGTTGTAAACGCATTCGACCAGATTGCTTTTTAGGTGTAGATGGGTGATTTCAATGAAATCCAGATTTAGAAGGTGTCCAGCATCAGAATTTTTTAAAAGCCCTTGAAGCCAATTTTTTGCACATATAAGATAAAGGTCTGAACTTACTATAACTATTATTTTTAGAGGATTTTAAAAATATTTCCTATAGAATTATTTAAATTTTTTTTTTATAAATTATCAAAAATTATCATTACCGCAACATAATATTACATTAAATATATGCATTTACAAACTCATGTTTCTGTAATGAGAACTAAAAAGTTGTCTAGGTACTAAAATTTCAACTTTTATCTGAAGAGGTAAAATAAGAACTGCTTACCTGGTAGCCATATTGAGTGTCACAGTCAATTATGTCCCTTTCAACTATTTAAAAAAAAATGTTAGTTCCTTGATGGCTCAAACAATGATTGAAAAATGTTGCGGAGGATGAGAAAATCGATCTTGGACACATTTATATTCCTTATTATGGTCTCTACATTGACCAATGATCACCAGTGTAACATGCACTGAAGCTTTTTATTTTTTAGATTTTTTAATTATAAAAATTTCCATGTCAAAGAACCCAAATCCAGTCACGTTGCGGTAATGAAAATTTCCCCCTTAAATGTTGAAAAAAAAATAATTGGTTTGTATGGTGTCATTTGAAATCATGTGCAAAATAGTTCATGAGATGTTTGTCACTGTATGCTTATTATTTTGATACCCTTACTTTGCGTTTACTTTTTTTATCAAAATGTTTCATGACACCTCATAACTCTAATTTCGCGAGAATCACCTTTTAACTCTTTCCCCGCCATTGACGAGATATCTCGTCAATCTGCAATACAGCTATTATCCACCAGGTGGCGCTCTTCCGCAACTTATAAAAACCGGAAGTATTGCCCTAGGGCAAACAGCTGTATGTCCGTGTATGTTTTAAAGAGCATTTTCTGGAAGGCATTAAACTTTTGTGAAAATCATGAAAATGCTGGCGGTGAAAGAGCTACCACAAAAAAATCCCTCTTCTTTACTCTCTGTTTATTTACCGTATGTGTGATGTACTGATCACAATGTATTTACATCAGCCCTGACTTCTAGGTTTGCGAGGGAAAGTTGTGCGAGCTTATTTGATCAATTCCTCTAAAATATCTAAGAAAGCCCTAACAGATACATTACCAACACAAGCAGCGGATTGTGACATAATATTATCGCATGTCAACTTAATGCGATTTAACAACTCGCCCATAGACACTCCCCTCTAAAGAAATCAGGACCAAAGCGGTGTTTAAAAGAGACACCAGGTGTGAACTGAAATGCGTCTCTCTTGTACACTTGCTATCCGATCTACCAAAACGCATCTTAATACCAGGTGTAAATGTGCTCCGTGTCTTAGGAGATAATTTGAGTCAGCCAGTATTATCAGGAAATCCACTTAGTCCAATTTCCCGGTTCTTGTGAGGGGTAACATGACACCGGACCCCGGCTGTCAGGGGAATACTCAGGGCCCAACAATAAAACGTGTGACTCTGATGTCCTGACCGCAACTATGCGCTGAATTCCTTTCTGATGTACTCATCTGTCAGCGCTGCTCTTTCTATTAAAACGCCCTGTCATGAAGAGACATGGGAGTCATGCAGTGAAAAGAGGTAGACGGAAAAATTGAAGGGGGGATTGTGTGCAGCTGGGGCTGTTGGAGAACAACATAGCCTACTGGTTTGTTTGTTTGCACTGGGAGACATGTATGGTTTAACAGAGTCTGTGTTCGTTTTTTCCAATTTCTTTTTTTAGGACGGAGCTGAAGTGGGGAGCTGTCACCTTTGTTGGTTGTGTCATTTGTCAAACGTACTTTCCCGTTTCCTTCCATAAATTTTTAAGCCGTCCCATTAAATATAAGGTAATTGCATTGTCTCTTTATGGGGCCTGGAGCTACAAGTCCTATTAAAGAGACACAAAAGCCAGTGAATGTTAAGAGTATTTATTAAGAAGAATGGTATTAATTATGGAGGAGGAAAGAGCTAGATAAAGAACATTTGCTCGGAAGTGATCATTCGCCGAGACTAAGAAAGAACTGGTCATGATGAGTGCCATTCACATTGGGTATATTTGTACATACAGTAAGGCTGTCAGTACAGCGCATGTTGATGACAGTCCAAGGTTCGGGGATTTGGGCAATCTATTATTGGCAGTAACAGAGTTCCTCCTCACCCTGTTATTTGTCCCCAGCTGGGCTTCATTAAACTGATTTCCTCAAGTAAAAGAGGTTCAGTTTTGGAAAGGAATTGTGTCATGACGTGCAAGAGAATGCAAAATGATTCACAGGCAAAGGAAAGAGACCCAAATGAGCAAATACTGCCATGGTAGATGCAATGGAGGTGTCAGGCAGAGCCAGGTGCACCTGACAGAGCGCTCATTGGTTCCCATGGTTGCAGGGTCGGTACAATGATTGGCGAGTCAAAATAATGGCAGCTCGGCTTGCCCCAGGGCTCTTCCTCCTCCGTGATACATTTAACTTCTTAATGCCACCTCAAATGATCTCGCTAACTTTCCTGTATTACTCGGCATGAATTTTTTAGCACTCTGAATAATGTTGTGGAAGTGAGGCAACAGGAAGGCTCATCGCCTTGACGAATTTCATTGGGAGGATGTGGTCTGACCACATGCAACAGTAGCGCCAAGTCAATGTAAATAAGACTTAATGCATTCATACACTGTGCAGCTTAGTTGTTTTGTAGGATGTGCTGGCATCATGGCGTTTGAAACGTACTTGTAGTGCAAATCTATTTTTAAATGCATAAATAAATTAAACCTTGCCTTTTAACTGTTCATCTTTGCATGCAAGACATACAGCATCATTAACAGATTCTTGCTAGTGTTCACTCGAAACTAGATATAAAAATGTTTAATTTTAATGATTCCATCTAAACAGGACTTACATCCAGACTGCACAGATTTTGTAGTTATGAAGAGTTTGCGTTCTGTCAGTAAATGGAAACAGATTAGGGGATGAACAGATTTCCCGTGTCAATACTGTAATCCTATTCACGTTAAGATAAAACGGCAAAAAATGGTGTGAAGATGTTGGGAAAGAGAGTAAGGTGGGGGTGTAAAATGCATTTATGGTATGACATTATATTGCACATTTTCCACAGAAAAAAAAATGTTTCTCAGAAATTACTCAAGACGATTTAAATAGAGATGATGCATTCACTTTTCATTTTTACGTTTTATTTCACACACCGTGAAATGGCACGGTACAGTCTGTGAGCGCTTTTGATAAAATGTGCCACATGTCCTCAAGTACTTTCAAATGATAATTTCCAGGGGAAAACGCAGAGGCATATCATTAGAGACAGTTATTTATACCATGTACATCTCCAATTCATTCCCTGTTCGATAAACTAACAGCTCCATGTTGGGTATCCATTTTGGATTAAGATGTAATAGTAAGATTGTTTTTTGTGCACACAAAAGAATAACAAGTCCACAAGCAACAGGTCAGACGTTTTTTGGGGAAATAGTTTTTTTTCAGTGTACAATGACTTTTGTGTGGTGGACTATTACTATTGGAGTTTCTTCTCATTCAGTCAGAAAAAAAACTGACTGAAAACAAAGATTCAGTGAAACAAAGATTCCCTAACTGTAACTGGGGCAGTACCCTTTCAAAAGTACACCTTTGTACCTAAAGTCCAATTTATAGTCGTGCGTAACCTCTGCGTAGCCTGACGTGCACCTCACCAAAATTTAAACAGCACATCAATTCTACGCAGAACGCAAGCGCTGTGATTGGTCAACTAGAACCCCTCCCATCAGGTAAAAAAAATGTGTCATGGGTATTTCCGTTTGCGACGGTGAAACAAAGATAGACCAAGTTGAGGAGTGATTTTACTCAAACTGCAACATTAGGCGCTGTTTATTTACTTCCATCACTGCTGGTCATCTCAAAACATTCACAACAAGTTGCTGTTTCTTCTTCGCTTGTGGGTTAAACTTGCCAAGCTGCTTCTTCATTGACGGTCGCGCAGCTACTGTGTGTTTACACGTCGACGCAAAAGTATAAATGAAAACTGACGCAAAACCTGCGCCGTCGGGGCTACGCCGTAGGACCTACTCACAACTATAACAAGCCCTTATAGAATTCATAATAGTACCTCAGAGGTACATATTGGTACCATGTCAATACATCTGTACCTTAATGGTACATATTAGGACCTTTATAAAGAATACTGCCCCAGTAATCGCTAGAGAGGGACCATTTTTCGTTTTTTTTTTTCAGTTTTTCAGACAGTGTAAATACGCTCACTCTCGCCTAAATGTGAATGTACTCTGAGCCCTGTTATGGGTTTCCTGGCACCTTAAACCTATTTGAGCAATCTAAAGACTCTCCATTCCCTTTAATATTAATGATTTGTACTTTTTAATTATAAAGAGCTATAAACTTTCCTCATAATGGCGTCATTATGTCTGGCGTCTGCGTTTTGATTTTTGATGTTTTGATTCGCAACCCACCCATGTTTTGGAGCGCAGTGAGATATACAGTATGTAAGGCCCGGTGACAGATATTTTGCGGGTGAGAGGAAGTGCTGCCTGTGTTTACCCTGGGTTAGCTCCACTGCAGATCGTGATGCAACCTCACAGAAATGTCTTGTTTTTCTGGGTTAGCTGTGCTTGTCTTAGTGCAGCAGAGCAGCATAATGGTGTTTGTAATATCTCCAGCCCTGCGGCACATTTTAGATTGCGAGGCTACACGGCACAGCTTGGCTACGTTTTGGAGGAAAGGGAAGACATGAAAACATTTGAGCAGGCTTTTGGAAAGCAGGCCTTAATTGTGCTTACAAAGGCAAGCAAAGGTGTTTAACTAAGAATGTGATGTCCATTACGGGGTTACTTACAGTTGTGGAGTTCTGGGACGACATCTTTAATCTTTATTATCTCGATTAATTACAAAGAGGGGTGTGATGTGCAATGTGTGTTAGTGAGAGTTCTATACAGTACCTTAAACCGCTTATGATCCTTAAGTATATGCTTAGATGGATGCTAGCTTTAGGCTCCATCATTAATTATAGATTTTAAGTGTCTTTAAATGATTTTTTGCATGCCACGTTACTTTTTTCAGCCTGGTATCTGTTTTTTAACCAAACTATTTTTGTAGCAATCCTACAGCAAGATTCTTTATATCTTGCTGGCAGATGTTCAGTCTTGGCCAAGCACAAACAGAGAAGCCCTGTGGTTGTTGTCTGGATTCTTTGCTATTTTAATGTCTTCGAGGTCATTTTCTGCCAGTTTAGTGTCTGTAATTTGTTTTAAAAGCAACGGATCTTTGCAAACAATTTTCGGCAAATGATAAAGATGTGATTATATAATTTTGGCTTACTGTGCTGTACAGTATGTTGATAAGATTTTTGTAATTTGTTAAAGG
Organism: Paramisgurnus dabryanus; assembly: GCF_030506205.2. Taxonomy (NCBI): domain Eukaryota; kingdom Metazoa; phylum Chordata; class Actinopteri; order Cypriniformes; family Cobitidae; genus Paramisgurnus; species Paramisgurnus dabryanus. The sequence continues at coordinate 2,448,616 of NC_133348.1, read as the reverse complement.
AACAGTATGTAAGAAATGTATATCAATTAATCATAAAATGGCCCTGATATGTCACTAGACATTGAGAAACATTTTCATTTTAAATACTTATATCACTGACAACATTGGTCTGGCCAGGATATTGTCATTTAAAAAGTGGAGTTGCAGCCCTCAACTGATGTTTATGTTGTCATTTTCTGTATTGGCCACCAGTTGTGTGATTGCAGTACCAGTTTTAGCCACAAGTTTTGTGATTGCAATGCCAGTTTTGGCCACAATCCTACATACTGTTCCTTTAAATAAAGTCACCTTGCATAAAAGGGGGATAGATCAGTATGAATCTGTCAAAAGAATGGCAAAAGCCCAACAAACATTTTAGGGAATAATGTGGACGGTACTAGAGTTAAAGGAAAACACCACAGTTTTTCAATATTTTACTATGTTCTTACCTCAACTTAGACGAATTAATACATACCTATCTTTTTTCAATGCGTGCACTTTTAATCTTTGTACAGCGCCTTGTGAATGTGTTAGCATTTAGCCTAGCCCCATTCATTCCTATGGCTCCAAATAGGGATGAATTTAGAAGCCACCAAACACTTCCATGTTTTCTCTATTTAAAGACTGTTACATGAGTGGTTACACGAGTAAGTATGGTGGCACAAAATAAAACTTTTCTTTGGAGCCATAAGAATGAATGTGGCTAGGCTAAACAAAGATTAAAAGTGCACGCATTGAAAAAAGATAGGTATGTATTAATTCGTCTAAGTTGAGGTAAGAACATAGTAAAATATTGAAAAGCTGTGGTGTTTTCCTTTAAAGCTGTTCCTGGTTCCAAAGGTTCATATTTGATCAAGATCTGTATTGCTATTCACATTACACTTGTTTATTATACTATAGATGGGCTCCTGATTGCTACAACGTTGTGCATAAACACATCAGAGGATTGCTATTAATAGCGCAGGATTGCTCCACTGGGAACAGACTTATTGTCCTAGCAGATGCTCACTGTAGTTCCAGTTTATTCATTCAATACGAAGATCTACCCTCAGCAATGTAGTATTTTTATTAAACCTGTCTGTTCTTTTCTCCATACAGCGGTCTGTATAATCTCAGCACCCTGGCCAGTGGATCCTTTCTGTCACCACACTGCCGGGCTTTGCCTGCCCAACCCATCTGCCCGTAAAGGTAGCAGCGCGAAGCAAAACCCTTAGATCCTAAATCCGCCGGCTGGCCTCGTCTCGCCAAGACCCTTCCGGTGAGTTTACGATGTCACAACACACGTGTAAAAACAGCGAGATGTGAGTGAACACATGGGAGCCCATGAAGGACCCAGGTGTTTACTATGGAAAAATGAAAAAAGAGAGGTTAGGGAAAGACAGACATGTTCCTCGGGCTGTGCATCTGGGGGGGCTGTGTGCTAAGACTGCATGATTCACAGATGCAGTGGGAAGATAAAAGTGCATCGCTGATAATGTCTGATTTACCACAGCTGATACAACTCACGATTAGACTTTGTGGGGCATTTAATCGCATCAGCCGTACCATTTGTGACAGTTAAAACTGCTACCCACAGCATACCGCCATATATCTTAAAAAAAACAAAAACAAGCAACAACTTTTAAAAAGGTCCTACTATATACCATTTAGGTATAGATATGTGTACATTTGGTACTAATATGTACCTTTGAGGTTTTAATATGCACACTTTGGTACCAATTCCTACCTCTGAGGTACTAATATGAACTTTAAATGATAGGGTTCCTTTGATAGGGTACCAGCTCTAGTGACAACTAGGGACCTTTTTTCCATTTTTTTTTTCTGATAATGAGCTATGACAAATGTGACCCTGGGTATGGGTCAAAATTATCGTTTTTTCTTTTATGTCAAAAATCATTGGGATATTAAAGGAGAAAATAATTCCCAGCACAATTGAGTTTCAATTGCCATCATTGTGATCAGTGTTTGTACTTCATCCGCTCATTTGCATTTAAAAGGACACACCCAAAATGGCACATTTTTGCACACACCTACAAAGTGGCAATTTTAACATGTTATAATAAATTGTTTATATGATATTTTGAGCTAAAACTTCACATATGTGCTCTGGGGACACCAAAGATTTATTTGACATCTTTAAAAAGTCTTGTGCCATGACCCCTTTAAGTAAAGATCATGTTCCATGGTAAATATATCCAATAGTAAAATATATCAAACATTTATTTATTATTGTTAATATTTGTTGCTAAGGACTTCATTTGGACAACTTGAATATTTTTTTTTTTAATTAATAATTCCACTTTTTAAACGTACATTTTGTCAGTTTGTGTCCCCTGTACATACTAGAATGTTTTTGATTGATTTTTCAAACCTGTTAAGCAACCTGTCAGTCTAATATTAGATTTAGGCACAACTGAGTACAACAGAGTAAAGATCAAAGCCCACACCCAGAAGGCTTCTCAAAATCCACTATGGTGTTTTCGTGGACGTCACAAATGCTACAGCTTCAAAGCCTGAGCCAAGAACAGTGACAGAGTTTATTTTCCCTGGTGCTCAGAGGAGTGGCAGCTAGACGTCCATCTAATTCATGTTCGCCTACCAATGCTTAAGCTTTTAACCTTGGTCAGTGACTAGAGTCATTTATTTGGTCTACTCCATGAGGCCAGGGCACACTGGTGGCAGATGTTTCAACTCGGGATCACAGCTTCCAGATGGTCTACTTCTTGTTTTGTGCCTTCTCTTTAGAATTTTGGCAATGGAAAACTTGTGAGGTATACTGTTCCACTTGGTTTGGCCAAGCATGTGCACCCTTTTATTTTGAAGTACCAGTACCCAGCAAGTTTTTTACAAAGCTGCAGGGTGAATGGCATGCTAGTTAGATAAGTCTATAGTATTTTAGGCTATAGTTTCCCATTTGATAGGGTTTAAATCAAACTGTAAAATTCATCATAATTGAAATCCCTGAAGGCATGCAGGCTATCTTGTTGGCACACACTACAGACTGTAGTCGTTTTTGGGAACACATAGTGATGAAGAGGACATCTGGCTGCTGTCTTCGTATTCTGACACACCCGGTTTAACTAATCAGGTGTAGTAAAAGAGAGACATCCAATAAGTGGACTACTGTGGGTTTACACAGGTTTAAAAAGGAAATTAACAAATACCGGTCTACAGGATCTGTGTCCAAAAGAAAACTAGCAAAAACCTTTACAGGTAGCCGTTCCCCTTGTGCTTCTGGCTTTTTAGATTTTGTGCAGCATACTTTACAAAGTTAATACTGTTTGTAGATTAGAGGAGGTGTAAAAACAAGGATACAATTTTAATGAAGCATAATGTTATAAGTTGGAGACAAATAAAAAAGAAAGACAAATGAATGTGTCTCCACAGCTGCTTCCTGAAATTTCTGCAAAATGTTGTGGAAAATTTAATGAAGGCTAGCTTGTAATGGGTTCAAGCTTACCAAGTGGAAAATATGACAGTCTTTCCATAGACAATTAGGACCAACATGAAGCCCTGTTTTTTAATTCCTGTCTTTCCTTCCATAGGGCAGCGTTCCGTTTTAAGCCAAGCATAAATGGAAACATGTACGTTAAAACAGATACAGCTGTGGAGTCTGAACAACCCCTAGGATTGCTGGCGCTTTGCGAAGCAATCTTAACTGTTGCACCTACAAAGAAGCTTTAGCGTCAAATGTTGTTTTGTTTTTTTAAAACGCCTCCTCCAGGAATATGTCATAAATCCATCTAATGACCGACCTATACATGGTGGTGATAATCTTCCCCGTCCACGACGTTTTCCAGCATTGCACCAGTCCACAAATATGCAGCTCTTGTTTTGGGAACGGGTTATTCACGGAGAATGTTTTCATCTGTGCCGTTTTCAATTATCGAGCCATCCTGTAATTACAATGCACTGCACCATGTTTGAGTGCTGGTGTGCCTCAGAGTCCCGGGCCAGACCAGGATACATTTTGCTATTCCGGGCCTTTTTCTCTAGTGGCCAGTCCGGGCACTTATTTGATTGGTAACAGTATCTTGTGCGGGGGGAATTGTGTCTGGGCTTTCAAAGTGCCAGTTAAATTAAGCATGACCTAATGTTGAAAGGGATTTATTCTCTTTTAAATAGCTGTTGTGTTTTCTTTCAGCTGGCCTTGCTTTTTGACCCAAGACCCACAGCACTCTAACCATGAGACAGTGACCATCTAAGCCTCTTTATTCAGTGATAGGAGACCCTTTCAATTACTGTCAGACCCCTCCAAATTGAAATCATGAGCATTATTAATATTACACAATTGAGGAAAATAACAGCTAGCTACTTTCAAGTATTCATTAGGATAAATCACAACATTATAAAAAGTCAAATTTCAGCACGTAGCAATTTGCTGAGAGAGCGCGCATCTGGACAGATGATGTTATTTAAATAATCATCATTGATATGATTATAATGACAAGCTAATGGCTAATGTGTCCCTTCCGCTGCCCTTTCCCAAAACTAATCAGAGCGATCGAAAGATTTCTCCCTCTTCTTTATGCAGCGATATTGTCCTTATGAAAGAATTGCCCATCATTTCCATGAATGCGAGTCTGTTGATGCATAATTTTTCCGGTACATTCAGTCTCTCGTTCTCGCCTAGTCGCTGGCATCACAGCTGCTGGATAATTACGCATTCGACCGAATGTCTTGAAGGGTTGTATGCGCCTCGTTTCCGGCAGCGCGCACATCGCTGCAGCGTTGCCATCCTTCTCGGCCCACACAGGCAGAGAGTTGGATGGGCCGGGTTGTGTAACTGAAGCCCCTTTCATAACGCAATTCATCAACACCGTAACCCTGCATGGTATTCATGCCTTCTCCACCCACACAGGAACAGTCACCCACTCTCCTCAACCCGTCTCGAGATGGCTGTAGATGCGTCCCACGCATGCTTTCTCTCTCCGCACGTTAACGCTCTGGCTCTCCTGTGCAAAGTGTTAAAAATACTTCCCCTTCACTTTAATGGCTTCCTCTCTCCTCAGTGTAGCTTTTAAAGGCCGGTTGATTTGTCTGAACTGCGAGTGCAACTGCCTTTTCTTGTAGTGCTTTTCTATTGAAAGCTTGCTTTGTAGCTATTGTTGAGGACCGAGATCATGGAGGCCTTGTGCACTTGGAAGGTGATCCCTGCTTACCATCTGGACATGATTTTAACAGGCCAGTGCACGTGAAACGGTATAAAACCAGGATTCAACTTTAGGGTTTTAATGAGCAGTCGGTACGACACTCCAGGGGGCTGACTCGCACACATTTTGGGCGATACATCCTCCCGTCCTGCTAACACAGACCAAAATCATACCACAAAAGTTGCTGGATGAGCAAAAGGTGAGTCTTGCAGGGAGCTGAGATAAACTGCCGAAACTAAAGTTTTGAGCGGGTAATGGAGAGGTCAGGTGAGGATAGACTTATTGGGTCAAATTTTGTCTTGGAAGGAATGTCTTGGAATTTTTCCTTTCCCAGAATGAGCGGACGCGGTGCCTTTTGTTACCGTAAGTTAGTTAAATGAAAGAACAGCTATTCAGATCATTCCCTAATACAGTTGAAATTGCTTAAATAATTAGTCTGCCGACACAAGACTTTATTGTCATATCCTTACCTCTATTTTCAGACATTTTCTTATCTATGCCCAATGATAAAGCCAGTTACGGTAGTAAAACTTCCGTCACTAATGAGTTGGGATAGTTGGGAAAGAGCCATGGAAAAAACAACTCCTCTGCAGGAATAGTGGTAGTTATGCACACTTGAAATTCCCTTACGGCAGTAAAGTCCCTCTTGAGGCAAACAAGCAAACACAAGGAGTAAGCAAAATGTACTGTAACAATACAGATAAGGTAGAAATAAAGAAAAAATATGAACTGGAACCGACCATGATTGTATTAGCGACATTACTATAACATCCATAATCGCTAAGTGGAAACAATTAGCAGCTTGTTGAATTATTCAGCGTCTGCCCTATACAAGGGACATAAAAGTGTACCATTTGTACTTAGGGAAATGAGATCTGGCTTGTGTACCTCCCCGGCACCGTGGCTGTGATGTCACAGGGGAGTAGACAAAAGGTGGAACTTAATCTCTGGAACATACCGCCCAGTGTGTCCAAGTGCAGCGAAATAGATGATCTAGTAACCCAGTCTGCCTCCAAAGAGTCCATTAGGTTAAGTATGCAAGCTACAAAGTCACATACTGTACATATCTCCTAATTCCTCCCGAGCCACTAGTAAAACTGTGTATCTTTATGTGCTTAAACTAGCAGATCATAGCACACATTTCCTTGCATTGTAAAACCATCCCTTAAAAAAGTGGTTAACGGGAAATAAAGAAGCTTGACTAAATTGCCATGTTTATTGCTATAACCCAGCATTATTGGCAGGAGTTAAACAGCTGGGCAGCTGATAGTCACTGTTAAAGAGAATACTTTGGCAAAACGCCTTTTTTCCAGGTCTGCTTCCATTTTACCCTTTGCTTATTTGTTCTTTTCTATATTTATTTGTTTGCAGTCTAGAAGTGTCCTGTAGTAACCTTTAGGGAGATTAGGCATGTCTGCTGCATAATGGCTTTGAATTTGACACTTAAAAAAGACAGGGAGTCTCCCTTCAAGTGAAAAGGATATCCAAAAGGCTTAGAATGTGACATGTTTTCCCAAATCCTTTTAGGACTGTCATACCATGCAGCATCCATTGACAAACGGACTCAGTTTAAGACTGTTGTTAATCCCTTCACTGAAATCTGACAGCAGAACTGTAAAATCCATAATCCTTGCATTAAATTAGGCAGTGTGTTTTTATTCACAAGCAAGTGTCTTCGTACGGGTTTTTATGTTCTTTATTATAGCGGTAGTGTGCATCAGTTGGAGAGCTTGATGTGACCCCGGGCTAAGAACCTCCCACATTTGGTATAGTGAAGAAGACAGCAGACAGCAATGTACTGATCTCAGCCACACACTTAGATCACCGTAATCTTTAGTAGGGATGAACGATATATCGGCCGGCATACCGTTATCGGCCGATAACTGCTTATTTTTAATATTATCGGTTATCGGTCTGATAGCAAAATTATGCCGATAAATGAAAGCCGATAAATTATGGATTATTTCGGTTTGTTGAACCACTTCACTTGCTCATTGCTGGCCATGTGGAGTTTTGATTGGTGCTTTCTGTGACATAGCACGAAGATGACACATGTTGCGGGCTTAAGAAGAGTATGCTAGTCTAGCGCAAAGACAAGATGTCCGCGGTCTGGGAGTTTTTCATTGTGAAAATAATATGAATATTTATCGGCCTATATATATCGGTTATCGGCCCCAAAATATAAAGAGTTATCGGTATCGGCCAAAATTTCCATATCGGTGCATCCCTAATCTTTAGGCATGAACATGTTTCATAAGCATCTAGCAAGTACAACATGGGGTGGATAAAAATATGTTTTGAACCGTGTACGTGTTGCAATGCATGTAAAAGAACAGTAAATATTGTGGGTTCGCAGGGTACTAGTGTCAGTACGAAGGACTCGTGTCATTTTAGATGGATTCCTGTAACCTTTTTTGCTTTATGTAATTTGACTTTCTGTTCTGAATTCTGATGGATTTGCTGTAAATATGGCTGCTCTCATCATTCTGGCAGCGTTTGTGTCCCACGCATGCACTCTTTAAACTGTGAGCACATCCTTCTGCCTATTAAAGTATTTTTATCCTGACTTAAAATATAGATTACGTAACTCATTCAGTAGATATAGTGAACTGAAAACCCACTGTCTCGCATTCGGTTACGAGACTTAGAGAGATGTAGTGACAATGGCATGCCATGTGTGTTTAATACACTAAGTTAAAATAAGCACGTGTGGAAAAAATTGTGTGGTAGAGTAAACATAAAAATTATAGTGAATGATGATACAAATTTTGACTTTTAAATTCGTGATCAGGAATCACATTAAATTTTGGCCTCATTCTTGTCACATCCTTTTGTACAATAAACCAATTTTTATTTATTAATATTTTTATATTTATATTTATATATATTTATATTTTATATTTATTTTATATATAAGGTTATTACTAGTATTACATTTGTGCATTAAATGAATGTATTATTCTTGAATTCCTTTAATTTCTGAAATTATGGGTGGTACTATATAGTACTATGCTATAGTTTGATACAATAAAATCTGTAAGTACAGCTAAGCCATTATATTTAGGTAACATAAAGGTCTTTACATAATTAGGCAGAATGTTGTTAGGCTTATTTCTGTAGGAAGCTATGCAAAGCTGATATACATTAAAAATGGCTACCTGGTGCTACATCAGCTCTGGAGTCCAGCTCATGGTTTATCTTGGTTTGTGAACGCATACTTTCCTGTGTCAGACATGGAAGAATATGAAAACAAAACTAACCAAAAGTTGATGTTTGAAGTGCTATAAATACCAGTGGTTTTCTGCCCTGCTATTTTTAGCTCTCGCATCGCCTTCTAGATACCAGCGTCACACAGTTTCCTCTCTCATATTCAGGCATTGCTGTCTGTTGCAATCAGAACAAATCAGATTACGATATACAGTACGTTGTACAGAGTGCATGTTCAGTATCTTCCCTTGATGAACCCATCCATTCTGTATTTATTGGGAACATGCTGTACCTTGAGGGTGTATTTTGGTCTGTGTCTCTCCCACATTTGTCCTCAGTGTTGTTTTAAAAAGCAAAGAAAAAGCGTGAAAATCTTAAGGAAGTAAATGCTCAGAGTTTGCCCTTTAAACACCCACACACATTACATCGAATGTCATTTGCATTCCGTGGGCTATTTTTAAATGTTTGTGTCTTTTTAGGAAATGAGTGGGCAAGGTTGTTAATGATGACTCATGAGCAGAGGGAGGTGTTAGCTCCACTGCATCAGTTCATTGAAAAGTCTTGACACGCTTGCTAGGCGAAAAGTACACAGCTGGTATATCTGTGCAGATGCCTAGATATCAAGCTAAAGGAATGAGACAAGAAAGCAAGCTGCAATTTAAGTATGACTAAGTCACGTGAATCAACTGTCATTTTTTCCTCAGCAGTGCTACAGCAGACATCACCTTTACAATCTAAAGTTAATCAATACTGTTGACGAATAGTAGTGCTTATTTTTCTTTTAAAATGTTCATAAGATTAAAATTGCAACTTATTGTTACGTCTTTTCTCATTTAGATACTGAGGAATCAACAGACTTTGACCTAAAGAGAAAGAAGCTTGGATGAAACAAACAGTGAATGGACTGCCGTATGCTGCAATAATGAGATCAACATAATGGCCTGATTGAAAGAGGAACACGTTATTGATTTTAAAGCAAGAGTGGAGAATGGATCTGGACGGACTTTTTGTTTAAGAATCTGGCATGCTAGCCTACATAAATACAATTTAGCAAACACCATCTTAAGAAACCCCATACAAGTACAAAGAAAAATGGAGCCACATGAAACTGCTGCTGGCCAAAAATGCACCAAGGATCAACGGGAAAAGATCCCCTTACAAAGAAAATGGGTATCTGAGCCCTCTGCTGGAACAAAAAGGAGTACTTTTGCAGATCCAGATGTTAAAAGACATTCACATCGTGAGCATAGTCTTACAAGTGGGACAAGCCTTTCAAGCTCAACTCAAAAGTTTAGTTCTGGAAAGCTGTTGTCATCTGCAGTGACACAGTCATCACAAGAAAGTCAGTTTCAACAGGTCTATCCCCGGCCTTACTACCAGTTGCCACAATTATACCCCCAGGAGCCTTTCCTGAGTGGTACAAAGCCACAACCTGGGTTAGAAACCCATGCCTGGCCCTTCTCTGGGCAAATACAATCCCTGCCACGAGATGATATGTTTCATGTACAGTCCCGCACTCACGGGGTCTTTCCTCGTCAGAAGCCTCCAGTCGTGTTTGGTCAGTTTTCCCAATCTGGACCAGAGCAGTCAGATGAAGTTCATAAGAAGGAACAAAAGCCCAAGAAGCCAGGAAAATACATATGTCACTACTGTGGAAGGGCATGTGCTAAACCCAGTGTGCTTAAAAAACACATTCGATCTCACACAGGAGAGCGCCCCTATCCTTGTGGTCCATGTGGATTCTCATTCAAAACCAAGAGCAATCTCTATAAACATAGAAAATCTCATGCCCATGCTATCAAAGCAGGTCTTGTACCATTCTCTGAGTTAGCAACTCGAACAGACACTGATCAAGCATCTTCAGTTGGAGAAGCAGAGGCACATTCTGATGGTGAACAAAGCACTGACACTGATGAAGAAGTTGCAGAAGGTACAGTGTTCCCTGAGAAACGTAGCCCACAAATATCCTTCGACTCTGAAAAGAGCCCAATGGAAAGAGGGCCAGCATATGCTGATCCAGCAGAGGAACTGTCTGTGGCATCTATGAAAGTGCCTATACCTCTACTAATTGTTCCAAAACAAGGGGTACCATTAACAGCCACAGAGTGTCCACAGTTTCCAGAAATGCAAGGTTCCCTTTCTACTGGACAGATAGGCAGAGGGGACGAGTCTCATACTGTTAAACAGAAACTTGCCTTAAGACTCAGTGAGAAAAAGGACCAGGATTCTGAGCCGTCTCAAAATCTGTTGAGCCCTCACAGCAAAGGCAGTACTGATTCTGGTTATTTTTCCCGTTCCGAAAGTGCTGAACAGCAGATCAGTCCACCTAACACCAATGCAAAGTCATATGAAGAAATTATGTTTGGAAGAACTTGGCCCCATAAAACCAACTCCAGACCTAGACAATCAGTCACAGTTGGCATGGCAGCTATTGCAGGTCAGGATACTTATATCCATATAAACAAGACTAGTGCCATGCAGGAGGACATGGAAAAGATATCAGAGGGTCATGTATTTTATCAAAGTAATTTTGGAGAATCACAACTAGTTCCTGGCTGTGACCAAAAACAGTATCATCCTGGCTCTTGCCAAACCAATACAGTTCTTCTGGAAGCACCATCTGATTCGGGACCACTTATACGGAGTAACTCAATGCCAACACCTTCGCCTACAAACCTCAATGTACCACCGAATCTAAGAGGAAGTCACTCATTTGATGAGATGATGAGCCAAGATGATGTTTTTTACACTGCTGGTCTTAAGAGGTTAAGGAGACAGGCCGCTTTTGAACACTCTGCCCAAGAAGGGCATGGAGAATCAGAAAACTACGGGAAGATCACAGGTCCAAACACAAGTTTGAAAATGGGAGAGAGAAGTCTTTATATGCCAGAATTTAAAGGCTCTGGGTCAGAGCTTGCTTGTCCAGAAGTTCGCACAACATATAGTTCATATGGTACAAAGGTGGGAATGACAGAATCAAGAAAGCGACGTATGAAGAAAAGTGTTGGTGAAGAAGAAGACTGCATCGGACAAGATGATGGTAGTCAGAGTGGCTCTATTGAAATGACTGGGGATTATGATCTAAGGCAAGGAAGTCAAGATTCTTCAAAGGCTGCTCCTGCCACTAAGGGAACAATTTTTAGAGCCCATAGCCCATCAGACAGTTTTGACAGAGGCCTGTGTATGACTCCTGAAGATGTAGTACTTGTTCAGGATTCAGACACAAAGACTGCTGGTAATGTTATATCTGTCATACAACATACTAATTCGCTTAGCAGGCCAAATTCATTTGAGAAAACTGAATCAATTGAACATCCATTTTATCAGCCAGAAAAGCCTTCTGGGCATCTTTCTGAGCAATCAGACACAGAGAACATTGATGATGTGCAGAGCCCTGATTCTCACCATAGATCAGAAAGCATAGAACGTCAGCAGCAAGGTGACAATGAACACAGATCATTCTCTTCTAACCCATTGTATCATATACCCCACAAACTTGTACGACAGCCCAACATTCAAGTGCCTGAAATTAGAGTTACAGAAGAGCCTGACAAACCAGAAAAAGAGCCTGAGGTGCAAGTGAAAGAACCAGAGAAACATGTTGAGGAATTTCAGTGGCCACAAAGAAGCGAAACATTGTCGCAGCTTCCTGCAGAAAAGCTGCCCCCAAAGAAGAAACGTCTGCGTCTTGCAGACATCGAACACTCTTCTGGGGAGTCAAGCTTTGAGTCAACTTGCACAAGCCTTTCAAGAAGCCCTAGTCAAGAAAGTAATTTATCTCATAGCTCAAGTTTTTCAATGTCATTTGAGAGAGAGGAATGCTTAAAATCTGGGTCCCCAACTAAGCAGGAAGAGTTTGGTAAGCAGTCTGAGTTCTTAACTGTTCCGGGCCATTCTCTGTCTATTCCAGGGCATCAACAAAGAGAGATGAGACGTTCTTCATCAGAACAGGCACCCTGTGCTTTGCCCACCGAGGTACCGGAAATCCGCAGTAAATCGTTTGATTATGGAAGTCTTTCAACTGGTTCAAGGCAAGGAGAAGTATATTCAAGTGCTTCAGCTATGAAGGAACGTAGACGTGGCTACCTTGTTAGACAGGCATCCCTCAGTGTCTATCCTGAAGTAGTGGTTCAAGAGCCAGTCTCAGAAATAAATATTAAACAGGAGCATTCTGACCATGTTCTTCAAGCTGCCTTAACTGGTACATCCTGTTGTGTAACCAGTGACTTGGCAAAACCCAGAAGAGGTACACAGTTAGCTTATGGATCACGCCACTTGCTGCAACAGAGCATCAGTGAAGACAGCCAAACAGAGGATCATTTCCAAAATACTCCTCGTTTGCCAGCACAACTTTCAACTGATAGTGAGCAGTCAGTTCATGAGCACATGAGCCAGGACGTAATTCAGCACTCTTCACTTCCAAGCAACTTGGCATCTTCACCCTTCTTGCCATTTCAGCCTATGCTCTGGCATCCTGAATCTGCACAAAGACAGAAGCAGCATCTGGCTTTTCAGACACATCAGTTACAGAAACTACATATCAAACAGCCAAATCTACAGCCCATGGTACAGAAACCACACCAAACCCCTCATCAAGTTCAGGTGCAAGCAGACTCAAAAACCGATGGCACTAGTCACAACTATCCTTATCCCTCAAGAGCCTCCCCACAGCAGCTTGGGGTCCTGTCATCAAAAGTTCTTACTACAAGCTTCTTAAAACAAGTTCAACCCATCTTTGCCACTCAAAATGTAGGATCAGCATCATCACCTCCCATGCTAGTCCCAGTCAGAATCCAGACTAACGTGCCATCCTATGGTAGTGTTATGTATACAAGTGTTTCACAAATCCTTGCTACCCAGAGTACAACTTCAATCAGAGTTATATGCACAGACAATGTGTCTTCTGCTTCACTCACAGGTACTGCATCAAAGCACCAAGTAGGGATTAATTTATCCAAAATATTAGGACATTCTGATGGATCCTTACATTTTCCACAGTGGAAAGTTCCTGAATATTTACCTGGAACCCTTAACACAGGAATTCCTCTGTCTTTGACCTCAGGAACTATCTCTACTACAGATGCATCTTCTAATATTGGTGGGAGTAAGAGAATGTTGTCGCCAGCCAGCAGTCTTGAGCTCTTTATTGAAACCAAACAACAGAAACGGGTCAAGGAAGAAAAGATGTATGGCCAGATAGTGAAAGAGCTTAGTGCGGTTGAGCTGAGCAATTCCAGTGCACCAAAAGATATTGATAAGTCCCCTAAACCAGAATTTTCAAACAGAGATGACTCAGTAGATGATCATGAGAGGATGTCCTCATCTCCACCCACTGATTTTGTATCCTCTAAATTCCTTCGGTACCCATCTGCACCTCATTTACCTGATGTCCCACCAAAAGATAACTTTATCCCACCCTTGCAAATTATTACAAATGCAGCCAAGAGGGCAGATTCCCCTGAAGCACTTGATGTAGACGAGTCCACCCCTGATGCAAGCCCAAGCCCTCAGTCAGCGATCTCCTCAAGTGATACTCAGGAAGAATCTAAGCAGACCATGGGTAATAAATTCCCTGTTAACATGCTGGTGCAACTAGCTGCCAATCAGGGTGGAGGAGTTGCTGGTAGTACTCTCCTACTGACTGACCTGGCAGATGTCCATCAGTATTTTCAGTTCCCAAGTCTTCGTACACCAACCAGTGTCAGTTGGTGCTTTCTAAATTATACAAAGCCAAATTATGCACAGACAACTCCTCTAACCTCGGTCTATGGTTCTTGGTGTGTCAGCTCTTACAATCCCAACCCACTCAATCTCAGCACCAAGGCCTCCCTGGCACTTCTCCGCTCCAAACAAAAAAAGAACACAGAGATGTATACGATGGCTGCTATGTACCAACCTGGCTCTGGAAAACTTGTTTCATCCCTCCGGTGGAAACAGAAGTTTGAACAGGTAAGAATAACTCCTGAAATTCTAGAAGAATACAAATAACATATTAAAACACTGGCTTAACAGCCCCCCTTTGTGTAGCGTGCATCCCTTTGTGCCCTCCCAAAAAAAATTAATGACATAAAACAATCTCAAACCTAGAATTTTAATTAAACAAAATAAATTGTTTATTAGAAGATTTTCTTAGGTTTAATTACACAAAATGTATGATAAATTAATGTATTGTAAATGTATTAATAAAATGTCATAAAACTGGGATCCCTGGAACCATCTCGCACCCCCCCCCCAAGATTTAAATTTAAGTAATATATAGATTGATGGAAATATAGAAATTACAGGACATCTATATGTTTATAATAATATTTGATAATACAAATAATACAGATGTTTACAGTATGATAATGGTTGAGTTCATTTGAGTAATTTGGCTCAACAATCGTGTGCTTAATGTATACATTTTAGGGTTCATCATTAATCTGTTTTGTTTACATTTTTAGTTGAAGCCAGAGCTTATACAGTTGGATGTTGGAAAGTTTGGGAAGAAAATGAAGGGAATCAGCTCAAGAGACAGGGGAAAAGAGGACCATGGAGAGAAAGAAGTTTCTTCAAAACAGGCTGAACCCACCCGCATCAAAATCTTTGACGGAGGGTATGTGAAGATATGAGTGTGCTTATTTTTGGACATCTACAATAGAGATAGATTTCATCTTCTAAGGTCCAATTAAATAGTAACACTATATACTGTCAGAAAAAATATTAAGAGCTATGGAACCTAACCTGTACAAATTATGACTTTTAATAGTCCCTTAAATATTTGGACTCAAGAAGAACATTTATTTATTGTTTCAATATTTACTGTATTTCTTGAATAATTGTCCAAAATCTGTTAAATCTTAAAAAAAATCCTATACAGCAATAAAAAAAACTTTTGAATGGGTACAGTTGTAAAAATGTTTTGGTCCAAAAAGGCTGAGATAAGAATCATGGCCTCATGAAATAATTATACCCTCCAAATGTATAATGTGAACTTTGATGTATTTGATTTCAATCCCCATCCGCATTCACAGATATACTCGATACCCTCCAGTGATTTTAATAAATCTTGCCTTGTTTTCATTTTAGGTACAAATCCAATGAGGACTATGTTTACGTACGTGGCCGAGGCCGGGGAAAGTACATATGTGAAGAGTGCGGGATCCGCTGTAAAAAGCCAAGCATGCTGAAGAAACATATTCGCACACACACGGACGTAAGACCATATGTCTGCAAGTTCTGCAACTTTGCTTTTAAAACGAAAGGTGGGTTTCCTTTCCCATTTCCAAAAACCATAAACATGCGAATGTCCACCTAACAGCTTAAACAAAAACATGAGTCATAGACTCAATAGTCATATTTTTCGGAAACCACATTACGCAACTGAGGATCTCTGTACTATTTAATGTGAATAAATGGAGAGAGTTAAACATCACATGTTTCACATATTACATAGTTTAAACACTTCAAATCTGTTTTCAGGAAACCTTACGAAACACATGAAGTCGAAGGCTCACATGAAAAAATGCTTAGAGCTTGGAGTGTCGGTAACCTCTGTGGATGAGGCAGAGGCTGAAGAACCAGGTATGATTTAGACACTGGGTTGACAGTAGCCAATATATTGCAGTATGTGCTGTCTGGAAGTAGAGAGTATTCCAGTATTACAAGGCTATTTAAAAACAGCAGGCCTGCTTCTAACAGTTAAATTAAATAAACAAATTACGATCCCACAATAAAGATTCTCATTCCAATCACATCTGTGTTTAGAGAGGGACAAAGAAACCCTATAACCCTTCTGAATTAACTGAAATTTACCCATTTTGACATCTTAGACAGTATCTGAAAGGTCAATTGAGAATTTGCATTTTAATTTGCTGTTGTTCTTGTTTTTCCCAGATACCGCAGAGGAAGTCCAAAGAACATCTGAGAAGGTGGCAGAACACCAGTTCTCCGATGCTGATGACTCAGATGGAGCTGAAGAAGACGGTGATGAAGTTGATGAAGATGAGGATGATGACGATGAATATGATGGCGATTCAACACCGAAGACACGCTCTCGAAGCACGAGCCCACAGCCATGTGCCATTCCCTCACTCTCCATCACTGCAGTGGCTGCGTCACATGAATCCAACCCAGAGCTTCTAGGTTCAGCCTCTAAGCAGCCTCTTTTCACTTATTTCACTAGTCTGCCCAGTATTCAGATCACCCAACTTATGGCACCCAGTGAGAAAGCAGGGGATGCCCAAATGGCAGAATACCAGAAACTCCTTCGAGGGGCTCTGGGTGAAGATCACAAAAACCGACTGGATGTCCCAAGTTCCATGGATGAAGACTTTGCTCTCTCTCCAGAACACAGCTCATCCTCCTTTGACTTTTCCCCATCCCGTATGTCTTCACCAGGTTGCGATTCCTCCCCCCTCCGAGAAAGTTCACCTTCCTCCAGGAGGTACCTGTCCCCACGAAGGGACCTCTCCCCACGTGGCCATTTGTCACCAAGGCGAGAAGCGTCTCCACTTAGGCACATCTCTCCCAAGCGGGATCCATATAGAAGGGATCTGTCACCAAGGAGGGACCTTTCTCCTAGAGGGCATCTCTCCCCTATCTCCCAGTCAGGACGGCCAACATCCCCAGGAAGGGATCTCTCAGGCAGACTATCTCCCAGAAGCCGACACAGGGGCATGTTTAGACCTGTGTCCCCCAGGAGGAGTCTTCATTATCAGACTGGTCCATGGGCAACCAGCCCCAGTCCACATGCAGAGCTGTTATCATTAAGCCAAAAGACCAAGAGCCATCCAGAGATGGCGAATGTAAGTCATTTTCTTTTAATTCTCTTCAGTCTTTTTAAGACTGTAGATAAGAACTGTAATGGGATAAGGTAATCTTTACTCATTTCAAGCTAAATTGCTTTCTTAAAGGGCTGATTTTAATTAGTTTTTTTAGTTGTTCATTTTAAGTTTTAGATCTACAAAACCACAACAACTCTATTTAAAAGTTTATCCTTCAATATAAAATACTCTTAAACTTATTTGTGGAACATATTGCTTCTTGAACCACAATTGTTATCCAAGAGAAGAGGTATTGTATTGTGAAATTGTAGGTTAATAGCTCAAACAGAGTTGCTGGCTTGACGTTTTGAATATTGCAAATTTAACCCCCAGTTGCTAGGCAACCATACATCCAATCAATCCCAGTTACACAAAATGTCACAGACCGTACTGTAGTTGCATGTGAAGCTTGGTGAGAATTAACCACAGGTATAAAAAGTTAAAGCTATTCACAGTGAAGAAAAGAACAATTAAAGGCTAGCGAAGCAAGAAGAATCCAGCATACATTGGATTTCTTTTTTTAGTTATATTTTAGGGCCATTTTGGTTCAGTATAGTGGAGAATTAACAGAAAAGAATTGGGTTGAGATGGGGGAGCAGGATTGAACTTAGAGACCAGAATCGAACTTGGGTCACTACACTGTATGTTAGCGCTCACCACCGGGCTACAGTATCTGTGCCAACATGCATTGGATTTCTAAAGTACCCAAAACTCGAGTATAAAATTGCAAGACATTTTATGAATGTCTGCTAAATGTAAATGACAATGATAGTCAGTTAACAGTTCTAATAGTAAAAATAAATTAGTTGATTATGAACCTCTTGGAGAAAATGCAGTATCCATTGTGCTTATGCAGTATAGTTATTAATTTCAGCCCTACTTGGCTTGTTACCATAGAGCTAGGGGAATAATAAGATAAATGAGCAATGTCTATTATGTAAGCTTGGCCCTTTTCAGTGGTAACTGATGTTTTTGTTCCTTGTGTTCTTGCAAACTTTCCAAAGAGCTCCAGGTCAAATCACTACAATAATAAATAATTTAGCGTTAAAGTGTTAAAAGTATCAGTGACTAAAAGTTAAAAAGCAGCTACAGTACTAATATTTTCTACAAAATATGATATATTTTAGCAATGTAACCGAATTATGTCTTTCAACTTTTAGGACCAGAGGGATTGCAACACAGACGCCCCCAGCATCAACCAAGGATTATTTAGTCACCTTCCCCTACACTCCCAGCATCAAATCCGCACACCGTTCTCCATGATACCCATTGGTGGCATCCAGATGGTCCATTCTGTGCCCACTTCCATGACAGGCCACGCCCACCCGACCCGCTTTCCCCTCCAGAAGAGCACATCGGAAGAATCCGGCACCAGTGAGGTGTCCTTCCACCTTCCCCAAGGCAGAGGGGCCAGCAGCAGATGCCCATCCGACTCACCCCAACCCCCTGAAAAGTCTGTGTCCCCAAAGGCTCCATCGCCTTCCTTACAAAAGTCAAGAGAGGACAGCACAGACACTTCTGATAAGGAAAGCAAGCAAGAAGAGTGCATTCAAACGTGCACTAAGGCGATTGCCTCCCTGTGCATCGCCTCCGAGGAAACTCCTGAAAAATTATCAGTTCCCATCGATCCTTTCCATCCTTATTCACCTGTGGCTCAGCAAGACAGTCCACCGGCAAGAGCGCAGCACTTTTGCAGTTCGGAGATAAGTCACCCTGTACACTCCAGACCCGAAAACAGTATGTCCACAACATCAAAGAATCCCACGGCAGGCCATTCCACTCTCTACAATACTGAGGTGGCAGAACGAGAGAGGGAAAGAGCGTCTGGCCAACAGGGCCATGGAGATAGGCCAGTGACCATAAAGAAAGGCAAAGATATAAAAGATGCTATAAATAACAGGTGAACAAGGTCAAAGAGGGTAGTAAATTACGCTCGCACGTTTTATATTTACACATGTACACACACACACATACACACACAAAATCAAGTAAACTGATTTAAAGTGGTTTTAATGTACATGTATAGCATGCCTTTTATAACATGGTTTGCTATCTCAACTATAATAACTTTCTTATTTAAAGTTTTAAAGAATATACATATATGTTAACTTATATATGAGCCTGACCAAAATCGCTTATGGACTTTGTCTGGTACTTTTAAATGTACAGATGTGTGCCTTTTCTTTACTTTTTGCTTATATTCTTATAAGCATTAAACGGGAGGATATGTAAATATATCGAGTTTTGTGTATCGGCTTTGTAATAAATGCAATTTACCGTCTTTTTCGGGACACTCGAGTCTGAACGATGTGAAGTATCAATACATGTAAGGTTGCACTAAAACATATTTTTATATGAGTGAGATTAAATGGCTTTTGTGTACAGCAGCAATTCTATAATACTATTTATTGTATCATGTTTCATAAATTGTACATTTTTTTCTTAATGTCGTGGATGCCTTTTCTATGTAAAGCATGGGTTTTGCTATTGCATAATTAGAGCAAAAATTATGTACATGTTATATGGCTTTATATATTAGAAGTATGTGTGCATATACTTCTCAGTAAATTCGCTTTACCTAGAATTCTATGTAATTTAATATATATATCTATATATATATTGAGTATATAGATAAACGAGTATATATATCTGCACATATGGTTTGGATAGACACCTTCATACAGTATGGTAGTTGGTTCTAAGTGCTTGTACCCTTCTCTATCATATCGGCTGGCTGGTAGGCTACACTAGTTTTTTTCATTGTTCACATTTTAAATGTAATACTGTTAAGCATTAAACGAATCAACTTTCGCACTTCTGCATTTCCTCCAGAGCTTACTGAGGTAGATGTTAAAGGTATTTTGATCTTCTGTGAATTGTTGCTTGAAGTACTTGACTTGGTGATTAATATGGGGAACATTCCAACAGATGTAAATATTGGATGCCTACGGTTCTGTACGCTCACAGCCATACATATTCATAAATTGAAGGAGTTTGTCACGGGCCACGTCATCAGTCCATGAACACTTTGTTGTTGTTTTTTTTTAATTGTACATGCAAAAACTCCAATACTGAGAACTCCTAAAATGCACCTTATGTTTTCTAAACCTTCGCAAAAAAATCCCAAATTATATCACTTTTAGAACTGGGATTGGATATACAGATGTTTTTTTCTGTTTTGAATCGAAGCAACCTAACTGAACTGGAGTACGAAGCCAGTGCACTCTTGTGTGTATATCTGTATTTTGTATTGTGTGTATATGATCTATGTAATTTACTCCTTTGACATTTTTGTCAGTAGTCCCAACTATTCACTTAACTGTATTAACTTGTCTTTAAAACCTAAGGTATCAAAAGCACAAATCATTGTATTAAAACAAACAAACAAACAAAAAAAGGAATAAAAGACAATTAATTAAAAATAAAAAATTACTTTGTGATGTTCAGTGGAAAACAATAATATGTACAATCTCGGGTTTGAGAATGAATCACAGCACAGGTAAAAATACAGATTGCTGTTTTCAAATAAATACAACTATGGTAACTTTTGTGTGGTTTTAATGCTTCTCTTTTGCACGGTCAAATCCTCAAATAGTCTTTTGATTTAAATGTCTGTGTAGTGGTAAAGAGGACACAGATTTTGACAGGTATCGGATACTATCAGATGTGATTTACGATTGCAGTACACAAAGATGTGCTCCATTTCTAATTTTAGTTGCTACAGCACCTAAACTTTAATGTTGTTGACAGAAGAAGGTTTTTTTGTTCATTACTAGTCAGATCAACCCACCAATCTTAACAGTTTTTGAAATGTGAACTATAATCAATTATAATCATTATCGTGCATAAAAGGTGTTTTTTAAGAACATGAACTTAAGGAGATGCTTGATTTAAAAATAGCAAAGCTTTATCTATCTCTTAAACCTTTATATGATATTGCTTTACACCCAACTTCTGCCACAACTTTTGCTGTATTTGCCCAAGTATACTTGAATGTACTAAAAAATTTTTTGAATTTACAACAAGTCTTTATCTGTGCAGAATAAAACTAAAGTATGCAAAGCACTATTGAGGCTGCTATTTTATAGTTCTAGATTCTAGATTTTTTTTTTACAAATACACTAATTAAAAGTATAGTTTTACTTCAGCAGTACCTTGAACAAAGTATACTAAATACCAGTAATACTTAAACAGATTTGTAGTGTATTGAAATAAATTGTGTCTCAAAATATTTGAGTACACTTAGATGTTCTTATGTTTATAAAAACTTTTTATTATTATTTTTGTATATCAAGTACAAAATTTGTGTATTTTAGTGCAGTGTTTTAACCTGGATGACATGCACAACTTCCACAAGGTACAAATTATCAATGGGGTGGTACCCTTTGTACACATTGGTGTAAATGGTACCTCAAAAGTACATATCTGCACCAAAATAGTACATATTAGGACCTTCTTAAAAGGTATTGTCCCAGTGACAACTTTTGCTCCTTTATTTCCTAAGAGTGCACAAAATCTTACACTAAAATATACACTATACTAAGTGTGCATTCACATCTAAATGATCTGTCATGAATTTTCCCAGGTCTGACTATAGTAAAAGGTTTGTCAGCAAGACAGACACCTGTCAGCATCTGACCATGTACCACATCACACATCTGATTATGTGGAACAAGTCTTATTAGGAATGAACCTGTGTATTACATACTATACGGGTCATTCTTCAGTTGGGGTGGCAAATGAGAGGCAGTAATTGTAAAAATACTTGTTACTTTTCTTTAAATAAAATGTGTTGATATGCATTTAAATTGAAGCTTAATAACATGTTTAATTTTCAATAATTTTTTAAAAATTTAAAAAACACTGGTGAAACCATCCCCTCATGTCTGTGGTGTTACCAATATTTGAAGTAAGACAGTAACACCATAGACAAATTAGCCTAAATCCAGTCTTTTCTAAAATTGAGGCTGCCATTATGATGATTTCAAGATCAGGGAACATTTAGGAAATATTAATTAGCATTTATCAAAATTTGATTAAAATATTTAAAATCCACAAGTTATAAACATAACACCACAGACACTTATAAAGTGCGACACATGAAATTAAAAAAATAATAATAAGAAATAATGCACTTACCATGCATCCCTGAGATCAACCAGCACATGCAATGACCTTAACACACAGGAAGTAGTCCAAATAGATTTCCCCCTTTTCTTAGTGGCGACATCCATTGTTGTAACACCACAGACATCAATTTGGGGTACACTACTTTTTTTTGAAATATTACAAAATATATATATTTTAAAACAATTTAAATAAAATTGTACATGTTAAATCTATATTCACAAAATAACCAATTCATTTGTATAAATTTTTTTATATTGTTGCAATTACAATCCATGATACCGGTCTAAGGTATGGTGGCGACATGTATATTTTATTACAAATGCAATCAACTCAATAAATATCTATTTTAAAACAAAACATTTTATTGTTAATAGTGCACAAATTGTGTCTATCCTACAGAATACAAACATGGAAACATTTTATAATTTATTGATATTTAAAGTTTATTTTAACTGTTTTAAAGTAGAGTGACACCGCTTGCCACCCCAATTGAAGAAAATACTAGTAATACTATTCATTGGCAAAGTCTTTTCCAGTTGATAATTCCCATAGAGGTCATCATTACATTGTTTTAACTTTCTAACTGACAAGGTAAATGTGACAGTCACCTCTCTGTTGAACTGTACGTAACGTACCACTTCCTACGCCATCCTCTATATAGGCAATGATTGTGCAATATTGTCTTATGCAACTGAATCATTTTAGGGGGCAAGCAGAAACTCGATAACTGTCATTTAAATGTGCATAACTTTATTTTAAAATACCACCTACAGTATAAAAACCAGCTTTAGAAAAAGGAGCCTTGTTGATCAGAATAAAGTGGGACACACAAGCTCACAATAAATGTGTGTGATATATTTAGCCAGACTGACTTATATTTGCATTGGCTGTTTTATATTTAAAAAGTCTTATTTGTACAGCCTAAATGTGGGAAAAATAATTTCTAATTAGTATGTTAGGTCTGCACATTTGCTGCGGATCTAACTGAAAGTCCATGGGAACATATGTTTGGAACAGTTCGAATTTTTCCTATGAGCAAATCTCTTGCCAAGAAATGAAGAAAACCAAGCCCACATTTTCCATGTGTAGCCCATGTTCTTACACGATCCTACACTGCTTTATTCATGGCCATAACATTGCCTGGAGGTCCTGCTGGAGGTGACCGGATGTCTTGTCATTTTTGACAGAAAAGCCTTGTGTGCCTAGTGCTAGTGCTTAATAGGAACATTTTTTGATGCTATTTCAAACACACCACATTTGCAGTACAGTATGCCACACAAACTATATCTACAGTACGAGTTCACACTTTGGTCTTTCTTTAAGACATACTGCCATCTGTTGGTTCATGATATAACTGTGTTTACCTGATGCAATACAGTAAAGAGATGGCTTTCTTCTCAAATTTAAATGCGAAGTGTAATTTTTTTTCAATGTTTATGTAACAGTTTTATATCTGAAACGTAGTACCAGGAACTAAACAGCATTTTATGAAAGTCACAATAACAGACTGATCTGAGCATCATACTGCATATAAACTATAAATTTGTACCCTTTATAGACAGTTTCAGCAGTAACAACATAAACACGTGGCTTTCGTGGTCATCAAGTAACTTCCGGTAAACTCAGCTTAGAATAAATAAAAGTCCTTTTAAAGTATTTTATTTATATAACAAGCAAAATAAACAACAAAATAAAGCAAAATAAAGATTACACAGGAACCCAAAAATTTGTTATTTTCGACGAGGTATTTGTTTAAGAGTTCAGTTTCAGCAACTAGTCAGACCATTAAACAAACAGAAACCGGAAGTAAAGTTCGGATCAGACGCTTATCGCGTCACCGCACGTGCGCCCGATGAAACGGCCTATAAAGTACCGCTTTGCACCTAAAAAGTTCATAAAAGTACATCAGAGGTACATACTGGTACCGAAGAGAGCTTACCTTAAATGTACATATTAGAATCGCAGAGGTACATATTGGTACCAAATGTATACAATGTCAATAATGTGACGTTAATTATTTTGTCTGTATGGATAAATAAAATGTAAAAGTGTTAAAATTTCAAAATAAATTTGCAGATTACTCGTATACATTTTCTTTTTTGAGGACCAAGTCAAACATTTCTGGTTTTATTTCATTGTAAAAGAATATTTGGGGGATAATTGCAAAAATGTCAATGTGGTGTAACTGGTCTATGTCAATTGGTGTAACTAGTATTTTTTTTATTAAAATATAAATATATTCATAAAAAAGTGGAATAAAATATCATCTAGTTAAGTGTAATATGATTTTTTTCTACATACATTTTTACAACATTTGTCAAAGATTATTTAGAAAACAGAACTGTTTTCAGCATATGTCAGGACAAATATTACAAAAACACATTAAAATTTACATTTAGAAATAATTAATCAAATTATATTTTAAATATATATATTTTTTGATGATTACGCTTACATGACATCAAGGCGGATAAAATATTTAATATTTATCATTCTTTGGCACAATTGGCAGTTACACCATTTGACATTTTCAGGTCTATTCAGTCCTAACTTTCATGAAAATGGTGAAAATGTAATTTTTTATTGCAAAAAAATAACATAAATACACTATGTGCATTGAAATAAACCTGATGCATGCTTTTAAAACTAGTGTTTTTTTTTATTGAATTTCTCATCTTGCCAAACCGTTTTTGTCACTGACCCATACATATCTGTCCCTATATACACTGTCTGAAAATCTTTTACAAAAAGGTACAAAACTATACAACACATTGACATGTTGGGAAGGAAAAGAAAAAGTAGTTTGTACCTTTATTTTTTTGACAGTGTATCTGTACATATCACAACCCAGTATCATGGAGATGTGTATAAATAGCACGAAGTGTGAAAACTTGTGCAATACATACACCAAATTCAAATTTGACGTGCATATGATACGCTAGTCCTTCCCGTTCATTTAAAACGGTGCATCTTTTTTTGTCATTTTATGTATTGGTTTCTCAATTTTTTTCTATTTTTTTTTTACCATTGTCGCTAGGGTTTGGGGTTACAACAACTTTTTGTTACATATAATGACATCCAAACCCTAAACCCCAACACCAAGCGACCATAGAATTAAAATAGACCAAAACATGGAGAAACCTATATTTTAAATAACATCCTAAAACAAATCTCAAATCTAACCCAAGCGAAAATGGTTTAAAAAACAGAAAACAATTGGGAAACCAATACATAAAACGACAAAAAACTGCCGTTTTAAGTGAACAGGAAGGACTGGCATATTGGAATTTGGCATATGTATTGCACGACTTTTCACATTTATACACATCTACATGAGACTGGGTAGACATATCAGGAAATTTTTAAAGAGTACAACCCCAGTGTTAGCTTGGGTACATACACATTTTAACCATTTTTCTTACAGTGTAGGAAAGAGACCACACCACAGTGATTAAGTATGGATGCATTGTTGTTCAACTATCATATGTTAATTTTTTTTAGCTTCACATCAGTGGCTGTTAATGCTACCCTGATAGGACATAACCCTAAAGTGAATATCCATTAGGTGATGTGAGTCGTTTTACAGGCCTTTACCGGCTGGTCCTCTGTTTATTGAGAGGGACAGACACATATGGCTTGCATGGAACTTCTGAGTCATAATAGGAAGCAGATGTAAAGAAGACAGCGACGATCTGAAAGTCAGACTTATAGTACTGTTTATAGTATTTTCCCTCCAGCTCTCCCTTACGCTGAATGGCTTTGGTACAACTTTCCAAAATCAATTTACAGGCAATATATTTTGCCCTCTTTCCACTAAAGTGCTTAGAGACGTTCCTGCTGTGCTTAAAATACGTATCAAACTGTGCTGATATATATCATGTGTCATGTCATTTAAAAAGCATGACTTACAAGTTACTAAATTTTTACTACATCTGGATAGTCAGCATATTAACCCTGGCAACACACCGGACAAATTAAATTTCCTCACATGAATCGATGTACTAGCTGTATATGTCAGTCAAAGCGAATTAAAATCAATAAAAACCATATGCAGTAACTATAACAATGTGATGATGGTGTGCAAGAACTGTGTGTTTTGTATTTTCTTTTGTTTTTCCATTTCCATTTGTC
This sequence comes from Paramisgurnus dabryanus, assembly GCF_030506205.2. Taxonomy (NCBI): domain Eukaryota; kingdom Metazoa; phylum Chordata; class Actinopteri; order Cypriniformes; family Cobitidae; genus Paramisgurnus; species Paramisgurnus dabryanus. The sequence goes on along the minus strand of NC_133348.1, from coordinate 2,422,212 downwards.
CACCATTTAGGTACAGATATGTATACATTTGGAACTAATATGTACTCTTTAAGTACAAAAGTTAACTTTTTGAAAGGGTACTACTGTACTACCGTCCCAGTTGTAGCAGTTGTACCTTAATAGCTAAGAGTGTACACAACCATTAAAAAGTTTAGGAACTCACTTATTTTTCTTTATTTATTTTTGTACACATTTTGGAATAATAGTAAACTAATCGAATATTTTAGCATATTTAAAGTAGACACTCTTTGCCTAGAATTTGTACAAATGCCAGGGTTTCACCTTAAAATGCTTTCTAAAACAGTATCGCAGAAGAACCCACCTATGCTGAACTCTTATTGGCTGCTTTTCTACAATATTCAGTTCAAGTCATGAATCTCAATTTTTCTATTCAGAAAAATCTCAGATTTTTGATTTATAATGAAATAAGCTAACATGTTAGCACAATAACATTTTATCTACCAAAAAAATCTCACACATTTAGGAGCACACCTTCAGATTAGGGATGCACCGAAATGAAAGTTCTTGGCCGAAACCGAAAAAGAGAAAACCAAGACCGAAAACCGAAACACTGAAAGAAATTATTATGCAAATTATTAGTACCATTGCATTTATGGCCATCACTGTGTATTAACTTTACTAGGGGTTTGACGAATCACAAAACTCATGGGTCGGATCACATTACAGTTTTTGAGGCACGGATCGGATGATTTTTCAGATCAGCAAAAAAGGAGTGGGAAAAATCTAATAACAAAAAAAAGAAATTGCAAACATTTTTAAGAAATAACAAAGTTGCACATTAACTAAGGTCTGAAATTAGCATTAAGAACAGAAATCAAATTAAATAGGGATGCACCGAAATGAAAATTCTTGGCCGAAACCGAAAATGAGGAAACCAAGGCCGAAAAACCGAAACCGAAACACCAAAATAAATTATTATGCCAATTATTAGTACAAATGCATTTATGGCTATCACTGTGTACTAACTTTACTAGGGGTGTGTGTCAGATCACAAAACTCACGGTTCAGATCACATTACAGTTTTTGAGGCACAGATCAGATAATTTTTCAGATCAGCAAAAAGGGGGTGGGGAAAATCTAATAACAAATAAAGAAATTACAAACATTTATAAAAAAGAACAAAGCTGCACATTAATAAGGGCTAACATTAGCATTAGGTACAGAAATCGAATTAAATGAGTCATAACACTGTCTTTATTGTATAAATTAAATATATTATTATTTTTAGAGCTATTTGTCTCTTTGTTAGACTTAAGTAGGTTAATTGAGGTTATTGTCTCTTTAAATAAGCAGAGACTGGTTTATGACTGTAATCTATACATACACTTAAGACATAAACAAATATTTTTACTAGAAAAAGAATACTTTGGAGATAATTTTGTTTATATGTGCCCTGTCAATAACAGAAAGATTTTACGTTCGCTTGTTTGCGTCTCACTCGTGTGTGCACTATTGAGGGCACTTAAACGCGCGCGCACACAGAGAACGAAGGCGAATCCCAAACAACGCAGCATAAAAATTTTGTTTTTCATTGCTTTATTCGGCACATGTATGTTAATGGACTATACAGTATGAGACACATTTGCGCGACTCTCTCTAAAGTTTACACATCAAGAGTTCTGATCTTTGAAGGGCGTACTCTGTACTGTGATGATCACGTCTGGACCGGACACAACCGCATGTGCCTCTGTGCGTACTTTAGCGCCTTTTTGCGGTTAAATACATCCACGCCGCATACATGTTGCTTCAGACAAGCACGTGCAGGTCGCAGTTTCTGTTTGCGTCATCACAACATTTCGGCGATAAAAGTCTTTCGGCTCTTTTGGGCCATTTTCGGCCGAAAATTTTCGGTGGCCGAATATTCGGTGCATCCCTAAAATTAAATGAATCATAACACTGTCTTTATTGTATAAATTAAATATATTATTATTTTTAGAGCTACAGATATGATTTTCTCTTTGTCTTGGGTTGTTTGATTTACATTAATGACACAGACTTAATAAGGTTAATTGAGGTTACTGTCTCTTTAAGACCAAATAAGCACAGACTGGTTTCTTCTGACTGTAATCTATACATACACTTAAGACAAATGTTTTTAGGAAAAAATACAGTGGAGATCATTTAGTTTGTATGTGCCCTGTCAATAACAGAAAGATTTTATGTTCGCTTGCTTTTTGAAATCCGTCTCTCCGTGTATGCACTACTGAGTGCACTTAAACGCAAGTGCACACAGAGACAGATGGCAAATTCAAAACAGCGCAGCATCAACAGTCGCTCCAAATAAAAACGTTACGTTGTTTTTCATTGCTTTATTCGCCAAATGTATGTTAATGGCCTAAAGTACGAGACATTAGCGCAACTCTCTCTGAAGTTTACACATCAAGAGTTCTGATCTTTGAAGGGCATAGTGATGATCACATCTGGACCAAACACATTCAACCGCATGTGCCTCGGTGCGTACAGAAAGCTGCTCACTTACGCACCTTTTTGCAGTTAAAAACGTCCACACCGCAGACATGTTGCTTCAAACAAGCACGTGTAGGTCGCGGTTTCTGTTTGTGTCATCACAACATTTCGGCAGTATTGTTTTCGGTGATAAAAGTCTTTTGGCCGAAAAAGCTCTTTTGGGCAATTTTCGGCCGAAAGTTTTCGGTGGCCGAATATTCGGTGCATCTCTACTTCAGATTAACAGAGATAAACCATTCAGTCAACTGACCCTGGTGGTGTTTTTTTTCCTCACATTACAAAAAAGAAAAACACGATCTGGAAGAATGACAGTATTCACGTCAGGTGTGTTTAAACTGAGAATGCAGCTGCCACCTGTATAGTGATGTATTTGGAACCGCTTGGGGAAAACCAACATCAATTTCGCCTTGGTAGGCTGTGGAAAGGTTTCGGGTGTGCAGGTACATACACAGAAGTTACTTTCCATTTATTAAACAAGGCCAGGGAAACCACGCCGCTTTCATTAATGCAAAACGCGTACTCGCTCAGTCAATGGCCCCAACGGCGTCATGTTTTGGCAGGGCAGGGGCCAGGAGAGGATGTTTAGCTGTGATTAATCTCCTTTAGGAAGTTCAACTCTGATTGTATCGTTCATACAGGGGACATACGATTCCACACTTGTAAGGGAAAATAGAGATATGTAAAGTACAGTGGAGGAAGGAGGACAGGCAGCAGAATAGTAGGGGTGATGGAAGCCCAGCAAGACCTCACTGGCATATGGTAAAAAATCTGTTCTTCACTGTTTTTAAGTGGACTACATTCAGCCAAGGCATACCCAGCAAGCTATGGCAGACACTAAGTACTTTTCTCACTGAGAGATGACGCATTTTGTTTAGGTGAGCACTGCAGGACTAAGCACCCTCTGAAAGTCTGATATAATTAGAATGCTTTGTCGTCATCTTACAGTACATTGATGGTCTAATTATATATTCTAAAATGTCATTTAATACTTGCTAAATGTTTAAAGTGTGTCCTTTTAAATCTCTTTTTTATGTAAAAACTTTTTTCTTCAATGTATGTATGTTTTAAAGTGGTCTCATGAAAAACAGAGGTACATTCTTCTTATGGTTTTATATTATTCACTATATACTTTAAAAAAAATCATTTTTTTATGGAACCACACATACAAAAATGGACCTTTTACCATATGGCATCATGCAGCACCTTTATTTTTAGGAGTGTAAGTCACTGAAAAAAAATGCAATTGCAACTGCTCTGTCAAATTTTAGCTCAAAGAAATTGCCTAAATTCTTAAAGACCTTCCTTGAGTCCAATTACCCAAATATAGCCTCAAAATCTTTTTGCTACTTTAAGTTACGGTTGACCAACATGTGTTTTTCTGGTGGCATAATTACTAGATTCAACACCAAAATAACATTTCATTATCTTTTGCTTAACCTTTCATTCGTTGTTGTCTTATCTAATTCGCATGCTCTATAAGTGGTTCTTGGATATATTAGTATCTTCAAATTCTGATGTACCTCCACAAATGACAAACAAGTCACCATAAACTATATAGTCACATTAGTGCCAAAGGGACGCATGTGCTGTTTTCATTTTACTATACATAAGCATTATTGCCCATATTTTGCTAGCTTTCTTAAAGAAAATGATTTTTTTGCTTTTGAGGGCACAAACAAAAGTAGTAAAATTATGCTTTTTAGATTTGTAATATCTCACTATAGCCATAATAGTATTATAAATCAAATTATAGAGGAACCTTATCACATTTTAATAATTTAAGATGCTAAAAAGCAAGAAATGTGGTTAGCCTAAACACGCCAACTTGCCCAGTAAAGTGGCAAAGATAAAAAAGCTGTGCTTCTGTATAGCTCAGTGCATTGCTATAGAAACACAAAAGGTCATGGGTTCAACCCAGGGTACATACTGATCAAAAATGTATAGGCTTGTAATGTAGTCAACTGTAATAAGTTGCTTTGGATAAAAGCATCTGGTGTATGCATAAATGTGAGTCACTAAACTTACACGAGTCACCTAGAATTCACGAGAATCTTACATGGGGCTCAGCTTGGAAAATCTCCAAAAAGCACATCCATCCATTATTAAAGTACTCGAAATGAATCTAGTGGGCTTTTAATATGTCTTCTGTAGTTTGTGAGAGAAAACAATTGATATTTTGAGCTTATTTAGCGACCGATAGCCTACGTATCCATGTTTTTCCATCACTATCAGTTATATCGTTAATTAACTACGGTAAGTTCAAATATGGCGGCATGTTGGGAACTCTCTCATGAAGAAATAAACACGTATCATGAAAACTAGTAGCGATAACATGATGGCACTTAAATATAACATTGAATCATGTTCTCACCTTGACAACTATACATCCGTTTATTCAGCCGAGGTTTCCGGATGGTTTTCTGAGGCGATGCACGTGCACCTGACTGAGAAGAAGTGCTACCTTTAAGTAAATCTCACACCGTTTTTGTGAATAATCAATTTTTGTCTAACACATAAATAAAAAAATATACATTTTAGAGAAGATGTATGTGCTTTACGGGTAAGAAACTGCTTTTGTTTAGGGAAAGCTGCTGTAATATAACTTTAACAACGCGTGCTGCCTTCCACTACAAGTTTTAAGCTTAATTTAATTTAAACTTTTAGATTTGAGCACTAGGGGGCGTTATAGCGCTCTTTATCTGTCAACCCTTATCAATCCAACGAGGTCGATTTCATTTTTATTGTGCAAATAAGTAAAAAATAAATATCACCAACACAACACACCAAATGCTACTTAATGTATGCATTGTTTTAAGATATACAATTCATTACACTTTGACAAATAACTAAATATACACGTTTGCAGTGAGTAGTGTTAAAGCATTTATAGGTTTGTAACAGCTTGAGTAAATGATGACATAATTTCATTTTTGAGGCTAAATAATCACTGATTTCCAAAAAAATCTGTGAAACCCCATCACTTCTTCCTTTGTTATACCAAGGGGCTGTTGGATGCTTTATTCTGATTGGTTGAGAAATATGTCTAGTTAAACTTCTTTTCCTCAGAAGGTTTACCGTAAGAAGGATGTGCCGCTGAGGGTCAGTGAGAGTCCAAGGGAGTGTGTCGAAAATGCACCTGTTTGTGCTTTGTATAAGGCAAATAGAATTCTTAGCCTTTTTTAGGGGAATACTGTTGAGACGGATACGTTTTGGCATTGTCTTTTTCATTCAGGACACAATATAAATGCACAATTCAAGGAACTTTCCACTTTGTTGAAAGTCTGCAGAGGAAATTTATGTCAGAGGTGACTGCTGTGTACTTGAGGCATCAGGCTTCAAGTTAATCTGTCTGCATGTATGAATACTAGCCTGTAAGTAAATCACAAGCTTTCTTATAACATTAAACAAAACACAAAAAGAAAAACACAGCATTTCTTAAACAAACTGATATACACTGCTGTTATATGCATGCAGCATTAATCTGAGGTTAAGCCAGGACTAGGCGATAGTTTAATTATGAAATATAACTAGTTTTAAAGGGGACATTCAATGAAAATCTGACTTTTTCCAAGTGCCATAATTGGGTACCCAGTGCTTCTATCAACCTATAAAATCAACACATCCTCACCCCATGTCGTCAATATTTGACGACACTTGACCATTCGTCAATATGTGACGGGGAGGGTATACCTTTCGCGTCATTTTTTGACGAACTGGGGACTTCAATACTATTACGTCCGTTGCATTCTCTTTCCTATTTTCTTACCATTTTCGCGTCGGTTTAGGGTTAGATTACGCAAAATTAAACAGTGTACGCGAAATTAAACAGTGTACGCAAAATTAAACAGTTGTCACCTGGCGTTGGGGTTAGAAACAGTTGTCACCTGGCGTTGGGGTTAGAGTTAGGTTTGGGTAGGGATGTCATTATGTAAATCTAACCCTAAACCGACGCGAAAATGGTAAGAAAATAGGAAAGAGAATGCAACGGACGTAATAGTATTGAAGTCCCCAGTTCGTCAAAAAATGACGCGAAAGGTATACCCTCCCCGTCACATATTGACGAATGGTCAAGTGTCGTCAAATATTGACGACATGGGGTGAGGATGGGTTGATAAAATTTGAAAAAGAACAACCCAGTAACTTAGTTTTGGTAAACCATTCTCTGCAAGCATAAAAATAGGTAATTGAAATTTGGCTCCCGTTGTGATGTCAGAAGGCCCCTTAATCTGCACTATCCAACCACAGAACTGCCATTTAGTGCAGAGATCAGCTCATTTGCATTTTAAAGGATACACCCAAAACGGCACATTTTGCTCAATCCTACAAAATGGCAATTTAACCATGTTATAATAAATTATCTATATGGTATTTTGAGCTAAAACTAACCCAATTCTGTGGACACCATTTATTTGACATCTTAAAAAAGTCTGGTGAAATGTCCCCTTTAACAAACATGCCTTATCAAAAACATTACTTGTGTGCATTTTGTGGCACAACAAAGGCACTGATGTATTTTAAGATATGTCATTGCAAGTTATTTTTTAGTTTGGATACCTCTTAATTTATTTTAGTCTAGGACTCGTCTAATCCCTGTCTGAGAAACCGCCCCATTATGTATTGAAACTAAAATAGCAAAAAATAAAGCATGGCTGTGGTAGTGTTTGCTACTTTTATTGCAGTAAACTCTATGGGGGCTATGATCATGAACAGACACTTTTATTCAAAGAAATCTGCTAGCATTCAAGGTTCACATTTTATTAGTACTGTATGCGTACTCAAACCCACAGTCTTGGCATTACCAGCATCATACTACTATAAATAAAGGTACAGGAGCACTACAGTTTGGTATTAAAGAATTATTTCAGTATGTATCTTTTACCCTTATAACTTGTGAAACATTGGCAAGGTTTCTATGGTTCACAAATCAGTGTAACAAACTCTTCAATAAACTTTTTCCACATCTGCAGGGAAACGTTTGGAGCTCTGAGGTTCTCCTTCCTCCACAGCATCTCACCTCTCAAGTCTAATTGCCGTAGCCAGGGGCTCTGTGACCAAATATGTTGTTTTGTGTCGTGCCCAGCCTTTAATTATCTCTTCTGAATGCAAAACTAAGCCTAATCTGGACTAATGAGAAGTCAAAAGTGAGCTAAATAAAACTAGGGATGGGAAAAAATAGCCCCTGTGGTGGTATCAGTTTTTTCCCTACTGTGATTAAATAACTTCTTAACTAATTTAACGCTATACAGTTCATATCTCTGTGTAGCGCATAGCTCTGCAATGTTTGAGATTAAGTTGGTAGCAATTGCCACAGCATAAGGTCAAAAACTGTATGATGTTTAACCTGTTAGGGAACCCTCAAGGGTCTGGCACACAGATGCGAATACTGAGATGTTTCAATTGGGTTTTTATTGTTTCAATTAAGACCGAGGTTTACCAAAATGGGCTTCCCTTGGTTTGGGAAAAAGACCTGGTCTGTCTAGGGTTTTCACTTTGAAGGAGATGGGTTTCCTTACCCAGTTAGTTTTGACTGTGTTCTTTAAACATAGTTTCAGGATATGAGTGTATAGAAATTCCCATTACAGTACATGAAAGCTCACTGCAAAGTCTAATTTAATCTGATATTAGTCTACTTAGTATTACGTATTTATTTGTCTCTGAAATCCAGGCTAAAGTCTTGTAATCTATTTCCACTCATATTTGACATGACCGTACAGCAATATTAATATATCAAGGTTATATTATAAATTAAATAAAAAAATTAAGAGTTTTTGATCCACATAATTCTATGTTGCATGCCCTGATGAAAAAAGACATCATGGAGAAACCCTTTTCTCTGTGGTTTCTATAAGAATTTAAGTATCTATCCTTACAGATCAGTCTGCGATCTCTGTCTCTATTTGATGTTGTAAAACACCTGCTCCTAGCATTAAGAAGAACATGGCAGGGTGAGATGGGCATGGGGAGGAGGATGTGGTAGGCTGGAGGTGTCTAGAAAGTGGCAGGAGTTTCTGAAAGCCTCCACAGTCTGCTCTCTTTCCACACACAGCTTCTCACCCAGCCTTTAGACAGATATCCTGTAGATATAGGCTTGCCAATTAAAGTGCATTTTGGGAAAGGAGCATTATGGATTTTTTTCTCTCGTTCTTCATAAGTGGAGTTGTCTTGATGTTGGAACAACAAGGTAAATAAATGATTGTTTTATACTTTTCTGACTTTCTGCTGACATATTTTGTTCGAACTTATAGTTTACACGTGATGCTTTTCTATAATGTAAGCCATTGCTTTTAAATTAGATTCTCAAATAGCACTTTATTGTCTATATTATCATCATTTATTAAATTTTTTTAAATATTGTAAAATTTTTGCAGTAAATCGAAGGGATGTACACTGTAAAAATATAGCTGTAATTATGCAGATGGTTGCCAGTGACTTACTGTAGTACTGTAGATAAAGACTGAAAATGTTTCATGTTTATTTAACCTTGAACAAACTTTTGCCAGTAACTAACATAAATGTGAAATCTACAGTATACTGTAATTTTTATATGTGTATACACTCTAAAACCTATGCTGGGTTGATTTAACCCATTGTTGGGTCAAATATAAAAATGTATGGGTTAATTTAACACAAAAACTGGATTTGTCCCTTTTTGACCCAACACTGAGGTAAAAATAACCCAGCATTTTTTAGAGTAATGTAAATTGATTTTGAAGGAACAGCTGTTATCGTATGCTATTAAAGCAACACTATGTAGTTTTTTTTACCTTTAAATAATGTCTCTAAAATTATTTTAGTGATAGAACAACTTTTAACTGGACAAATTGTACTGTTGCTGCAACCTGAGCAGCCTCCTAGCTGCTACAAGCACACTCTGAAAGTGGCGGTGGAGGGTAGGAAACACAGCCCCGCCCCTCCCCCTGCCTGCAGAAGAGTGTCTGATACCAGGCACTGTTGCGCTTTTCAACCACATGGGGGAGCTGTAAGTCATTTTTACATGGAAACTACATAGTGTTGCTTTAAAGCTAGACATTTGTTAACATACTCAAAATCATTGCCATTTGAAATCAAGTCAAAGGAATAAATCTTTATTACAATGCCCATCACAATAGGCAGTTGGCAGTCACATAATAAATGAAAGGGTTCTAGGGTTAAATGCGGCGTAAAATGCTGTTTAATCCTGTCCGGGTTTAGCATGTAATGGTGGAAACCCTCCATGTGTAGGCCATCTCCTACCACTTCTATAGACCACAGAACTGTAGCTGGAGGTGTTGTAACAAGGCTGTTGCGCTGTGGGTAGGCTTGAACTTAATAGCGTTGGAGAGTTCATAGCGAGTGCAGGTTTTCTCTATAAACATTAATTCAAGCAATGAAACAAATGTTTAGAACTGATCATTCTTGGACTTACCATGTATGTAATGCTTGCAAATCCTAAATCAACTAATTAAAGATGGTTACACAGGCTGCAAAACCTCTTTTTGTTATTATAATACGTTCTTATATTTCAAACGCGGATTATTTTGAACGCTGTGCAGGTTTTTGGGCTTCACAATGTATAACAGTATATTGTTACTAAATGGCTGGAATGTGAATATGATTCTTTCCAGTAGTTTTTGGTTTAAATCATATTAAATCGTAAAGGATAACAACTAAAAACCTGCTGCTACAGTACTGCTTATATTCAATTGAGTAAGATGTGCTGTGGTTATGTGATTATGTAATTTCTCGCTTGTACCATGTTGATCCACATTGGCCCTGTTTTCAGGACACAGGACACAAAATTACATTTTTAGGAAGTTTTATAGATCTTACCTAAGGGTTTATGTCTAGCCTAATACCAGGGATGAATAAAATATTTCCTGATTGTATCTTTCTCATGATAATTTAGGGTAGGGTGGTACAGGAGTCGGTATGCGAGGCATTTTAAGCAAGACATTCCAATAGGCTTTTCTTTAACTCCATTCATCACTATGGGGTGGTTTCCTGGACAGGGTTTAGATTAATCCAGGACTAGGCCTCAATTATACTAGGACATTTAAGTAGTTTTTACAAGCATACCTTACAACAAACAATACTGGTGTCCCTCTTTAAGACAAAACAATGGCACTGAGATATGTTAGATGCCCTGTCCGGGAAACCACCTTTAATGTATTACTCTTCATTGACATTTATTATAACAGAAGCATAACTGTCTGGCCTATTGTAATCATAGCTTGTGCTGTCAGGGCATCAGGGGCTACTTTATAATCTGATTTCATTTCATTCATTCATAAAGAAAAAAGTACATGATGATGGTATTACCATGGAAACAGTACTATAGTAATACCATGTTGTTCCTCTGTTTGTTCCTCATGTGTATTAGCCAGAAACCTGGTTTTCATTCAAGTTTTAAACCCCAACCAACGGAAGCTGTAGTGGTGGTTTGCTTTGTAACAGGATCTGCATGTACTGCAGGAATCCTGGAGGCAAAAAATGCGGTCGGCCACTGATTCGTAGTTGCTGTCTTCTCGAAACACAATCCACATGGGCCACTTGGCTCACTCACCTTAACCTCAATGAAGTTAAACTGAAATGAATTTGTTTGGGCTTTCTTTATTTTAATGTGTTTTTATCTTTTAAAATGAGAGCTAAATGTGGGAGATAATTTACATTTATATTACATATGTGACCCTGGACCACAAAACCAGTCATAAGTAGCATGGGTATATAGCCATGCGTGTGGTTCAAATTTATCTTTTTTTGTGTGTAAGGACTTGCTTTGGACAACTTTAAAGGCACTTTTCTCTGACAAACCATACATCAGTGAAAAGGTTATTTATTCAGATTCTGTATAAATCTCAAATTCAAAATTTACGCGTGATTGGTTTTTTTGTTTCACATTTATGCATATGGCAGATGTTTTTCTATTTAAAGCCACTTACAGGGCATTCAAGCGATGCATTTAGTTAGTGTGTCTTGAAATCAAACCCATGACGTTTGTGCTGCTACTAATGCAACGTTCTACCAAGTGAGCTACACAAACACAGTGTATTCTTAAAACAGCATATTAGAGATGTTGTGACTATGTTTTAAATTTTAAGGGTTATGTTAAAGGCGGGGTGCATGATCTCTGAAAGCCAATAGGTGTGTTCGAGATTATCCGGCGCTGCGCAGACCGATTGGCGAGGTTTGATGCTTGCAGTCGATGGAGGAGCTAAAGACCGAGCCGTCAAGCCGGACACCTGCTGCTTGCCCTAGTGACGTGTGCTCCGTGTTTCCTTTTTTAATCGAGAATTAAGTGAATTAGATGGTGAATTTGATAAAAACAAACCTTTCAATAAAAAGTTATTAAATATCCGGCATGCACTGCTTCAAGTCAGCCACCGATCGGTCTGTGCAGCGCGGCATAAAGTCGAACACACCTACTGTTGACATTTGAAATCACCTAAACAAACCCACCCCAATAGAATCTGATGGGGGTCGCACACCAGACGCGCAGCTCCGTGCCGAGTCACGCCTAGGACAACTCGGAGGTATTGTACACCGGAAGTGCACATTAAATAGCATGAGCTCAGTCAGATAGCGTCTCCTTCAAAATGCAAAATATACGTTAGCAGCCAATGTTAATCGTTAATGATTTGGGACAAATATGATGTTATTTAATGTTAAACTATGTGAGTGGCGCTCTGTGGCACGACAGGGATTTGAGCAAGTCGTAGTCCCGTGTGCGACACCCTTCAACCTTCTTTTGAAGTGTTTTTCAAAAATTGTGCACTCCGCCTTTAAGGCGTAACGCATCAAAGCAAAAACGTTAGCCTTTGATACGTTTCAGTTGCAGAAAATTAATTTGGAACTAAAATGTTGGGTAAATTGATTAAGGGGCGGTTTCCCGGACAGAGCCAGTCTCAGACTAAAATGCATCTTTGAGCTGCCTTAATTTAAAAATAACTTGCATTGACATATCCTAGTGCTCATGATGCTCACCAGCATTGTTTTTTGTAAGGTTTGTTTGTAAAAACTACTTAAATGTCCTAATATAACTAAGGCCTATTCCTCATTAATCTAAACCCTGTCCGTGAAACCTCCCCAATATGTACCGGTGTTTAGTTATTTGTAATTAAAACTTATTTTTTGTATGCAGCCTACACAGCATCCCTGTCAGTCCCACGGTCCAATGCAAACAGAAGCCGGTCTGTGAACTCTACTTTGCAAATCCATCATCGTGAGAAGCGCTGTTCCTGTGAAAATCTGAAGGACAAGGAATGCGTTTACTTTTGCCACATTGGAATAGTTTGGGTCGATACACCCAGGTACACCAGCCGCACACAGACCAAAGATGCAACATTTACTCACGCTGGTCTACGTTACTAAAGATCTCTTTGAGATGTGGATGTGTAAAAAATGTCCAGAAGTGAATCAGGGAGGTTGATGTGTGCGGGGGAGTGATGTTTGTAACCTGTGCATGCTGTAAGTGTGTGTCTGGTTGTATTTAAAGTAAGTGTGTGGTTTCACTAATGTGGCCCACGCATGGAGGAGACCTGAGGACAGGCAGACTGCCTTTGGTGAAAAACAACCTAAAAGCCAAAAGACTAAAGGTCTGGCTCCTGGGAAATGAAATAAGTAGCTGAGTGTGAACTCTTTAACATCTGACACCATCTAGAGATGGTTGCTTTGTTTTATTCAAAATAGGGATCGGTTTTCAATGCATTTTTAAAACATTCAATGTTCTCTTTCAGTCAAGTCGTTCCCTACGGTGTGGGTTCGCTCCAAATCCGTCTAAGGCGAGATGTAAAACGCTGCCTTTGTGCAGACCGGAGAGATACAAAGTGCCTGCAGTTTTGCTCCTGTAGACATCTGCAACGAGAGTGAGTATTATTTGTAAAATCACTGCATATTTGATATAAAATATCCTACTGATGCACTGCTCCTCTTATAATTTCAGAGAGGAAAATGCCACAGTCAAAAAGAGCCATCACAGAAACTTCAAAGAACATTACAAATCTAGATTCCCATTGAGACTGAGAAGGCACAGTCTAATCCAAACAACCTGAAAAGGGTAAACATATACTACTGTACCATGGTAACTTATTGTGTATATTTTTAGATTCTGGAAGCTGGCATGACAATATGTCTAAATATGTGTGCTTTTAAACTGGTGGTGATGGTTTACAAAGTACATTCTTAGACATTTTTCGAATTTGCCTTGTCATGAAATGCTATCATCTCAATAATGCCCGTATATAAAAAGTGATAGATCCACAAAATGTCAGTTGACATTTGATGTTTCCACTCATGTTTCTTTATAATGTTTAAAAATGAGCACAATATTTAGAACAAACTTGATGGCAATCCTCAAGAGCCTACAGTAGGTCTATAAAACACCTTATTGTGTCAATAAACACTTTACACTCTTAAAAAATAAAGGGGTTTCCAGAAGAACCATTTTTGGTTCCCCAAAGAACCATTCAGACAGAGGAATCATTTATTTCATGCCTTTTTAAGGTCTTTAGTATCTTTTTGGACTATAGTGAAACTTTTGTGCAACAGAAAGGTTCTGTGGATGTTAAAGGTTCTTTATAGAACCATAAAAGAACCTCAAGGGAACCTTTATTTTAAGAGTGTAGTTGCAGTTTTAATAGTTAAGCCACTAAGGGTTTTCTTAACTCAAGGTTATTTTTTGCAACTGGCTACAGTTTTAATTGATTTATAGGTCACTATAAACTTTATTTGAATGTTTTGATAATGTAGAAAAATACAACTTGCATTCAAAAGAAATGATTAAATGAAGCTGTTCAAATGTATCAAGTGTTTGAAACAAGTTTGTAACTACATCTGCTAATGTTATAAATCCCAAAACTTTTCACTTTACGACCCACTTAAATAGGTATAGGGGTCAATGACGTGATGTTAATTATTTTGTGCCTTTTAAATGTAAAAGGGTTAAAATGTAAATAAATTTGCAGATTACTTGCATAAATTCGCTTTTTTGAGCAAATTCTAAAATTTCTGGTTCTGAAAGAATATTTGGGGGATAATTGCACAAATGTCAATGTGGTGTACTGTGAACAGGCTGTGTCAATTGGTGTAACTAGTTTTTTTAATGAAAATATAAATATATTCATAAAAATGTGGAATAAAATATAGTGTAATATGATCACTGTCAAATATTATTTAGAAAAAAGAGCTGTTTTCAGCAGTCAGGACAAATAAAAACGCATTTAAAATGTACATTTAGAAATAACGAATTAAATTCTATTTTGAAAATATTTTTTTTAATAATGATGCTTACATGCCATCAAGGTGAATAAAATATTTAATATTTTTCATTCTTTGGCACAATTGGCTGTTACACCATTTGACATTTTCAGGTCTATTCAGTCTTAACTTTGATAAAAATGGTGCAAATGTCATTTTTTTATTGCATAAAATTAACATAAATACACTATGTGCATTGAAATAAACCTGTGGCCGGTTGCATAAACATAGCCATGACGTTAAGAGTGCATCTTAAGAATGATTCTGACTAACTAGCAATTAGTAAGGGCTAATCAGTATTATTATTTGGATTTAAATTAGACCAATTTACCTTTCTATGTAACATACTTAAAACAGTTATGATCAGTCTTGAAGAAAAAGTTTATGCAACTGCCCACTGATGCCTGCTTTTAAAACAAGATTTTTGATTTTCTCATCTTTTGTCACTGACCCATAATCTATTCTGGGACCCACCAGCATATTTTAAATAGAAATATGATGAAATGCACTTTCTATTTTATAAGAGTAGTTTTTTTTCCTTGTTATTATATTAATTAATTGTAAGTTTATAATACTTTATAATACCCTATGGCAGTACTTCCCAACCTAAGGTCTGAGCTCCCCTTAGGGGGTGCCAGAGTTCAAAGGGGGCCCCAGAGTTCAAAGGGGGCATACGATTCGAGGTCACTTTGAGGTCAAATAAAGATGCATAAAATGTTTCACAAAAAATTTGATTAAAAACATATTTTAAAACATTTTTTATCATATGGTAAGTTACGGTAGTTATAATATTCTCTTGTGTAAAATAAATATATTTTGCTCGCTCCATCTCAACGTGCTTGTCAACGTAACAGCAAAATCAAACAGAAAGATAGATGTAGAGGGTTGGGGGGCCTCAGATTCGTTTATGTACAGTACTAAGAAGGGGCCACAAGGAATAAAGGTTGGGAACCACTGCCTTATGGTATATCATATCAAAATAAGTGTGATTGCTTGGCATTAGTTGGACTAAATATCTTTTGTATTTATTGAACTGACCGGGTTTATTTTATTGTGAAAAGGCAAATAATAAAAACCCAGTCTTTTTGGGTTTTGTAACTTTTTGGTGTTCAGAGTAAAAAAGACAGTAAAGCACCTGACCATCATATTGTGATGCAGTGTGCTCCTTAAGAACAGCTTTACACAGGTTCAGACTTCAGAAATTGCCTTTAGACTCAAAAATTTACATAAATTGAATATGTCCGAACAGACAGCCAAAAGTAACTTAAAGATATATCATGAAAATCTGACTTTTTCCATGTTTAAGAGCTCCCTAGTGCTTCTATCAACCTAGAAAATGTGAAAAAAGATCAACCAACTTAGTCATGGTAAATAATTATCTGCAAGCATGTGAAAAAATAGCTAATTGAAATGTAGCTCCCCTTGTGATGTCAGACAGGGATCTTCCTACAATAATCCCGCCCCTAATCCGCACTATCCAAACATGGCACTGTCATTTAACGCAGATATCAGCTCATTTGCATTTAAAAGGACACTTTTGCTTATACCTACAAAGTGTCAATTTTAACATGGGGATCCCAAAGATTTATTTGACATCTTTAAAAGTCTTGTAAAAATGTCCCCTTTAAGAGGACTACTGTAAGAGAAACCGATATAACAGTCACCGTGCTTAGAGATCAAACAGGAGTCTCATCACGAGAGAGTCTTAATAACAAAGCTTAACGTTTCCATTGTGCTAGAGGCTAGCAATTTTCTGAATAGCTGCATTTATGCTTTCTTCTGTTGATGTTAGTTTTCCATGAGGTGATGTTTGAAGCCTTTCTGTTGTAAAGTGATATTGTCAGTTGATAAGCGATCGCATAATGAAGAATAAACCATATATTTAAGATGGATAGTAACGGGTCTAAATCTCCAATCTTTATACACTGGCTATTTATCTCTCTTCATTTTCAGCATCATCAGGAATGCTGGTTTACCTCACAGGAAGGCTTTCACAAGAAACCTCTGGAAGAAATTTGTGGCGCTCGCATTTACTACCGGGACAAAGGAACAAACAGACTCTATTCCTGTCTACCATGCTTCGGTTAGACTCTTTGAGGCAACCACTAACCGCATTGTTAGGTTCTGGGAAACACCCTCAAAAACCCAACAAATGATTAAAAGTGAGCTAAAAACAGATTAATGTTATCAAGATATGGCTGAGTCACATAATATGTTCTTGTTTTTCAGCTTTGTGATATTGCATTTGGCTTTTTATTTATATATTTTTTGTTTTATATTACATTCCCTTTACAAAGCTTTTACTTTATATTATCTATTTTATTGAATGGTGTCGTATATGCAAATTTGAGACGATGTCACTTGAAACTACTACATTGCAAACATGGCTGCCCAGTGGTACGACTTCCCTAAAGGGACTTTGGGCATACTTGGCCTGATATGCAAATCTAAGTAAGCCCAACAGGTTCTGGATAGAGAATAGTAAAGAGACTTAAAGGGATAGTTCACCCAAAAATGGAAATAATGTCATTAATAACTTGGAAGACCTCCGTTCATCTTTAGAACACAGTTTAAGATGTTTAACTTTAGTCAGAGAGCTAAATTTAGTCTGACTCTCCATTGAAAATCTATGTACGGTATACTGTCCATTTCCCGAAAGTTAATAAAAACCTCATCAATGTAGTCCATGTGACATCAGTGGGTCAGTCAGAATTGTTGAAGCATCGAAAATACATTTTCTTCCAAAAATTACGACTTTAATTAGCATTGTCTTCTCTTCCGCGTTTGTTGTGAACCATGTGCACGAGACAAAAATCACGTGACTGCAGTGACGTGGCTGACGTGTTATCCTCAGACATGTTTTCAAAGACTTTTTTTCAAACTTACAGCATGCGTTTCCCTCAGACTGTAAATGAAGCTCGGGCACACAGAAAAACCCAGCTGGGGCGCACCAGATAACACGTCAGCTGCGCCAAGTCACTGCAGTCACGTGACTTTTTTGAACACCATGAGGGTCATGAGAGTCATTAATGACATTATTTTCATTTTTGGGTAAACTATCACTTTAACCAGAAAAAACAATTCCCAGGATGCAATCATGATTTTAAATTTTGTAGCAGTCAACTTTTCAAATTCATCTACAAATATCAAATAATGTTACAGGGTGATTCTCACGAAATCCAGTGTCCATTCTTACGACATCCATGTCCAGCATCAGAATTTTTAAAAAGTCCTTGAAGCCAATTTTTTGTTTGCACATATAAAATTAAGGTCTGAACTTACTATAACCATTATTTTTTGAGGATTTAAAACATATTTCCTATAAAATATTTTACATTTTTTAAATTATCATTATTAAAAATGATCATTACCGCAACATGGTTTTACATTAAATATATGCATTTACAAACTCATGTTTCGGTAATGAGAACTAAAAAGTTGTCTAGCTACTATGACAAACAAAATTTCAACTTTTATCTGGAGAGAAAAAATAAGAACTGCTTACCTGGTAGCCATCTTGAGTGTCACAGTCAATTATGTCCCAATTTTTTTTTTTTTTTGAAAATGTTAGTTCCTTGAGGGCTTAAACAATGATTGAAAATTGTTGCGGAAGATGAGAAAATTGGTCTTGGACACATTTATATTCCTTATTTACCAATGATCACCAAACACCACATGTTTCTTACTGTAAATGTTTATAGTATAACATGCACTGAAGCTTTTTATTTTTTAGATTTTTTAATTATAAATATTTCCATGTCAAAGAACCCAAATCCAGTCATGGACACGTTGCGGTAATGAAAATGTTCCCCATTAAATGTGAAAAAAAAACATTTGTATGATGTCATTTGAAATCATGTGCAAATTATACGTGAAGAGATGTTTGTAACTGTATGCTTCTTATTTTGATACTCTTACTTTGCATTTACTTTTTTATCAAAATGTTTCATGACACCTCATAAGTCTAATTTCGTGAGAATCACTCTACTGTGTTGTTTTAAACATAGAAGACAGACTAGAACTGGTTTACGTGCATTTAATATGCAGGATGTCACATTTTCAATAAAGCATCTATAAACGCTATACAATGATGATCTACACTGACGACAAGAGCAAACTGAACAATCCTTAAGCATTTAATTTGCTGACACTTTCTTGAAGCACAGAAAACGTATAAAAGCCTTTAAAATAAATACCAAGTCAAAATAACAATGTCATTAAACTACAGCAATAAAAACTTGTGAACTTGTTTGATTTGGTGTTTAGCTGTTGTTTTCCATTGTCATGCAACAGAGGTCTTTGAAAGATTAAATTACTTTTCTAACCTGACTGGTGTTGGTGTTTTCCGATATAATTGTATGCATTGAAACAAACAAACAATGACCGCATTGTAAAAAAACAACATAATGTGTTAATCAGTAGTAGATCCTGTGAAGTCTAAAACAGAGTTCATTTAAATAATGACAAAATAAAAGCATTAAAGTTTGAACTAATTTACAGTGAAACTGCTTAAGACTATAAAGCAACCTCTGATGCAACAAAAATCGATCTTGTTCTTCAATCCTCAGTCTTTGGATACAAAATGGTCCCGCTGTCTCTTCAAAGAAGTAGCAAGCATTTACACAGTATATACAAAAAACAATGTGCAAAAAAGAAAGTACGCAAAAATGGAAATTAGAAACAAACAGTAAAATATATTATGATTATTTACAGATCACAAAGTCAGTATAAGCTGAATATCACAGTATGTAAAATCCACACTTTCATAGCTGTCCCTCTCTATAGGGTTATACGTTTCTCTACTCCTGATACGGAGGGTTATGATGGTGTATAAACATGATTCTGGCTTCGGTTTCAGCCCTTCTCGCTAAAATTTTGTGCTATTGCTAAAGCTGTCTGACATTATAATGTTTTTGTAGAAGTTGTCAGATCGCACCGAGCAGTAGCCCTTCACCTTGTCCAGGACCTGGTGTACGGGAAGTATGGACGAGGACGCCTCCCCATCGGAAGTGCTGCATTTGGGGCTGCTCTGATTGGAGAAACCTTTACCTGCAAGTATGCCAAATGAAGAAAATGTAGTGACTGGTGCGAGGTAAACAGGAAAATGTATTTAATTCATCATTGCCAAAATTTACACACGGAGGGGAGTTCATTGCTCAGGATTTAATGGAGTTAATTTCGCCCATACGAAAAGTAAAGCCAAAATATTTTTATCGCCCCTGGTGGCTGACTGTAGGATAGGTCATAAACAAAGCCCTCTTTATGTGTTAATGAATGCAAAAAACAAAAAAAAATCGAAATGCACTTCAAATAAATTTTGCTCAACAGGGGTTTCTGTTATTTTAGTTATTTCTTATCATGTTGATGTACGTTTGTCTTTGAGTCAAATGCACAGACTCTGGTTCCATCAGCGCAAGACGTCAGCGGCCATTTTTTGGTTTAATCTTTTACAGTCTTTGTTAAAAACCTATCAACTTTGTCTCAGATGTTTCTCGGCACATTGCTCAGATAAATTAGTCCTTGAAAAATCTGATGGTGACGAATGTCCAAGTTACGTATTTTTTGAGTTGGTATTCTATCAAAAAGTAAAACGTTAACCTAAAAAGTGCATATTAAGTGCATATTAGGGTAACACTTTACTTGAAGGGGTGTTCATAAGACCGACATGACACATTCCTAACCATGACACGTGCTATTGACATGAAGGAGATTTTATGCAAGTTTATGACAACTGTCATTAAGTGTCATTCGTTCAATTATGTCATTTTTAATGCAAAGATGAAATTGTTTGAGATGTTTTTGTTATGATAACTTGACATTACCAAAAAAAAAAACATAACTGACCCCTTTTTAACTCTTTCACCGCCAGCGTTTTTTAAAAAAGTTGTCAGCCAGCGCCAGCGTTTTTCATCATTTTCACCAAAGTTTAATGCCTTCCAGAAAATGTTCTTCTTTAAATATATAAACATACAATATACCAAATGAAAGAACAGACCCTCTGCTTTCAAACAAAAAAACCCGTTTCATCAGCTTTTGAATATGGGTAGGTTTCTGCAAAAACACCACATTTTGAGCAAAAAGCTGAGATAATTCCATTTTTGTGACGGACTTTTCATAGAGATTCCATTCAGAGCGATCTTTAAAACAGACAACACACATGCAGCCGCTTGCCATAGGGCAATACTTCCGGGTTTAAAAAGTTGCGGATAATAGTTGTGGTGGATAATAGCGGTATTGCAGAAAGACGGAAAATCTCGTCATTGGTGGGGAAAGAGTAACGGTGATACAAATTGAAATTGTCATTAAAATGTCATTATGTGTTAATACTCTGTCATATAGTTTTATAACAGTGTCATGAATATTTTTCTTGACCTCAACTACAGTCGTAGCCTGGTTAAAACCAGACCATCCTCAGAAGTATGGCAAACAAAGCATCATAGACAAATTATTTCCAAAGGGGCGTCACCAACGGACATCTCTCAAATGCCTCTGTGTCCAATTGGATAGACCTAAAACCAATCACACGACGTATGCAGAGCTATATCAGACTATCGCCGGATCCGGTCGGTAAGACAGCGATAATATCTGTTTTTAAATATAAAGGCTTCGAGTGTTTTTCTTTGCTCGTGTTTTGACAAAAAGGAAATTTTAAATCGCTTAAAAGTAAGTAATTTACAGACGCAATAGCTGATTCGAAAAAATAAAGCCCGCCCCAACGTTTCTGATTGGTGCCGCGATTTCTCCGCATTAGAAATGGGCTTGAATGACCTCTTTGCCAGACTACTTGCAGAGCAAATCTAAATTTGCTGGAAGTTGTCTGGGTTTTCCCAGGCTACTACAGTGGTTCAAATGTAATTTGTCATTAAAATGTCATTAAAGCAACACTATGTAGTTTTAATGTAAAAATGACTTACAGCTCCCCCATGTGGTTGAAAAGCGCAACAGTGCCTGGTATCAGACACTCTTTTGCAGGCAGGGGGAGGGGCGGGGCTGTGTTTCCTACCCTCCACCGCCACTTTCAGAGTGTGCTTGTAGCAGCTAGGAGGCTGCTTGGGTTGCAGCAACAGTACAATTTGTCCAGTTAAAAGTTGTTCTATCACTGAAATAATTTTAGAGACATTATTTAAAAGTAAAAAAAACTACATAGTGTTGCTTTAAGTGATAATACTCTGTCATATAGTTTTATAACAGTGTCATGAATATTCTTCAGTTCATAATGTTTTTTTAACTTTCCTCCATGTGTTTAACAAATAAAATCAATTATTCAATAATAATAATAATAATAATTAAAATTTATACAATTATATTTTTATTGCATTTGTAGACTGATTCACATAAAATGAAATGAAAACAGTACAATAATGGGTTAAGCCATGCACCGTTGGCTCCATATAGCTGCAAAGTTAATTACATTAAATTAAATTGATTAAATGTTTTGTTTTCTTCTGTCAGAAAATTTCAGAACCCTCTGTGTGAGGAAGAACAAGTTCTGTTATTTGTCAGTTTTTTATGTATTGTGCACATACATAAAGTTAAGCATAAATGTTTGACATGTCTGTTGCTTTTTTAAAGGTATTTAAAATTATTTTACATAGTATTAACACTTAATGACATTTAAATGATAGTTTAATTTAATGTTAACCCATAAAGCTAGGTAGTTTCTTTAGTTTGATAATGATTCTGCTATGTCATGTTTATGACAGATTTATGACAAGTTATGATGCATTGGTTCATTTCGAATTGTCATAACAAAGACAATTCAAACAATGTCATCTTTGCATTAAAAATGACATAACTGAACAAATGACACTTAATGACAGTTGTCATAAATGTGCAAGAAATTTCCTTCATGTTCATGACACGTGTCATGTTATGTAAGTCTTATGAACACCCCTTCAAGTAAAGTGTTACCCATATGGGTACCTCAAAAGTATATATTAGTACTAAATGGTACCTTTTTAGTACCTGTTAAAGGGTACCATCCCAGTGACAGCTTTTGCACCTTTTTTGAAAAGTTGTAGGATGACAAATGACACCCACTGCTTCCCAAGTGAGCCTGACCATTTTTACACTTGGATAGTTTGATATTATTTTCCAATTCATCCAAATAATAGTCAATAAAAGAGGTGAGTCATTGTTTTCCATGCCATTGTTTTGATCTGTCATGCCTTAGGCAAAAAACATTCCAATGCACACATGCACATCTAGTTTTCTATACCTTCAGAACTGTGTTACAGTGTTACAGTGAATGCTTTGTAATGCAAAAATGTAACACCTTTTGCCTTATATGAGGGCAATACCACAAGTTAAATAGAAAACAAAGCAGAGTTTCAGGACCTGTTATGTTTCCACACCCCATGCCAAACAAATCATTATTTAAAGATAAAAATGGTAAGGTCAACAAACAGTCAAAAATGACTATCATTTTTTTTACGACACACATACAGCATGTGGAAGTAACAGTGGAATGCAAAAATATATAGAAAAAAAAATAAAAAAATAAATGAGAAATAAAAATAAAACAGCCCACCACGAGGAAAATTAGTGTCAAACAGTGCAAATGACATTGAGAACTCTTAAAAGCCACTAAGGCTTGAGATTTTAGTTTATATATTTGAATGTATAAATTCTTTATAATAATGCATTCAGAATTGAAATGTTCATCTGTTTCTTTATTACCTTTGCTACTGACAATAACCAACAGCACCAGTGCGCTTTCTAGTTCTCGAATGTCACTCCACAACTTGGATTCAATCCAACAGGCGACTATTTCATCTTAAAACATCACAGAAGATGATAAAAAGGATTAAGGAGGGTGTTTGGTTAGGTATCATGTCTAGGGGCCGATGGATTGAATTCAGTCTATCCCAAAAGGGGAAGCTGATCACACAAATAAAGAAAAGCAGTGCAAACTCAAGCTGGCTTGCAATGGTTTTACCTCAAGAAGTCTCTCCATGGCATTATTGCAGGGTACTATCTATTCCACAAACATAAATACACACAGCACCACTGAGTCCAGGCATAGAGTCACACAAAAGTATAGACATAATACATGAATGATAAAACCTTTACTAAAAAAAGCATTTCACATCACAGCAATACTGTATACTGTAAGTGCTGGCATGCTACGTGGAAATAAAATACGCACCGTGAGCTAAACCCTTTGATGCATGGCATTCAATACAAAGCTTTTTTACCATAAAATTATCATAAAAAGTTTGTAAATATATTGCCAAACCACCTATGGTAGATAACATTTGGCATTATGCATATGAAAGACATTTCTTAGATAACAAGGTAAATTCAAAGCTGCTGGAAGTGGTATTTCTGAACCTTAGCAAATATCTCTTTTTTTTTCAAATGTATTTATTTATTATAATTAGACTAATATTTATGAATAAAAACTTTAATTCAGACAACATTAATTTATTTGTTGAAGTTTTTTTTGTAACTACTATAACTCATTCACATCGGTATTTGAATTAAACAATATTATGCATTAGATGTTTGTGCATTGATTTGATAAGGACATTAAATGTAGCCATGTAATGTGTGTTATGAAATAGAAAGGTTAAATTTGAAGGTTGAGGAAACTATAAGATGTTTTTTGTGTGATTTTATAACGTATGCATCAAAGGGTTAATTTAAACCAACAACTCTTGGCCAATCCACATCTTTATTTAATGTTTATTAGTAAAGCTCACCTGCATTACTGTGTCTGGCAAAGGGGTTTAGTGTGGCTTTGGCTTTAGATGTCCAGTTTGCAGTGGTCGAACCAAAGGAACTGGAGGACAGGGACTTTCCCAGGTTATCAGAACTCACTTTCTTTGTATTATTAGTAGCAGTCTTGCTCCAGTCTGAAAAATATGGTGAATATTTTAAAAATTTGAATGCATTTTACATTATGCCTAACTGTTTATCGTGTAAGTTAAGCAGGAGTACAGTACGCAATGCGTGTAACTTAGGCACGTGACCAGACACAACTACACATTGCAACAAGCAGTTAATTTAAACCATGAAATGGTTTATAATAATATTGTTTTTTATTTGATTTTATCCTGTCGCACAAAGCATGACTCCACTGTTGAAATGAAAATTTAAATATTTACCTGAATTGTCTGCCAAGCGGAACTTTCCACAGCATAAGTATCTTCTCCATTGTTTTTGTACATTTTCTTTCAGGGCACAGTGGAACACAAAAATAAATAACCCTGTTGAAATAACACAAAAAACATAAACAAATCCTTGAATATAAAAGAAATTTAAATAAATATAAAAAAAAAAACTCATCAACAACAGGCGATCTTTTGAACTTATGCGACCTCTAGTGGATCGCATATTGAAGTGCATATTTGATGGCACCTCCCCCTACAGGCCGAAATAGCTCAGTTGGGAGAGCGTTAGACTGAAGATCTAAAGGTCCCTGGTTCGATCCCGGGTTTCGGCAAAGCTTTTCAACATTTTATACGTTAAACAAAGCGACGAAAGACTAATTACAGCGCTTTTTAAATTGCAGCGATTATACTTACATTTTCCTTTTACTTTTTTATGTAAAAGTTATGAATACATGTGACTCTGGAGTATTTTTATTGAAATGTATGTTATTATCTGAAAGCTGAATAAATAAGCTTTCCATTGATGTAAAGTTTGTTAGGATAGGGCAATAATTGAAAATCTGGAATCTGGGGGTGCAAAAATTCTAATTATTGAGAAAATCACATTTAAAGTTGTCCAAATTAAGTCCTTGCAGCACATATTACTAATGACAAATACATTTTCTATGTACAAAATCGATCATTTTGACCCATACAATGTATTTTTGGCTGTTGCTACAAATATACCGTGCTACTTTTGACTTATGGTTTTGTGGTCCAGGGTCACATATACATTTTAAGTTAAATTATGATTAATATATGTATAAATACTGACATACATTTTAGTATAAACCATAAAGCAAATGTAAATTACTGTAGCGCAACTGGTAGAACATTATGTAAGCAGTGAAAAGTCAAGTTCAAATCACAAATATTGACTAAAAAATGTATACTTGTAGGCACTGTAAACCTTTTCAAATTAAAGTATCTGATACATGCACAAATATGACCATGTCTGTGAAAACCCTGCTAAAGTCATTTTTGTAATTTACTTGTAATTACATCAAATCATCCTATAGAACATTTAAAGGTGGGGTGCATGACATCTGAAAGCCAATGTTGACATTTAAAATCACCTAAACAAACGAATCTGGACCTTCTTTTGATAGACCCACCCCACACATATGCAACCCAGGCAACAAAGTCGGTAAGTAGACACGCCCCTCACTGCTGATTGGCTACAAGTGTTTTTTGGTACTCAGCCCGACTCCCTTTTCTAAAGGGTTTTTAAAAAATCATGCACCCCGCCTTTAATGAAATATAATCTTGATATATTTTATATTGACCAATGTCAAAGATGAAAAATCAAACTTTGATCCTCTTAATTTTATAATCCAGACTGGATTTCACACACAGGGTCACAAATGCAAAATAAACTAAAATACACATTGAGAAACCTAATGAGTGCAGTATTTGTGAAAAGAGACTTTATTAAAAAATATTAAAACTTTAAAAAATAGTGAAAATGGTGTGTGCATGTACATATACCAACCCTGTAGAGAGTTGAAAATGGAGAAGAGGTAC
Source organism: Paramisgurnus dabryanus (assembly GCF_030506205.2). Lineage (NCBI taxonomy): Eukaryota > Metazoa > Chordata > Actinopteri > Cypriniformes > Cobitidae > Paramisgurnus > Paramisgurnus dabryanus. The sequence continues at coordinate 2,395,816 of NC_133348.1, read as the reverse complement.
ATAAAGGCCAGGCTGACCGGGCCCCAGGCGAAAAATGCAAAGCCCCAGGTCATGCCAAGCAAGAACGTCAGGCTGACCACGCTGCGAAGGTTACGCAAGATCTCCTCTCGCAGAGTCCGATTGCTGCGCTTGCCGTTACGTCCGCAGATCTGAATCATGACCACGATGAACATGGCAACATTCATTAGGAAAAGCATGGAAAAATAGCCCACGCATGTCACGTAGAAAACCACAGCCGAACGAATCCAACAGCTGTCGAAACAAAAACCAAGAAAACCAACAAAATTAAAAAACAAGGATTCCGTAGCAAATTCGGTTAGCATTTAAACTCCAATAAAAATGTACTTTATTTGAAAATGTTAAGTTGTATTTACATTCAGTTGGATTCCTTTGGCCAAACTTACAATTCTGACGTGCCATTTCCATTCTCATCTTTCCCATAATAGTTTTTTCCATAGGAATCTTTGCTCACAGCCAACACAGTGCCAATAATTGCAGCAGGGACACCTAAAAAGACAGTGTTCAAAAAACTTCATATATTGTTTAAGTGTAAATACAGAAGACAACCAAGTAGAATTATACAGCAAACATCTATCTAAAGTGTTTAAGTATATATCGCTCACCCCATCCAACAATGCAAAACTTGAGGATATACCGCCGTATGTACGTGTTGAAAACCTTGACCAAAGCAATGTACATGTGGATGGACTCCAAGCCCATCCAGGTGAATGAAGTAAGAAGGAAGAAATGCAGAAGGGCCGCCACCGTCACACACAGTCCCTCCCTCTCGTACGATGCCAACCAGCCATCCAGAAGAAAAACCATATTGAGGAAGAGCAGTGAAGTGCTGAGATTCATCAAGATCTTGGAAGGATAATCTCGCCGCAATTTCCTGTATGATTCAGATTTATGTCAATAAAAATAATGTCAGCCACAGTTTAACCAATGAATGACAGTGGTCACAACTTTACATAACTCTCAACAAACCTGTGTCTATTTAACAAGCCACATGCAAGCTTATGTTTATGATACATAAATATGGCAGCAAGAAGAAGAAGGGTGCAGGCCGCAACTCCGCAATACAAAATTCTGAACTTACAGTAATCATGGTTAAAGTGACACTCCACTTTTTTTGAAAATATGCTAATTTTTCAGCTCCCCTAGAGTTAAACATTTGATACTTACCGTTTTGGAATCCATTCAGCTGATCTCCAGGTCTGTCGCTAGCACTTTTAGCATAGCTTAGCACAATCCATTGAATCTGATTAGACCATTAGCATCGCAATAAAAAATAACCAAAAAGAGTTTTGATACTTTTCCTATTTAAAACTTGACTCTTCTGTAGTTACATCGTGTACTAAGGCCGACGGAAATTAAAATTTGTGATTTTCGAGGCATATATGGCTAGGAACTATACTCTCAAACTGGCGTAATAATCAAGGGCTTTGCTGATGTAACATGGCTGCAGCAGGAGTAGTGATATTAAGCACTGCCCGAAAATAGTCCCCTGCTATTGAAAATAACCAAGGGGACTATTTTCGGGCAGTGCATAATATCACTACGCCTGCTGCAGCCAATAACTTTTTGGTTATTTTCAGCGCGATGCTAATGGTCTAATCAGATTCAATGGATTGTGCTAAGCTATGCTAAAAGTGCTAGCGCCAGCCCCGTAGATCAGCTGAATGGATTCCAAATGGTAAAAATCAAATATTTAACTCTAGGGGAGCTGGGAAATGAGAATATAAAAAAAAAAAAGTGGAATGTCCTTTTAAGTCCAAGGGAAAAATGTGGTAGAAAGCATATTTTTCAGATTGCAAATGTTTTAAATGAATGCATGAATAAATTTGCATTGATTTTCCATTACTAATGCCATAAAAAAGGCACACTTTGGTTCCTCTATTCAAAGGCTGTAGGACACTCACTCGAAAGCAATGTATGTGAGCAGTGTTGCTGCTGAAAAAATAGCAGAGAGGCCACAGCCAATGTAGGTGATGAAGGTAAGAACTCTGTTATTTTTCTCGTCGATCTGTGCAGCAGCCCCAGAGAGGTCCTGCAAGTTAAGAGCAAAGTAAAGGTTATCAATCAGTGACATTTATCTGAGAAGAAACATCTGTCTTGTTTGGTTTAATAGAAATGAACAGTCACGCTCTGCACATTCAAATTAAAGCAAAATGAAAAGTATGACAATAAACAACACAATAATATGTGTAAAAAGTCTGGTGACTTGTGCCATGAAACTTTAAGTATTTGGCCGTATCTATTTTAGAGGGGGTTAACCGCTCTGGATGACAAGAAAGACACTGACTTATTTTTTACTTTACTGTGCAAATATAAGAAACTACTCTGCTGGGTAACGTTGTTGCCAATCCCACAAATCTCACCATAAGAATGCCAAAGTGTGTGAGGTGGTTACACAAGCAGATGGTCATGTTGCTGTTGGACTCCAGACTGACCTCACAACCTTCGCTGTTCCAGCCACCATTACCATCTAATGGAAATAAATGTGTATTATACAGTTAACGTAAGCCTATATGTCTATACGTCCCACTCTTTTTCACAATAAATAAATAGGAACTTTAAATACTTAAAATGGGCCAAATACATCATGTACTTTACACTTACTTTGGAGGCTGAAATCCCAAAACACACAAAGAGGCTTTGGATCTCTCTGCGGGACAGGCAGACACATTAAGATGTGTTAGACACAAATTGAAGATGTTAGTTTAAATAAATTTTTTTTTTTTTTTTTGAGGAAATTAATTTTATTGGCGGGAACTTAGAATAGCAAAATGAAGAACTTGGTACAATTTTTTTTTTACAGATATACCACAGTTATGACAATAACTGTCATGTCAAACCATATGACAATAATATGTGGAATTAGTCACCACTGCAATAAAAATAATAATACACACAATAAATATATTTAAAAAGTAACATGCCCAGATCTCATATTCATTGTGTATTATATATAAAAATATTTAATAACTGTAATAGCTATGGTATTGTGATGAAAACTACTTATGGGTACACTGGGACGGTACTTTTTAAAAAGGTCCTACGTGTACTATTTAGAAACAGATACATTTGGTAGCAATACACCTTTCAGCTACTACTATGCTCTCTTTAGGTACAAAGATGTACTTTTTGAACAGTAGCTTTATTTTTGAGAATGTATTTATTAGATAAAACACAGTCATTATGGTCAAAAAAACAAAGTGTCTTCTAAGTACCTGGTACTCCAAATGGGCGATCTCTATCCTGACTGGATCCTGTAAGTTTTTAATACTTAAGTTGCCCACACTGCTTGCCACCACATAGCTTTTCAACAGCATACCATTACGGTGTTGATCCTGAGAAGAAATAAAACCACTGAGAATTAAAAAATGTACGGCACCCTCTGATTTTTAGGATTTTAATGTGCTAACATTAGTTAAAAAGTTGACATTATTGTAAGTATGGCCAAAGTACATCACTTCTGTTAGCTATTAGTAAATATTTAAAGTATAAAGAGGTACATTTAGGTCAAGAAGATGACATTTACAGCATGACAGTTAACCATATTTTTATTTGATTAAAAATAACAAGTTTATTCAATGGAGTTAGTTTACACAGCAATTAGAGATGCACCAATATTATTTTTTTCCATCATTACCGATTATTCAGACTGATATTTGCTGATACCAATAGTTTGGTGGTTATATCAACTTGTATCCACTAAATTCTGAAGATTACATTTTTTGAATTGTATTCATATGGGGCGGTTTCCCGGACAGGGATTAGAATAGTCCTAGACTAAAAACAACTTTATTCAAAATGCACACAAGTAATGTTTTTAGTAAGGCATGTTTGTTAAAACTAGATATATTTCCTTATTAAAATAAGGCCTAGTCCTGGTTTAAGCTACTCCCTGTCCGGGAAACAACCCCATAATGAGCATTAGTATTAAAAATTAAACTAGTGATTTTTTTCTATAGGCTACACAGAGCTCAACTTCATTGCATTTTTCTGTTCTCTTTTGATTGACAGGATATATCGGCCATGACTATCAGGTGTATTTAAACTATCGTCCGTAGTGTAAAAAAATTGCTTTATCGACCGATACCGGTTGGCCGATACATCAGTGCATCTCTAACACAGCCATACGTTAAAACACCTATAGTAAAGATTTATTACCATACCATGAATGATCCAAAGTGCTATTGATAAAAATAGCAATAAGACATGTCAATATTAGATTGTTCTTCAGCCTTTAGGGCCTTAAAAAAGGTAACACAACAATACCGTATTTACTTAAAGTATAGTAAGTGCTCACCTGAAAGAGTCCTGTCTTGCTGAAGAACATGAAATTTAATCTGGATGTTCTTTCGATTTCTGTGCTGCTCAGGTTCTGCAACAGTGTGGGAGGTAAAGTCACCACAGCCAAAGAATTATGAGCCCCAGACTCCAAATCAATCTAAGGAGAAAGAGTGAATGATTATTAAAATCATTGTGATATAAACTTTGAGAAGTCTAAGATGGCAAAATCCGTTAAACTGCAATTTTTAGCAAAGTCCTCTAAGTGCACGGAAGAAGAATGTGTGATAATAAGGCATTTAAATTACTGACTAATTTAAAAACTTTTTCATTGCCATTTAAGCAAAATTACTGAACCTAAACATAAGAGTATATATATATATTTAATTGTTTTATGTCATACATTTTCTTTTGGGGCCCAAGAAGAGTTGCTTTAACACTGCTATTTTAATACTTTAAATTCTTTCTAGAATTTAATGATTTAAACCTGCAACCATATAATGCAATGTTAAAAAGCACACAAAACAACTAAACGTATGTTGCGTTTGCGCTTAACCCCCTCCCACAAAAAACCCGAACTGAAAATCTACTTAAAGCAACACTATGTAGTTTTTTTACCTTTAAATAATGTCTCTAAAATTATTTCATTGATAGAACAACTTTTAACTGGACAAATTGTACTGTTGCTGCAACCTGAGCAGCCTCCTAGCTGCTACAAGCACACTCTGAAAGTGGCGGTGGAGGGTAGCGCACACAGCCCCGCCCCTCTCCCTGCATGCAGAAGAGTGTCTGATACCAGGCACTGTTGTGCTTTTCAACCACATGGGGGAGCTGTAAGTCATTTTTACATGGAAACTACATAGTGTTGCTTTAATTACTTAGCAGCAAAAATATACATCCTACTACTCATACTCAAGAAATTTGTACAAATGTGTCATTTTCTGAGTCCACTCAGACTGGACAATGTTGTTTTTTCCTCCCACGACTTTCCAGGAACCCTCGGCTCTGAATCAGTGGGTGCGACCCCTGTTCTCCATAAACGTCACCTCTCATTATCCTGGCTTAATTGCTTAAGATTACTTTAAAACACTTGCTCTTCAGAAATACTACTAAATGTTTAGACAGCCTGCTTCAGAAAGCTTTAGAAAAGCCATCAAATTAAAATTACAGCTTTGTGCCTGTATGTGTGTTAGCTTTGAGGCCATCTAAGGGTTGGTGTAACCACTACATTTTGACTAAATGTACTTTTAGCAGGTAAACACACATATTCTCAATATAAACTGTATGTAATACAATATAATAGTCTCTTCTAGGAAATGGGCTAAAAATATTAATATATTGATACATATGAAAAATATTGACAAAAACCTTGTACATTTTATAAAAATGCTGGGATGATTCAGTCTGTAGCTGGGAAAAATATGGACAAACCCAATAGTTGGGTTTAATTAATCAATGCTTGGTTACTTCAGCACAAAATGCTCGGTTGTTTTCAACCCATGGTTGGACATTTCCTAGGTTAATTTAAAGGAAAACATCACCATTTTTCAATATTTTACTATGTTCTTACCTCAACTTAGAGGAATTAATGCATACCCATCTTTCTTCAATGTGTGCACTTAACTCTTTCCCCGCCATTGACGAGATATCTCGTCAATTAAGAGAAAACGCTTCCCCGCCAATGACGAGATTTTCCGTCTTTCCGCAATACCGCTATTATCCACCAGGTGGCGCCCTTCCGCAACTTTTTAAAACCGGAAGTATTGCCCTATGGCAAGCTGCTGCATGTCCGTGTCTGTTTTAAAGATCGCTCTGGATGGGATCTCTATGAAAAGTCAGTCACAAAAATGGAATTATTTTTGCTTTTTGCTCAAAATATGGTGTTTTTGCAAAAACCTATCCATATTCAAAAGCTGATTGCAAAAGAACCACTGAAGGTAGGATGAAACGTTTTTTTTTTTTTTGAAAGCAGAGGGTCTGTTCTTTCATTTGGTATATTGTATGTTTATTTATTTAAAGAACAACATTTTCTGGAAGGCATTAAACTTTGGTGAAAATCATGAAAAACGCTGGCGCTGGCTGGCAGCTTTTTTTAAAAACGCTGGCGGTGAAAGAGTTAATCTTTGTACAGCGCTTCGTGACTGTGTTAGCATTTAGCCTAGCCCCATTCATTCCTTAGGATCCAAACAGGGATGACTAGAACCCACCAAACACTTCCACGTTTTCCCTATTTAAAGACTGTTACATGAGTCGTTACACGAGTAAGTATGGTGGCACAAAATAAAACGTAGCGATTTTTTTAAGGGGATAAAAAAATAAAAAAATATTGTATGGCAAAAGAGCACTTAGTTTGCAGCACTTCGACCACGTTTGATTTTGTGGCTGGGTCTGTCCATATTTAAACCAACAATTAGTTAAAACAACTCAGCATTTTTTGTGTAAAATGGGAATATTCACTTTAATCACCAAAATCAAATTTCAAAAATTAACACTAAGGATAGAAGCTGACCTTCATACAGTAAATACAGTAGAGGCGAAGCTGTGAGTACATGGCATGAAGGCACTATGATATTTACCTGAGGATCTGTCGTGTTTGTGCCTATGAATGCACTGAACGTGCTCCCATTGTAATTGCTGGTGTTAAAGGCAGAAATTCCCACAGCAAGATATTTGGAGTTAATGGTCAATGAAGGTCCATCAAACTCAACCTTCTGCACCAGTTCATCCACTGCCTTGAGAGCTCTGAACCAAAACACATGATTAAAAATAATCCATCCTTAAAACTTACAATATGTGGATAAGTAGGTATGTCAATATTTTAAATTTACATGTAAGCATTTAGCAGACACTTTTTTTCCAAAGTGACTTATATTACATTAAGCACAGTATTTTTCATCGGTACATGTATATGTGTTCCCGGGGATCAAACCCATGACCTTTGCACAGCTAACAAAATGCTCTACCAATTGAGCTGCAGGAACTGTTAATAACAAGTATTGTACAATTGGCACATACGTTTCTGAAGCAGCCAGCTGAGCGTTATCTGAGCTGGTCATCACATTGGAGATAATAGTGACCACGGTGTTGGCCAGGGTGACGTTGATTTTGACGATGTTCACCAGCTCCATTACTTTCGAGACAACCTTTGTCACTTCTTCCATGGAGAGCTCATTGTTGGTAATATCGGCAAGCTGTACAGCCACATCTATTGCATTCTCTGTGTGATTAAATTGAAAAGGTAAATAAAGAGAGCAAGTTTTCATTTTCTGAATATGAGTGCTGTGCAGATCAAAGTTTACTGTACCTTGCGTAACGGTAATGTTCTCAATATTAGTACAGTTTTTCAAGTCTGGGGAGCTCCAAAATGACGTATAATTTTCTGTGTTTATCATACTGGAGAAAGAAACAAATCAATAAACATTTGAAACATAGTGTCGACAGCAGACAGGCCTTAGAAAAGTCATTTTAACCATTCAGGGTGTGATGTAATATGACAGCTCCTTCCCAATGGTAAGCCTTTAAGCAGAGCGAGAAAGAAAAATTTATGATGATGATGAAGATCGAGAATTATTATTTTCTAGTTTTGAGGCATACAAAATTTCCCCCTTGAGGAATGATGCATACATGATGCATCAGATAGGGTCTTTTCTTTTGTATTTGGTTTTTACATAAATCAGTATGTATAGACTCCTAATAACACATCATTAAATGATTAGTCCATTTTCTTAAAAAAAATCCAGATAATTTACTCACCACCATGTCATCCAAAATGTTGATGTCTTTCTTTGTTCAGTCGAGAAGAAATTATGTTTTTTGAGGAAAACATTCCAGAATTTTTCTCATTTTAATGGACCCAAAACGTAACTGTTTAATGCAGTTTAAAATTGCAGTTTCAAAGAACTCTAAACGATCTCAAACGAGGCATAAGGGTCTTATCTAGTGAAACGATTGTCATTTTTGGCAAGAAAAATAAAAAATATGCACTTTTAAACCACAACTTCTCATCTTCCTCCGGTCCTGTGACGCGCCAGCACGACCTCACATAATACGGCATCACGTCAAGAGGTCACGGACGACGTATGCGAAACTACGCCCTAGTGTTTACAAGTGTGGGGAAAGAGGACCGTTCCGACATTGTTGTATGTGGAATGATACTAATTAATGTCTTTGTGTCAGTTTATTGTTCAAAATGGTCTGCAAATGTGCGTTTCAAATATGTAACACGTGACCTTTCGACGTCATTACCCAATTACGTGAGGTCGCGCTGGCTCGTCACAATGCCGGAGGAAGACGAGAAGTTGTGGATTAAAAGCACATTGTGCATATTTTTTATTTTTCTTGCCAGAAATGACAATCGTTTCGCTAGATAAGACCCTTATTCCTCGTTTGGGATCATTTAGAGTCCTTTGAAACTGCAATTTTAAACTGCATGAAAACTGTTAAGTGTTGGGGTCCATTAAAGTCCATTCAAATGAGAAAAATCCTGGAATGTTTTCCTCAAAAAACATAATTCCTTCTCGATTGAACAAAGAAAGACATCAACATTTTGGATGACATGGTGGTGAGTAAATTATCTGGATTTTATCAAGAAAATTGACTAATACTTTAACATTTGTAGTTAAAGTTAAATCCCATTTATATCTTACTGTGCGTTCACACTGCCATGGCGAGCTCTGGAAAGCAGCAGCGAGAAGCGTCTTTTATGGTGTGAGCGTTCGAGGAGAGTTGAAATCAGGTCAATTTTATGGTAATGAGCTATGATGCCGTTCGACTGCAACCAATCGGAAGGTGGAAAAGGATTCCAGAGAATGCATTCGAGCATAAACTAATGTTTTTCTATAAGCGTCGTTGGCAGGGCAGCCAGATCGTTTTTTTTTACATTTTCGCCCAGGGGTGGTGTGAACGTTTAGTTACAAGGGCAAGAACAAAGGGTACCAATGTCTACTCACCAATTCCTGGATGCGTTCTGCTCTTTGTAAGGGAAACAGGGCACATATTGGGTGACTGTGGGTCTGCTCTCGGGCCATCTGTAGTGGAATGGGTTCTCTTCGGACTTACAGTTTTCTGAAGCAAAACACAAACGTCTCTGTCAGATCTCTTGAAATTTTCCAGTCCCTGTGCTGCCCTAACAGTGGTCCTACGTTCATGTGGCAAAAATGTTAAACTAAAGCAACCTAAGAGTATACATTTGATCACTTTATGCGCAGCCTTGAAACCACAACCTTGGAGTTGCGATGTTATTGATATTTGGAGCATGCCATACCCATTAAGCTCACAGTCACGTTGTTCAAAGTAAAGCCAATGGCACTGGCACTGGCACTTTGCAGCCTGTTTGTAATCACTCCCACCGACAGATCTGCATTAGTCGTATTCGTGTACACCAGCAGGGCCATGCAAGTATATCTGAGAGAGAAAACACAGCATCGCAAACAAAAGCTCTTCTTTCAAGCATCAAACCATTGAAAACAAAAAATAAAAAACATGGGTACAGATGTAATAAAACAAAACATTTTACCCTGTAGTTGCAGCCCTTGAGAGAAGGGGGGTAGGTACGGCCCTACAAAGGATTAGTAAGAATTGCTAACAGTTATTTTTTAATTAAAAGCAAGAGATTTTTATTTTAACTATCGTGAAAAAAAACATACCTGACATGTTCAGTGTAAACTTTGTAGCTCCAGTTGTAAAATGTTTGATTGAGCTGTAAAACATAAATGCATGTATAGAAATAGATGTACTGTATGCGACCCAGTCTGTTAAAACAATTTTTGTGGAAAATATAACCTTGATATCTTTAATATTGACTGAGTAAAGTCAAAGATCAATGTAATCAATGGAAAGTCAATGACTGAAATCAAACTTTGATGCTCCTTTAGCCTAGAAAATGTATCAGTTGATGAAGATTCAGATATGGAAAACATTTTTTACTACTTTTTCTTTTTTTTGGGATAATTTATTTAAAAAAGTAAAAGAAAACAATCACATACATACCCATTGAGCTATCATGGTGTCAACTTGGATGCTTGTCGCTGCAACATTTACCAAAAGGGATATCTTGTAGTAAATACCCTCTGGGAATTGAAAATATTTTTTTGTAGTTATCAATAAAAACACAATTTCCATAATACACAATTCCTACATTTATTTCCGTGTTGCATAGCAGTAGATGGAATTAGTTTATTGTAAATGGCAATTGTGAAACAAATGTTTTCTCAAGATATTGTTATTTAATCCAATCTACCCACAGTACTGTGAAAAGGATTTGGACAGAATCCAAAGCAATTAAAAGCCTGATTTTCAAGCCATGTACTGTATATAGAGGTCTACTGCTATGCTCCACTGCTATCACAAGATGGCTCTCATGTATCTTAGATTGTTAGTGCTTCACTACTGTACAATGCATCAACTACACCATGCCAAAACTTTCTGAGGAGACCCCAGCAAAAATTCAACATTTTCCACATACTGAAAATTACTCTTTTGGAAAAGCTGAGTGAAAATGTAATTGCTTTGTATGAGTAATGATGACATGAGTCTCCTGAGAAAGAAGAATAATAAACATCAGGAAAACCACTATATTTGAGTCTACAGTACAAGCCAGTACATAAAGATCGTTGAAATTCAGTGATTGTCAGATGTGTCTATGATTAATGTACTAAAACAAATCAAAGTCTACAATTTGTACACTGAGAGGACAGACAGATTTTCCCCTGATTTAGCAACCACCGATCACTTGAAAAATAAAGAAGAATAAAGAAGTTCTCTCTCTTTCTAAGTTCTAAAATGTGATCAGAAAACATACTGTTCCCGGTTGAAAGTCCACATAGACATGTAAAATGAAAGGGAGCTTTACATGGACATGACGCCAGTTCATGGGATTCTGCGGTGGTCCCATGGGTGGCACCAGAGCCGGAACCTGTGCCGAGTCCTTCGGTTGGGGCTTGAAGAGCGATTGTGCCATTTGTAGGGACAAAAGACTGGTCGTCAATAGCTGGAGACGGATGCGGCTCGCTATCTGTGGTGGCGGACTGAACAACGAGCGCATTGTGGCTGTGGCTGGAGGGGTTTGCTGATTCATTCTTGGACCAAAATGGTTGCTTTGTTGTTGGGGAGTGGACATGTTTAGTGTCCGGCAAGTTTTCACTGCGGTTGCCACTCGAGATGGCAGCGTCCATTGATTTGGTGGGCTGGAGGTCTGGAACGAACATCTGAGCACTCATTTCAAGCTCCAATGGCTCTGGCCTGGTGCTTGCATGTTGATGAAATACAGGAGCGTGTTGGGTGTGAGACTGCGGAGTCCACATAGCAGAATAAGCGTCAGTCATGGTCTTTTGCGAAGGAAAATGAGGGTGTGGCAAACTCTCATCAAACTGTTCATCGTGTGGAAGAGTCCTTGAATGGCTTACAGACACGTTTGTGGTGTTCTTTTTAAATGACCTAGATGGGAAATCTAACCCAGTTAACAAAGCAGCTGTTTGGGTTGGGCTATTTGTTTGACTGTGCTCACCTAAAACTACAAACCTATCATGATGAAATTCTCCTTGAGACTTAGAGGGAAGGATGTGCTCTAAAGAGTTAGAAATTGTCTTATACCTAATTTCGCTTTCATAAGGTGATGCATCCTCCGGGATCATAAATGTCTCACTCAGCGAGCTGAAAAAAATGGTGTAGGATGGAAATATTTCTGTTGATGAAACTTGGGAATCCGTTGTCTGGATTTCGATCTCGCTGGCACTCCTCCACTCGGCTTTGTAGTCGCCCGGCAATGCCAACGAAACTGAGCCAGAGTCAAAAATGTTGCGGGTGGGTGAGTTGAATGTGGGCGATGCGTCTATCTTCTCCACTTTCATTTGAAAGGCTGAATTAAGGGGTGAGGACTGAGAGCCTCTCCATTCGTCTGTCAGGTCCGCCACAGAACTGTACAGTAATTCTGAGTTACTGCTGACAGAAACATGAGGCATGTGTGACAAGTTCCTCGGTTCGACCTCTAAAGGATTAACATCCCCTTGACCATTTAAGCTTTTGAGAAGAGTCCCTGGCCAGTTGTTTACATCCGATGGCTTCAGCGCCAGACGTGAATCTAATTTGGACTGGCTACCCACTATTGACGTAGAAAAGACACTTACGCTGCCTGGATGTGAGGTAAAAATGCTAGGAGTTGGAAAATGACTGGAGTCAAAAGCATGTGGGTTTTCAGAGAGGATAAGTGGATTCTTTAATGAGGGTAAAAGCAGGTCCGTGTTGTTTTTGGCATCAGAGATGGGGAGACTTTGGACTGGGCCTGGTGTCAGAGATGGGAAAACATCAGTGGGCTGCAAAGAAGACAACAGGCTCGGTCTGATGGCCTCTGTCATTAAGGAGTCACTTTGAACCACTGCAGTAGACATCGGGCGAGCGTGTGAACTCGGAGTGGCAGAGATGCGGACTGAATTCATAAGCAGTCCAGTCATTTCTTCAATAGGAGAGAAAGAAGAGATAAGTGGCTCGGTTGAGAGGGGATATCTGGCAAGATGGCTAACTGCCAAAGACTCCATGGATAAAATAGTTTGATCAGGGAGATAGCGGAGAGAACCCTGTGCAGAGTTTGATGAAGAAATGACAGGGGTGATATCGCTAAGACTATACTCAGGATCATTCGAGCTTGTCCTCCCATAACTCCCTGCTAAAGTTTCTATCTGGCCATGTGTAACCGCTGTAGGCTTGATCTGATGAAGTTTTGTCTTTATAGACTTTTCCTGACTGAGCTGCACAACTTCAAAGGTGTTATCTATGACAACTGCATCTGAGAAGCTCCAGGAAACAGTGCTTGTTACCTTTACATCCACGGTGTGGGCGAGTGACTGCTCTGGCCCTGAGAGCAAAGTCCATGCCACTGTTTGGCCTGTGAGACTCTTTGGGTCTTGCTGGTTCATTTGCACACCTGTCCCTCCTGGATTCATGGCGACAGTGGGGATAAGTGTCCAGCTGCTGTTTGTTTCAAGCTGCTCTGAAACTTGGGCCAACTCGAACATAGCCCATGGATCACTGTGTAAATGTTCCTGTTTGCTATCATCTTGTACCACAGGTTCAGAAAGAGTAGTGTTGACAGTAGACACTCTTTCTAGCACCGTAAAAGACATGTTATGAGGAACGACAGTGGCCAAGCTTTCATCCAGAGAGTAAGTGGAATCAAAGTCAAACATACTGAAGACATCATCATCATCATCCAAGTCGAGATCATAAAAAAGATCATCTGGGCCAAACCCAGATGGGTAATCGAGAATCTCAGATCTGTTCTTGTCCACATCGCTCTGGATTGGTTGCGGAGCAAAAGGCTTATTTTTACGATTACCAAGTGGCGGCACCTGGAAATACTCAGAATCTTCACTTTGACTGTAAGCGTCTGGTTGCCACAGAAGTTTCACCTGGGAATAGCCTGACGTCATGGCCGTAGAGTCTGTTTTCTTGGCAACGGGTGCCACTGAGAATGTTTTGAGCCGGTGGGTTTCATTCGTCACGCTTATCGTCGGTTGGGCAGGCGGTTTAGTTAGATGGATGACGGGATGCTTGTGTGGTCGAGTGACGGCAGTCTCTACTTTCTTCCTCACGGGCCAGATGAGGGGTGTGGAGATGAAGCCGAGGGATGTTTTGGGGCTCCGGGGGGCAGGGGCGACCAGAGGCCTAGCAGGGGGAGAACTGGTGGACGGTGTCTCTGAACGAGTAGTAAGCCGCAGCAATGACCACAAAAATGCAGCCTTCTCTTTCTCTGCATCAGCTCAATTATATAGCAAAGGGGTTCGGTAAAAATGAAGAGGTCAGAGCAAGCTATTACTTATTTTCACAGAGACACATGATACAGCACAAAATCAACCCAACTGTTACAATAAAATTTAATATTTTTCTAAATGTTTGTATTCTAAATTCTCTTTTTGTGTAGAAAGCTATACAGCTTTGGAATAACATAACATAACTTTAATTTTTAGGTGAATTTGTGCTCTTTTGAATACATAAAGCACAAGGATAATTTAGTGGTTAGAACCATACTAAGGAAAGATGAAGTTACAGTACAGTGCAGAGAAACAGGTCATAAAAAATGAAAATGGCTAAAAGAAGCACCATTAATAAATGGTAACTGACATATTAATGGAACTATAAGGACTTGAAAGTCAATGTTAATGGCTAGATATATAAAATGGAGAAGAGAGTGCTATTCAGATAAAGGGTAGCTTAAGTGTAGCCGAGAATTGTTACAGCTGCCTGAAAAGCTTTTAGCCAAACCCAAGAAACTTAAGAATGTGCAAAGAGAAGAAAAAGTAGGGTGGAGAAGTTTGAAAACTGCTAAGACCTGAAAGAAAGTTTGACAGATGTAGAGAAGAAATAGTCCAGGACAAAACAGCACAAATTCAGTGGTTAACTAAACAGGAGACACCTGATATAATAGTGATAGAATGACCAATTAATTCATGTGAAAACAACATATTCCCATCCTTTCATGTAAGCATGGAAGTGGAAATAATCTAAAAATGACTATGATATAATAAAATAATATTAGATAACAGAAAATAAAAATGCTCGAGAGGTATAAAATCAGGCCAACACATTTCAAAGCAATAAACCCAGTAAGCAGAAAAATCATCCCATTTCTGCTCAGACAAGACCTTCTGCCCATTTAAAAGAGGTTTAGCTGTGACATCCCATTTGAAGCGCAAGCAAGCCATGTATAATGTTAAAAAACAAAGGTTTGGCTTACCAATTGTTTTGCTGTTGGACAGAGGTGAGTTAGTAGCAGCGGCTGCAGATGAAGGAATGGATTATATGTGGCATGTGAAATGTTTAGGTAAATAAATACATATATGGGTAGTTTCCCAGAGAGGTGTTGGTTAAACCAGGACATTTAAAGGACAAGTTCAGTATTTTACACTTAAAGCCATGTTTTTGTTTATGATGAAATAGAACGGTTTTGACTGAAATTTGAAATATGATGCTGTCCCGAGAATTTTCGGGTGTTTGTTGTATCACCTACCTCCCACCTCTACAATGGCTACATAAGTGCACTGGAACAATCCTTCCTAAAATACATTAAACTTTCGTTTACAAAGACGTGAAACTCACCGAGTGGTCAGGGCTGTTCACTGATATGCTCACACAAAAATCGCTACAAAAGATGCTTTCCAACAGGTGTTTTAGCATTCGTTGTAAACTTGTGGACCTATTTTTCCAAATGCCTCACACTTGTATATTCCTCCGTTGAGAGCTTGAATAATAGACACTCCAGCCCTGTTGGTGGCGATAATTCGCCTTTGCCAATTGCAAGAATACAAACAACGTTCCCTGGAGTAATACCGTACCTCACAGCACATCTAATACAAGTCAATGGAGTTGGACAAAAAATATGATAAAGCCTGTTGGAAAGCATCTTTTGCAGCGATTTTTGCGTGAGCGTATCAGTGAACACCCCTGACCACTCGATGAGTTTCACGTCTTTGTAAACGAAAGTTTAATGCATTTTAGGAAGGATTGTTCCTGTGCACCTATAGCCATTATAGAGGTGGAAGGTGATACAAGAAACACCCGAAAATTCTCGGGCCAGCATCATATGTCCAAATTTCAGTCAAAACCGTTCTATTTCATCATAAACAATCTGAAAACAGGGCTTTAAGTTTAAAATACCGAACTTGTCCTTTAAGTGGTTTTTACAAACAAATCTAAGAAAAAAACATTACTGGTGTGCATCTTGAGACAAAACAATGGCACTGCTATATGTTAAGATGTGTCAGTGTTTTTAAAATAATGTCTGGGACTAGGATAAGCCCTGTCCGGGAAACCACCCCATAGAGTAAAGCTATGCACACAATGTTAATGAGAAATATATTGCCATGTGTTTTTCTGTTTAGTGGTCCATGCTGGTTTTTTATTGCTCTGTTGGGCAATTAAAGATAACTGCCAAAACCTGTGCTACTATTCTGTCCAATTAAAAGTTTTTAAATGCTATAACTAAATAATGTATGCATGTTATCTAGAGTTAGGTTCAATATTAAACATAAAATCTGTTAAAATATATTAAGGTCAACAATGCATAAATCAACTAAATATATAAAGTACATTTACAGTATTCATTTTGGAATGGTACAGTGAAACACAGTAAACATATTTGGACCAAGGTCAGATTGGACTAGGGGTGATACAGAAACGAGTAGTCACTGCAGCAAAGCAATATAAACTGTATAAAAAAGTACAAAATATATCAATTAAAATATTAAAATCTGGTAGACTTGGCTTACCAGTAGTTGTGGTTGTTGTTTTAGCACTAGTAGTCAGTGTGAGTTGAGCTATAGTGTTGGTACACAAAGGCAGAGCCATGCATTGATATTAGTGAGGACATGTATAAAACCTCATTTATAAAACAGTAGGCAGTCTATATAATTGCTTACCAGAATTTGTGGTTAGAGGCATGCTAGAAGTAGATGTGGAAAGTAGATGTGAAAGAGTGGTAGTAGGAGCTGATGAAGAAAATAGAAAAATAATGAGATCTACTTTAGAGGAAAACCTAACACACACAGCATATGTGCGATCTGTTCAACTAGATACATGTACAGTACTGTGCAAAAGTCTTAGAGCCGATTCACACCGGATGCATGGCGTGAGCATCTCAGCTGCGTGGCATGTCCGTTGTTATTTAGGCTTCCATGTTAGCAGGTTTGAACGTCCGAAAACGCGTGCATGATATCGCGTCTTTGCATTGACTTAACATGTAAATCACCTGCGCTTGTGCCTCTACCGCGGCTGGTGTAAACGCAGCATTAGGCCGCCACTATCACCAGACTTGTTGTTTTAGAAGTTGTTATGTCCAAACTTATTTATTTTTCAAGCTATTTTATTAAGATACAAACAAAAAATAAAGGAAATATGTACAAAAAATAAAATAATTTTCATGACTAAATGTCTTTTTTAGGCATCGTCTGTGTTTAGTGTGACCTCTCTTGGCACTTAACACATATTGGGTATTATTGAGCAGAATGAAGTATTTTCTGAATGTATTCTATAAAAGAGACTGAGAAACAATAACATATGATCACTATAACATTGCAACAAATCTAAATGTGGCATGGTGGACAAGACTTTTGCACAGTACTGAGGAGCTCAGATGCAAAAGCCGCTAAACAGCATCCTCCATCAAAAATTAGATAATGATATTAACTGAATGCTCTCGACACGCTTATCAAACACATTTTATAAATCTGCTTAATCTCACTTAGGTCATTAAGAAATGTCGGTTTGTTGGCAGAATCTGCTAAGCACATTTAAAATTTTTGCATTTAGAGGGTTTTGCAGTGAAAGACCAATGAAATGACTAAAGTGACATTTGTGAAAATAAGGCATTTTAATTGCTGACTAACAACCTTTTCATTGCCATTACAGAGAAACAGTTGAATCTAAACATAAGTCTGATAAAAAAATGCTCATTTACAAAAAAAACATGTCAGACGCACAGAGCTGCACTTTTTGCTACCACATCTTTTCCTTCACTTCGCCTCTCTATAAGTGTGTTTGGACACAGAGCTCTGTAAACAGCCAGCCTCTTTTGCAATGACCTTTTGCCTTTTGTGTCCCTTTTGCCTTCTTGTGCAAGGTGTCAATGGTCGACTTTTGGACAACTGTCAAGTCAGCAGTCTAGTCAATGATTGCCTACAGAACTAGACTGAGAGACCATTTAAAGGCTTTTGCAGGTGTTTTAAGTTAATTAGCTGATTAGAGTGTGGCACCAGAGGTCTTCAATATTGAACCTTTTCACAATATTCAAATTTTCTGAGATACTTATTTGGGATTTTCCTTAGTTGTCAGCTATAATCATCAAAATAAAAAGAAATAAACATTTCAAATATATCAGTACAGTATGTGTGTAATGAATGAATATAATATACAAGCTTCACTTTTTGAATGGAATTACTGAAATAAATCAACTTTTTAATGATATTCTAATTATATGACGTTTTGCATCTGAACTCCTCAACTATATGTGTATTTGAATAAACAGGGGTAAAATTATTTGGAAGATGATCTTGCACTGTTGTCATACAATAACTGCAAAATTATTTGATGCCAGCAAGAGAGAAAAATAAAGGTACTTGCAATAGTTCATTAGCATTAGTTCACTGTAAAAACTCTAAAAATTCTTAAAAATCCTTGTTTTTCATGAAGAAGTAAGCTACACAGGTTTGAAATGACATGGACACTGGAACCAAGGAGTAAATAATGACATTATTTTATTTGTGGGTGAATCAATCCTGAGTAAAATGGTTAGAAAACATCAGTAAATATCATATAACACCAGCACTCATGTGGCCTGTGTAATGTTCATTGCAATGATCTGACTGCAGTACCCTGAAAGAAGATTCAAATCTAGGGAGACTATCAGTAAGGTTCATCTCACTGACATTACTTCAAATGTACTTTTACTACTTCATCTTCCTTATTAAAAAAACGTTATATAACAATTATGGATGCTATTCTGGAACACAGCCGCTGGCATTATTAAAAAGATAACCGCTTTCCATTTTTGGATTAGATCATTACTCTTGCTGTTAAGCAGGATGTTGTCCAAATGAGTTCGAAAAATGTGAACACCACCTGTTCTGTTTTATGCAAATGACATTAGCACCATTAAACAAAAGGAACAAAGCCATTAAATGATGAGAAGGCAGAGGTGAATGCTTACCGTGGGTTGTTGCATTAGTAGAAATCATGTTAGTGGTGGCAATGGATGCGTTGGTAACGGTTAATGTTGCTGGTGGCAGGGATGGAAGAAGGGCACATTGGCATTAAATGGAGGTTAGAGGTAAAAATCGCAAAAAAATGCAAGAACAACTGTGAACACGCAAGATCAGATTGTGTGCATCACAAGCATGGCATGTGAAAGACAGATTTCCAAAACTAAATGCTTTGATGATGGTACAACAATGAAGGAAATATAAAATGTTTTATTTCCATTTCCCCTGTGAAAACTATGATGGAAAACATCTTAGAATAGGCTTAGAAAAGCAGGTTTGCTGGTCTTTGGCCAGATAGGTCAGAAGCTGGACACATTTCAGCTGGTCTTAAGATAGATCAAGTTGTTTATCTGGCACAATGAATTGCATAAGCTTGAACATTCAATGCCTCAAAATTCACACGACTTGCTGAGGGTGTTTATATTCGAATTGGGATTTTTGTCTCGGAGATGGAAACAACCAATTAGGTTAAAGGTTACCATTTGTACATTGTTAAAATGAAATTAAAATCTCACAGATCAATGATGAGAAGAAAAGGCCACTTATTCCATTTATCTTCTTCATGGGAATAAATATGACGCAAAAAAATAATAATCAGACCGGTGGGAAAGAAGTGAACAGTTAAAACTGGACAATGACCTTTAATGGTCATTCATAAAAACAGGAGGCTCATGGTTCCCAGCTGATGATGGACCTTTATGGACATCAACAACATGCAGGACAAGTCGCTCTGTGGGAACGACCACATGCAGCCAAATGTACAAAAAGGTACAAATGCCTGGGAAACCTTTTAAAAAGGTCCTAATATGTACCATTTTGATTCAGATATACTGTACCTTTCAGTTACCAGTAGGTACCTAAAGTACCAATATGTTCCTTTGAGGTACAAAAGTGCACTTTTTGAAAAGGTACTGCTCCAGTGACAACTTTTGTTTGAGAGTGTACAGGTGTTGGTCATATAATTAAAATATCATCAAAAAGTTGATTTATTTCACTAATTCCATTCAAAAAGTAAAACTTTTATATTATATTCATTCATTACACACAGACTGATATATTCTAATTGTTAATTTCTTTTCATTTTGATGATTATAACTGACTACTAAGGGAAATCCCATATTCAGTATCTCAGAAAACTAATTAAGACCAATACAAGTCTGTAGTCTTTAGCCCAGGTAAGACGCTGTTTGTTGTTCAAGAGTTACCTAATGCGACAGCTGAAACCCAGGTCTTGCATAGGTCTGTGCGTAGTGTTTCTTGAAGCACTGACTTCAGCTGCAGCCCACTCTTTCTGAATCTCCCCCACATTTCTGAATGGGTTTTGTTTTACATTCCTCTCCAGGGTGCGGTTTTCCCTATTGCTTGTACACTTTTTGCTACCACATCTTTTCCTTCCCTTCGCCTCTCTATGAATGTGCTTGGACACAGAGCTCTGTGAACAGGCAGCCTCTTTTGCAATGACCTTTTGTGTCTTGCCCTCCTAGTGCAAGGTTTCAGTTGTCGTCTTTTGGACAACTGTCAAGTCAGCAGTCTTCCCCATGATTGTGTAGCCTACAGCAGTGATTCCCAACCGGGGGTACGCGTACCCCAGGGGGTACGTGAAGAGTTTCCAGGGGGTACGCGAAAAGATTTAGATTTTGCTTTTATCACATTTACTTTTAATAAAAATGTCTTTAATTTGTCCAGTCGTTGACATAAGATTGATTTTTGTGAGGAAAGCATTGTAAAAAGGACAACTTTAAATGTAATTTTAATTTTATCATTAATATTATTAGCCGTCGTGAGTAAATGCGCTGCATGCTCCAAAACGCATTAGCGATGTCCAACTCAAGAACGATTTGCGTGTGATTTACTACAAAAGCGCAAATAAAATACACAGGCACAATAATGACATAAGCACATTTCCATAATGACCCTTGCAGTCTACTAAGAGCAGCGCAAATAAGTACAGCGACCTCGGCAGGACATCGCAATGAAAATGCAGACTGCGGAGTGTAAAACTCCAGCTAAAAGCACACTAAGAACCGGAGGACGGAGGACGAAAGATGAAGGGTAAAAGAAGTTTTGAAAAACCTGATTTGACTTCTCCTCGAAGTTTTGCAAAACCTGATTTGACTTCTCGTGACTTCTCCTCCTCTTTTCTCCAGCAAAGAACGATTTGCGTGTGATTTACTGCAAAAGCGCAAATAAAATACACAGGCACAATAAGGACATAAGCACATTTCCATAATGACCATTGCAGTCTACTAAGAGCAGCGCAAATAAGTACAGCGACCTCGGCAGGACATCGCAATGAAAATGCAGACTGCGGAGTGTAAAACTCCAGCTAAAAGCACACTAAGAACCGGAGGACGGAGGACGAAAGATGAAGGGTAAAAGAAGTTTTGAAAAACCTGATTTGACTTCTCCTCGAAGTTTTGCAAAACCTGATTTGACTTCTCGTGACTTCTCCTCCTCTTTTCTCCAGCAAATTAAACATAGCATAGGTTTGGCAAAACAATATATATATAAGTATGTTCCTCTGCCAAAATTTAATACTCTCCTCACATTAATGTTGCTTCTAAAAGGAAAACTTCTTCAAATGCATATGCAATAAGGTCACAAAAGTAACACCTTTTCAGAGCTAAATATCTACTGCGTGTCTTTAGTAAGATCAGTCGTTATTAACACCAAAATGATGATTTGCGCAAGCTGTTGGTAAATCTGGCCCTTAAAGGGGTCATATGATGAAATTTTTTACATTTGTAAAATAAGTCTTTGGCGTTCCCAGAGTGCTTATGTGAAGTTTTATCTCAAAACACCCTACAGATAATTAATTATAGCATGTCAAAATTGACATTTTACAGGCCTGAGCAAAAGTGTGCAGTGTTTTTTAAAATGCAAATGAACTGATAAAATGCAAACACTGATCGCAATGATGGTGGTTTGTTGAAATAAACATGCTTCATCAGTCAGTGATTTTTACTTTAATGTTTAAAATTAAAGTAATAAGTATTAAAGTTATAAAATTAAAGTTATAAGTAATAAATTAATTAATATTACTAATTATTTGTCTTTAAAACACAAATTTGGTTTAGTTTCGATGAAGGGGTACTTGAGCCTTACTGATAGGGCTGTGGGGGTACTTAGGGCTAAAAAGGTTGGGAACCACTGGCCTACAGAACTAGACAAAGAGACCATTTAAAGGCCTTTGCAGGTGTTTTGAGTTAATTAGCTGATTAGATATGTCACCAGAGGTCTTCAATATTGAACCTTTTCACAATATTCTAATTTCCTGAGATACTGAATTTGGGATTTTCCTTAGTTGTGAGTTATCAAAAAAAAAATAAAAAATCTGAAATATATCAGTATGTGTGTAATGAATGAATATAATATACAAGTTTCACTTTTTGAATGGAATTAGTGAAATAAATTAACTTTTTAATGATATTTTAATTATATGACGAGCACCGGTACATATAAATTATTAAAGGGATAGTTCCTCCTAAAATTAATATTAATATTCTGTCATCATTTACTCACCCTCATGTTGTTTCAAACATGTATAAATTAGTGTGTTCTGCTAAATATATTTGTAATCAAGCAGTTTGACTGACATCCATACAGTAGTAGGTAAAAAATTATATCAATGCTCCAAAATTGTTTGGTTACAAACATTGCTCTAAATATCTTCCTTTGTGATAAGTAGAACAAAGAAATGTATACAGGTTTGTAACAACATGAGGGTGAGTAAATGATGACAGAATGGGTGAACTTTCCCATAATTTGTGCAGACTAATTAGTACAACTGAGAACATCTTTTCTACCGTCCAATTTGTTTCGAAGCCATTAAATAAATATGACACAAGGGAATACAGTTCATACCAGTATAAATAAAAAAAATGTCCATAAGACTAATGCCCGTGATTGTTTATATGGGGTCAGCTAATAATCCAAACAATCACGATGTGAAAAAATAGCTAATTATGTGCTGTTAGGTATGAACATTAGATTAAAATGTAGGTTTTAAAAGATATTTCTTCCTACCTGGACAGCCAAGGCCTGATGAAGCACAACCTGGGTTTACTGGAGTATGAGTTGGTATGGCAGTACCTGAAAGATTATTAAGTAACACATATTATTTAACAATCATCTAAATGCTTTGAAAATGATTAGGAAAATAATCAACATGATAATGCCATAGTCCAAAGAATGCTTTATGACACACCTGTCTCGTCTAAAACGAATAAAGATTATGGATCCACCTTTCTGTGCCCCAAAACACAAAGAAAATTATTTCTCTCTCTATCTTGCATACAGGCATTTTAAGGTCTAACTCAGGAAATGAATAACATTGTAAAACTGTCATTTTTGACATCATTCCTCTGGGCTCGAAAAGTAGAAAGCGACCTCAAAATGTCCACGCTGAACCTCAAACATTGATCACTCGATGATAGAATTTAGTTATTTGGCACAGATGAGTGACTAAAAGGTTCTGCTGGTCTGTCTGAATCCAGGTCTAGGAAGGCCACCTTTCTCAACAAAAATGCATTAGGGATGCCTAAAAAATGATTTATCTATTCACATCTCTCCAATTCATCTTACAAAAAGCTCAAGATGAAAATAAACAGTAACACTAGATTAGCTACGCAACAGAGGCTATGTTTACATTAATGCGTTTATCCTTTAAAACGCGTTACTTTTGCTACGTTTACGCCTTTCATCTACACTACATCACCGTTTTCGACCCTCATAAACGGATTCGTTCGCAAACGCTGAAGACCCTGTTTTAGTTTGAGAACTCAGACGTTGCTCTGAGTGTAAATGAACGTAGACGGAGTCTTATGTAAACGAACAGCTGATGTTAACGTGACAGCGCATCATTTTCAAAGTAAAAATTATTTTATTCATGTAAATGTTGGTTTGCAACGGAGGTTTTGCCAAAAATAGTAAACATCTACCAACCAGCTATTATAAACCCTATATCGGATTGTTTTAACATTATCTATAAGGATACATGTCTATTTTATATTTATGTTTGAGTATTGTTGGGTTTAATGTGTTTATGTTTTGTTTAAATTTAGTTAGCTTACGAAAGATAGACTGTAATTTTAAACACCATATAGGCGTTGCAAAGGCCAATATGAAGGGAGAATTGTAATGGGTCAGACAATATTTTCCAGTTTAATGTAAGTTTTGTTTGCTACTTTAAAATGAATTTCGTTTCAGATAATTTGTCTCTTAATTTTAATCGATGTTTTGTTGATAAGTTTTGTGAATATAAATTAATAAAAACAATAAACTCAACGTCATTAATATAATGCTCGTTTAGGCGCTTGCGCTTTTAGCTATTTCTGTGTTGCTAGCGGAGGACGTGCACGGACCTCGCACACTTTTAAAAATTAATGCAATAAGCATTTCTTGTAGGCTAAAGCAATACTTCACCTCTAACTATGTTGGATTGAAGTTTGAATTTGCTGAAATTTAGTTTTGCTTCAAGTTCGCTACTGTTCAGTACTGTTCACTTGAATGCTTTCTTTTTAAATCATAAAGACCTTTCTGTTTAGTTATAAAATCAAAATTAACCTATTAATCATATTAATATGTTGTAGGGGGGAGATAGAACAGTATAAGACTTTCCCAAACACATTTTTATAGGTTAAAAAATAGTGTCTGTTATAGTTGCCAGCAAAGGACCCATGTATGACTTTCTGTCAATATCGCACACCCCTAGGCTGCGTAAACACGCAAAGGTAAGCTATTATTAGAGTAATAAGTTATTTTACACTTTTATGCGCATGCCCAGTTATGTGATTGGTCATGTTTCAGGCGTTTATGGTGGTGTATAGTGTGGATGAAGATTCTTTTTAAAATGCCAGTATAAACGAGGATCGTTTTCATTTTAAAATGCCGTTTTAAAACGCAAATGCTCTAATGTAAACATGGCCAGAGTTTCTGCTTGCTTTTGATATTGAAAATGCTTTGATAATTCATTGGTCAATTCAAGAGCATGTCAGCGCATGACCCAAAGTATGGCCCAAAAATGTCAAATCTAATTACGCAAAGAAAACCAGCTAATTTTGTTCAGCTAAATGAATTTCTAAATGTAAAGAAAAATACTCTTCCTTTCCATGTTCACTAGGCTTGGTTAAATTTCAATAAATATTTCAATTTAAAGGAATTGTTCAACCAGTGATTGAATGACTTCACTAGACGTGTGTACTACACAAATATGGTAGCTATAAACTCTTGAAAAACAGCTATGTGACGATTCATCAAAAATGTCCCATTTGTTACTTTTTTCTAAAATATCAGTGTCAGTGGCGGCCGGTGACTTCTTTTTCAAGGGCGCACGGTGCGAAGTTCATCGCAACATGTATGTAGCCCGTCATGTGTAATTCGTAGTTTCAAATATGTGTTCGGCGCATTAAGTGAACCTATGTGCATCACGTGTCTTGTCAAAATAAGTGCCTGCTGCAGACGTGTCTAAAGGGTTTATAATAAAAGAGACGCTTGAGTTTGCAGATACTCGCATAATCTCATGTGTAATCAGAGTTTACTGTTAAGGGAGTGTCTTGCGTGTATTTTGTGAACGTGAGCGTCTCTTTTATCATAAACGGTTTTGACGCATGTGCCGCAGGCATTTATTTTGACAAAATACGTGCACATGGTTCACATGACGCAACAAACACATATTTTGAAAACACGAGCAACGCACATGACACTCCGAACACATATTTTGAATTTGCGTCCCTTGGATGAGCAGTCATGAGCCGCCACTGATCAGCATACATGTTTGGATCAACATGAGGGCGATTCATTTTGGGGTGAAATATTCTTTCAAGCTCCAAAGAAAGGTCATTTAAAAAAGCACCCCCCACAAAAAAAAGATCGACCAAGTTACAGTTAATCCCTTTCAAACTAATCCATATCACAACTTTGAGAGCTCTTAAAAATATGAATGAAGACGCCACACTGAGTCAGCTGTCTAGCGACATAGCACGGAGACTCTGATCATCTCAAAGGGCGAGGATGAAACAGAGAACTTCTGAGGACATTCTCCTCTGCTACATTTTCATGCAACGATGGAATCGCAAGGTGGGATCCCGCTGGTCTCAAGAGGATGAGAGGGAACCACTTGAGTGGCCAATGGAAACAAAGGGGAGGGTAGCGATTTGGAAGCATGCTTATTAGTGACAGCATTAGTTTAGCTCCAGGCTCAACTTCACGGGCCTCTTGACTTTATGCCAACATCACAAGCACAGCTGGTTGTAACTGAGCAAAGGAAATAGTTATGTGTCATTGATTCCAGCGTCTAACTGTCTGCAGTGGGCTTCAGGGGGTCTTACAGTGCTTCTGTGAAGGTCAAAAAATGCAAGCTCAATGCAAACGTGGCTTGCCTACACTCTTAAAAATGAAGGTGCTGTGTAAAGCGATGGTATAAAAAATTGCTTCTCCAAAAACCTTTCAGTCTCACAGTTTTATAGTCTGTAAGACCTTTTCCACTACAAAGAAGCAAAAATGGTTCTGTGGATGTTAAAGGGTTCTTTATAAAACCATACAGCCAAAAAAACCTTTAACAGTGACAACGTTAAACCTACCAAATTAATACATACATAAAAATACATAAAACATTCAATTATGTGCAACAGGTACAGCAAAATATTGACTTGTACACAATCATGCATGGCAAGCCACCACTCACATATTAGGCATGTTAGCAGCAAACTCACCACTAGATGTAGTATCTGGTGTTATATGTATGCAATTTGGGTAACAGACTGCAAAAAAAGATAAGAAATTAGTTGCTTTTACAGTTAGGATAAGCAATGAATGTTAGCCAGCCATTGGATGTAGAATAATAGGCTCCAAATCTAACACTAAAAAAATTAAAACATATATTTTGTTACATTTTATTTATGCATTTGGCAGGCATAAAGCAACATACATACTGCACAAATGTAAAACTTTTTTGCAAGGTCGAACTCATGGGCGTTGCTAGCGGCATACTTCACCAATCAAACTACAGGAGTTCCAACTTCAAAAGCTTTGAGATCCTGAGCCACAGTATATGAGAGTATATATTTAAAAAAATTTGCATGTGATCTGTTATCTAAAGGAAAACTGGTGAGGAATCAGATCACTTTGTGGTTTTATGTTGTCCGAACAAGAAAAAAGGCTTTTAGCAGTGACTCGTATTCAAACTGCCGTCATGTGGATAAAAGAAACAAGAAGCATTTTCCGGAGAAAAATTACGTTTTAAATCACTTCCGAAACTAACACAGATCAAATATTTATGTAGGATGTATAGCGTTATCTGTCTTAGAAAACCAAAGGTATACAGAGAAAGTTCATGCATTGATCTCTAAGGCACTGTAGTTTTAAGGGACGCGTTTTTCCATGGGCTGCCGGCCCAGCTGTGTTGGGCATCTAGAGTTTCAGCAACCCAGTTAAGTGGAAGAAAGAAGTCCCTGGCTTGTTATGCATCTAAATCACGCCTGCCTTTCTCCCACCCAGAGCTCATTTCCCTAAACTGAGTTGGAGGATGTTTAAAGGGCGTTAATAGCAGCAGCTTAGCTTTAGTTGTAGGTAGTTAGATGTAGTTTGGTTCTTAAGATCCTTTCAGCATTTTCTGAAAAGAACCCTGTGCTGGTATTGTGGTAAAGAGATGGTAAAACCATGGTACTTTTATATACAGTACTGTGCAAAAGTCTAAGGCCACCATCACCCGCTTTCTTGTTTTAGCAAGTTTTAATGTCCATCCATTTTTTTTTACTCTTTTCATTAAGATACAACCAAAAAATACAGGAAATATGAAAAAAAAAAAATTCAGACAAATATGTCTTCTTCAGGCATCAGTCAGTTGGGGTGCGCGGGGCTAAAACTAAAGCAGGGTAAGTTGTAACACGAACTGTTTGCAGTGTTGCACAAGGTTGAGCGTTTTGTTTTATTTTATTCACGCTGCCAAAAGACGATCTCACGCAAATTATTAGAAATGTATAATGTTTTTCCAGAGAGTTATTGATGAACGAGTGTTTTGGTATCATATGTTGTTGTTTTTTTTGGTTTCTAAGTTGGGTGTGTAAGATACCAAATCCAACGCTGTGCTAACCCCTCAGCACTTACGATATGAAAATCGCTAATGTAGCTTAATTCTTGCTGTTGTTTTAAATAGGCTACACACGAATGATTGCTGCCTGCCAACAAAATAAATGTGCCTGTCTTATCAAAAATCGTGTGTCAAATGTATTTTTGTTCATATCTTTAATATTGATTGAATAAGGTCACGTAAAAGATTGAAATCATAATGAAATGAATGGCTAAAATCAGACTTTGATGCTCAATATCTCAGAATTTGATTTTGAAACTGTAGTATGATTACTATAGACTGGCTCACATATAAAAAAATTGTCATAATTGTGCTGCTTTTTCTCACATATTTACACATTTGTATCCATTTATAATTGAACTATTGTTAGTAAAGTGTTGGATGAATGAATACAGTGTGGATACCTGTCTATTATAGACAGATATATAAACAATATCCACTTCAAGTATATAGACAAAATAGTATTGAAATATTTGCCTGCAAACTTAATTTTTATCAAGTGTTACAACTAACCCCCTGCCTGTTACAATTAACCCCACCTATGGGGTAAATTGTAGCGTTTGCACTTCTGTCACGTTTGGTGTAATTGTCCAAGAATGGTAAATACTAGAAACAAACATCAAATGGTCATTTGTAGCAGAGATGTGTGTGCTTGTGTAAAAATATAATCAATCAAACTCAAAATATTTTTTGAATGATTGAGCCAAAACCAAAGATTAGAAATAAGAATTAGGATTAGAATTAGAAATTAGGATTTAATTTCCAGTTTAAGAAATCCTGCAGCTGCCTGCTATTGCTCAGGTGGAAGGGTTTACCCTAAATACTTGACACTTCAAGCTTATACTTTTATACTGTTTTTAATACTACATACACATTTCTTGTATTTTCTGGTTGTATTCTAATAAAAAGACTGAGAAATAATTATATATGATCACTATAAAATTGGAAAAACAACTAATCTAATGTTAGCATGGTGGCCTAAGACTTTTGCACAGTACTGTATATATATATTATTGATTAAAACTGCATTCTGTAATGAACGAAAATCAGTTATTAACAAGTATCTGAAAAGAAAATGTTTAAAACTGTCTCCTTACCTTTGCCTGATTCACAACGAAAAGCTAACAATAATGTTTCATAAGGTTTTTGTCAATTTTTTAGCCTTTCATCTTTACGTCATTTCGTCACATTGGTAAACAGAATGTGTATGCTACCCGTGATATTGTAGCTTGTTTAATACTTGTTTACAATTTAAGATCATCTAAATGGTGCTGTTTAGTCTGCAAGGTGCTAATCGACGATGATACTGAATATCATGCAAACATGTTAACATGCAAAGCACAATGCAGAAAATCTAAATTCTCAAATATCTGCCATTTTATTTTCAGAGATGGCAATAGAGAGGCAAATTTAATTTTAATTTAAAAGAAATTGACTTTATGCAAGTTTTGCATATGACATTATTATCAAAGTTATCGCACATTGTGTTATATTTCATTAGAAAAGCAAATATAGACAAAACTGCCCTCATTGGGACCAAAACAAAAGGTATGCAGTCACACTAGACTTTTCATTCCACTTACTTCCACATGCGAATTCAGCAGACCAGACATGCAAGCTCATTCGAAAAACTTTTGCATTTTGGGGTGTTCCAAAGTTACAGTTTTGGAAACTCTGATTCGCAAATTCGTATCATGTGAAGACGTGTGACCAATAGAGCAAAAAACAGTATTGCACAATCCAATTTTGTACGATAATAACAAAAGCAACAATAATGTGCTTTAGCACATGATATCATGTCCGGCTGCTGACCGTCTACAAGGGGTCTTGGGAGAAATTTTGCATGCTGAAAGTCTAGTGTGATTGCGGCTTTACTCAATATTATTATTTCTATTTTTATCACTGTTCTGAAACCATTTCACATTGGCTCAGCTCTGTGACACTACATGTATTTTGCTGAAACGGTATACTCACTGCAACTGAGCGTGCTGTCAGTCTGTGTTAAACTGCCAGGAATAGTCCAAAACTGATGATCCCAGTCAAAGATGTTACCCACTGCATCACAGGTGAGAGCCGTTAGCTCAGAGTAAGGCATGGCGTAATTCCACAGACGAAAATTGTAAATAAAGCCATCCATATTTTGGCCATCCACACTGACCGAGCTTGCCCCCTTTCCTCCAATCTGAAAGACCCCTCCACCCTGAAGGGTGTAAGCCTGAGAAGCCAAGCAGGTGCTGGCCCGATAGCCGCCTCCAGAGTACGCTGCCACAAGGCCAGACGATTTTTCCCAGGTGAGGCAGATAAGCATCATGCTGGAGGTGATGTCCGAGCTGGTGATCAGATCATTTATTGTGCAGTAGGAACTGCCTATGAACAGCTCCATACCTCTCGCTGTCTTTTCGAATGCCAAAATGGATGTCCCAGCAGCACCGGACAAGGTAAAAATGGTCTCTGTGCTCTTCTCGGCTGTCCGGGCAATCTCAAAGCACACGGTGAATGCAGTAAGTTCAGGAAGGTTGGCTGAATTGGAAACTCTCACTACGTTCCTGCTGGTGTTTGGGATTGTGACCTTCTGGTTCCTCAGAGTCACAGCCACTGTAGGATAAAAAATGACAGTGGAAAGGTATTTAGTACTTTACAATGAAAAAAAAATTGGGGGAACCTAACTGACCTCCCAAAACAGCAAAACAGTCGGTAATTATTATAGTGGGATATTATTAAATGTATTGTCTTTTTATTCCACAATTTATTTTTATGTACAGCTGCTTTATACAGTACAAAAGTGTAAATAGAAATGAAGTCGAATTGAATATCTTATAATGCTTTTAAAACAAACTGAAATCAAATCTTTCAAATCTCAAAACTTTGTCATCTTGTGATTCATCCCAGAATTGGTTAGTTTGGTATGGTGCTTTAATCCAAGTGCTTTATACAAACAACACTAACATTGACTAATTTTAAATATAAATCATCTAACATGATTCGTTACATAATAATCTGGCATCACTTACCGTTGAGAAAAAGTTTAATGAAACCCTCCAAGTTTGACAGGAACATTATATTAAATAATCATAAGACAAACATACAGTACTAAAGTTCTTTCAAACTAGACAGTCGTACTTCACTGCCCAGGTTAAAGCACTTCTTTTAAGTAACATTTGCTGACACATTTCATTTTAACAGCGCTTCAAACTTGTGGGAGTTTGTGTCTGTTGGCGTTCTCAATATGAAAAACCACAGCCAATCTGCAATGGAAAAACACACCTCTGGTTGCACTATTAAGAGTCAGACGGCTTTTATTGATGTTCCTTGCACTCGTATTCGTGATGAATTCATGATGAACATTCCCAGAGAGCATAAAATGATCATAAGCAAGAAATAGTTCAACATTAATGAGCTCGGATTTAATTGTTTATTTCCAAACCTTTTTTATTGGAACGGATGGCAAAAGTACAAGGTCAGAATATGGATATATTTGTACTTTAACACACTGTCAAAAAAAGGTCAAAAATACTGTATGCACCCCTCACCTATCAGGGAGGTTGTACCTCTTCAAAAAGTACAGTTTTATACATATTAGTATCTATAAAATCTGTACCTGATGGAAAATACTGTATTAGTACCTTTTTAAGGTGACTGCTATGTATTTTGACCATATTTTCTAACAGGTTTTCAAGTTGCAAGTTTTGTATTTCCTCTGAGAACATTTTGCTGCTCTGTTGTAACAAGTAAACAAATCTGCGTCCACCGATTAACAAAGCCACCCTTGTTTTTTGGACAATGGGCCACAACTACCTACTGTAAAAGTGTATGAATGTTCAGGCATTCGGCTGGGGTTTGTTTTGGTCTGAACTGATTGTTAAGACAATAGAAAATATTGAGACAAACTTTAATTCCCATTATGGACGATAACAATAAAAATATTGCTAAAAAAGTCGTTCTATATTATAGAGAAATTAAAATCTATTACTTACTCTTATGTTGTTGCAAACCCGCATACATTTCTTTGTTCTGATGAACACAAAGAAAGATATTTTGAGAAATGTTTGTATCCAAAAAAAGAATACTATGGAAGTAAATGGGGTCCACGAACGGTTTGATTACAAACATTTCTCAAAATATTCCTTTGTGTTCATTAGAACAAAGCAATTCATACAGGTTTGTAACAACATGAGAGTGAGTAAAGGATGACAGAATTTTCATTTTTGGGTGAACTATCCCTTTAAAGAGAAAAGCAGCGTTTACAATTATAATGATAAAGATACATGGGACGATATCGTTGGGATCCTTTTCAGATCGGTTTCTAACAATACAGTGGTGGTTGGTGACTTCTTTTTTCAAGGGCGCTCGATGTGAAGTTTGTAACAATGTGTATGTAGCTCGTTGTGTGTGGTTCCTTTTTTCAAAATATGTGTTCTGCTCGTCGAGAGATCATGTGTGCATCACGTGTTTTGTCAAAATAAGTGCCTGCTGCACACGCGTCTAAAGGGTTTATGATAAATGAGACGCTCGCGTTTGCCAGATACTCGAGTTTACTGTTAAGGGAGTGTCTTGCGTGAATTTTGTGAACGCGAGTGTCTCTTTTATCACAAACAGTTTTGACGCGTGTGCAGCAGGCACTTATTTTTACAAAACACGCGATGCACACATGATCTCTCGAGGTGCAGAACACATATTTTGAAAAAAGCAACCACACACAACACTAGTAACACTTATTTTGAATTTGTGCCCCTCGGATGACCAGTCACGAGCCGTTGAGCAGTTCTGTTAGATCTTAAGTTGTGTTAAACAATTACATTTTTTATATTCATTTTTTTCTAAAACTACCTCAGTGATTGTTAATATATAGAGAGTTTGTTTCGAATTTATGCAAAAAGAACATTAAACAAAAAAAACGAAATCAAGTTTTCAAATCACACAAAACTTAAAATAATAATATTAACAATAATTACCCCCAATTTTATTTTAACTGTCAATGTCCTTTGCCTATTCGAAATGTCACTGAAAGACTGTTGCCACTCTTGATTTTATGTGAAATTTTTCCCCTCGGTATTCATTTTTCTTTATTTAAAAAAGTGTATTTTTGTAAGTTCGTTGTTTGTAAATGTTTCAATTGGAGATGTGCCATTTTCAAAGAGTTTAATTTAATGTTCCTGTGATATATTTTGGTTGGATTTGTAGGTAAAAATGTAACTGCTTAACTGGGCACGTAATAAAAAAATACAGATAAATGAATTAAATCAGATTGAATCGTTATTGCATCGAAGAAGCATTCGATGTATCCCTAAAAATTGCATTGCTGATGGAGAATATCGATTTTGTACTGAATCGTAAAGAACTGTCCGATTTACACCCCTATTAAAATGTCAACGACCGTTCTCTCAAAAATGACATTTTGTATGAAAATATCTAAAAATCCAAAAATTGCACATTGAAATCCAAATGTAAATCTCTTCTCCTCGAAGTGACTTCAGAAATATAAAAAGGAAAGGTTTTTGTCAAGAAAATGTAGGATTAAATTATATTTTAAAACTTAACTGAAGTTTTATTCTTGATTAATTTATCTAATTATTTATTCAAAATGTTGTGTAACACATCTACTATGCAAAAAAATACATCCATTTCTAATGGATGAAGCCTTGGCCTGGAGGTGAGGTCGTCAGGTGGTCCCCAACCTTCACTGGGTGTTTCGACCCTTAACCACAACACCCTCCAGTTGGTGGGTCAGCAGTGACTGGCCAGGTCACTGCCCCTCTCCTCCAAGTTTCCAGCTTGTGTCCTCTCTCTTATGCCAGAGCCAACAGGAGGCTCTCTCTGCCGCTTCCCCCAGCTTACGAACGGCTGCTTTCCTTAAGTGGCCCCTCAGTCCAACCTTTGTCAATAGATTCCACACAGATTGAGCTGGGAATCCACGACATCCGACTTCCACTGTCATCAGCCAACATATCCACCCTTTGTCCTGGCAGTCTGCAACAAGTTGCTGATATTTGGCTCTTTTCCTCTCTGCAGCTTCCTCACAGCCCTCCTCCCACGGCACCGTCAACTCCACCAGGATGATCTTCCTTCCCTCCGGAGACCACATGATGATATCGGGCCTTAGAGTTGTGACCAGTACCGCATCGGGGAAGTGGAGTTTCCTCCCTAGGTCAACCCCCATTTCCCATCCCTTGGCTGACTGCAGAAGGTTCTGCTTGGCTTGGCTGTGGACAACAGGTCTTTGGCCTTCTTTCACAAAGGCAATGGTACTCAGTGATGGTCTTACTTTGGCTGGTTGTTTCTTCCTCCTTTCTTGCTCCAGTATGTCTGCGAGCACTGCCAACACCTTGTCATGGCGCCACCTGTATCTCCCCTGTGTCAATGCGGTCTTACACCCTGACAGAATGTGCGCCATTGTACCTCTCCCACCACATAACTTGCACAGTGGGTCCTCCCTCATCCCCCACCTGTGCAAATTGACTGGGGTTGGTAAGGTGTCATACACCGCTCGGAGTAAAAAGGATATACGGAAGGGCTCCAGCCGCCACAGTTCACTCCATGTGATTTTCTTCTTGGGGAGGTTCCACCTCGTCCAGGCACCTTGAGTTGCAAGCTCGATGGATTTTGCTCTTCTCATTTCTTCCTCAAGGGTTCGAACTTCATCCTGGATCATAGCTCTCTTCTCCCTAGGGGTGGACTTTGACCACTTCTGGAAATGTGATGTTCCTAGACCCTGCCTTCCAGTACAAGGGTTTCCAATGATCTCTTTGGTCATGAGTGAACATTCTGCTTGGTTAATTGCTGTGCCGGCGGCCCACTTACGGCCTGATCTAGTTCTAATCCCTGCTTCCCTGGTAAGTTGGTCTTGAGAGTCCCTGTATGTCAGGGACAGTCTACATTTGGCAACTTTAAACTCCTCCACCACTGATGACAGGGGTAGCTGGAGCTGGCCCGACCTCATGTAAAGCCCCAACGATGTAAAGCTCGGGGGTATTCCCAACCATCTTCTAAGGTGCTTGTTGAACTTCCTCTCCATTTCTTCAACTGTTTGTAGAAGCACCTCATATACAGTGAGGAGCCACATGAGTCTTGGGAGCAAGCCGTGTTGGTAGATCCAGCACTTGTATTTCCCAGGCAGGTCAGACTTGTCGATCTTCTTCAGCCACTCTTCAACTTGTTTTCTAGTGCTGGAGATGTTGTTCTTGTCTGACAGGGAATCATCATACCACTTTCCAAGGCATCTAATTGGGTTGCCCTGGATATTTGGGATCACTTCCCCTTGAACAAGTAGCTTAAACTTTCCAGTTGTTTTACCCTTCTGAATCACCAGGCTCCTTGATTTCTTGGGCTTGAAAACCATCTTCGCCCAAGTGGCCATGTTATCCAGTTCTGCCAGGACCCATCTTGCCTGCACATGAGTTGGCGTTATCACAGTAAGATCATCCATGAATGCCCTGATCGCTGGCTGTTGACATCCAGTTGCGGTCTTTGGTCCCCTTGCCTTTGTACTCGCTACAGAGATGATCAGGTTCATTCCCATGGTGAACAAGATGGGAGAGATTGTGCATCCTGTCACTATCCCCTTCTCCACTGGCTGCCACTTTGTAGTAAACCTGGCGGACTGGAATCGCAACTTGATATCTCTCAGGTAACTGGTGATTATGCCCTGGATGTTATGAGGGATGTGGTAGTAGTCCAAAGCGACTTGAATTAAATTATGGGGAATAGACCCGTATGCATTTGCGAAGTCAAGCCAGACAACTGTTAGGCTGCCCTTCTTTTCCTTTGCTTCTTGGATGAGTTGGCTGAGAACTCCTGTATGCTCCAAGCACCCGGAGAATCCTTCCACACCGCCCTTCTGGATAGAGGTGTTAATATATCCATTCTGGGTCATGTAAGCGCCCATTCTCTTTGCAAGCACTGCAAAGAAAATCTTTCCCTCCACACTAAGAAGGGATATAGTTCGAAACTGGCTGATCTGTGTGGCTCCCTGTTCTTTGGGCACAAAGCACCCTTCCGCCCTTCTCCAGCTTGTTGGAATGGTTCCCTTGGACCAAATTACCCGCATAAGCTTCCACAGCCTTCGCAGGAGCTTAGTGCATCTTTTGTATACTTTGTACGGTATACCGCTTGGACCTGGGGCCGAAGATGATCTTGCATTCTTAACAACCTCTTGAACCTCTCTCCATGATGGACACTCTGTACTGAGGGTTGTGGTAGGTGGGTCGACGTTAAGAAGCCTGAGATTTTCTTCCAGGACCTCATCTCTTGTAGGGTCACTGAATCCCTCCTCAACAGCCTGCTCCACCTCCTCTTTGGTACTCGTTAGAGTCCCGGACCTCACCTCCCCCAGAAGTGATTTAGTGAAGCGGTATGGGTCCTTTATAAACTGAGCTCGTGCAGCTTCCTGCTTTTTCCGCCTCTGCTTGAATCTCTCAGCTCTTCTTGTTCTAATTAGCTGCTCACGGAGGCTGGCTGTTAGCTCTTTTATTCCTTCCTTCTCTCCTGTGCTTGCCAGTTTGAACTGCTTCCTCAGGGTCTTGATCTCCTTCCTAAGTTGTTTGATCTTTCTCTGTCTTCTGTTATCCTGCTTTTCTGGTCTTGCTTTATTCTGTCTCCTGGGCACTACTCCAAACCGTTCCTTTGCCACATTGTATGTGATGGCGGTCAGTAAATCCACCTTCCTTTCCACTGATCCTGCTTGAACCGCTCCAAGCACTTTGTCCAGATCTTCATCTAACTTTGACCACTCCTCTCTGTCACTCATTTTGGGCCACTTAATTCTTTCGTTCGTTAGATGGGGTAGGCTTTCTGTGTTGGAGTAGGAAGTTCTCCTTGTATGGTCTTGGGGGATTGCCGGCACTGAGAGATCCCTAGGACTATGGTGTGCTTCCTGCCTAGGGTTCTCCTCCGTCTCACCAGACGGTTCGTCTGAGCGGTGTGCATGCATCCGTCCTTTTCCACACGTGGACTTGCTCTGGTGTATTTTGAGCCCTCTTACGCCTTTGCAGATCCGTCCGCAACTGCATTTCACTTCCGATGCCTCCCCGGTCAAGGTGGTCTGTATGAACCTTCTCTGCGTCTGTGTCACTGTCCTTGTCGTTGCCATTGTATCTGTCCGAGTGAGCCTCTCATCCTCCCCCCCTCTCGGGAGACTCTGGGGGTATTGTTCATTTGTCAGTTCTGTAGCTTGATTGGTGCCCTCTTGCGAGTGCCGCAACAGGGGTTGCTGGCCCCTGTTACCCCGCCAGTCTTTCCTGGAGGTCAGCTGTCTTTCCAGCGTCACCGACCTTCCTCGGTTGCCATCCAGACTTTCCTGGAAGTCACTGGTTGCCCAGGGGGTTCAGTTGTGTAACACATCTACTATGCAAAAAAATACATCCATTTCTAATGGATGAAGCCTTGGCCTGGAGGTGAGGTCGTCAGGTGGTCCCCAACCTTCACTGGGTGTTTCGACCCTTAACCACAACACCCTCCAGTTGGTGGGTCAGCAGTGACTGGCCAGGTCACTGCCCCTCTCCTCCAAGTTTCCAGCTTGTGTCCTCTCTCTTATGCCAGAGCCAACAGGAGGCTCTCTCTGCCGCTTCCCCCAGCTTACGAACGGCTGCTTTCCTTAAGTGGCCCCTCAGTCCAACCTTTGTCAATAGATTCCACACAGATTGAGCTGGGAATCCACGACATCCGACTTCCACTGTCATCAGCCAACATATCCACCCTTTGTCCTGGCAGTCTGCAACAAGTTGCTGATATTTGGCTCTTTTCCTCTCTGCAGCTTCCTCACAGCCCTCCTCCCACGGCACCGTCAACTCCACCAGGATGATCTTCCTTCCCTCCGGAGACCACATGATGATATCGGGCCTTAGAGTTGTGACCAGTACCGCATCGGGGAAGTGGAGTTTCCTCCCTAGGTCAACCCCCATTTCCCATCCCTTGGCTGACTGCAGAAGGTTCTGCTTGGCTTGGCTGTGGACAACAGGTCTTTGGCCTTCTTTCACAAAGGCAATGGTACTCAGTGATGGTCTTACTTTGGCTGGTTGTTTCTTCCTCCTTTCTTGCTCCAGTATGTCTGCGAGCACTGCCAACACCTTGTCATGGCGCCACCTGTATCTCCCCTGTGTCAATGCGGTCTTACACCCTGACAGAATGTGCGCCATTGTACCTCTCCCACCACATAACTTGCACAGTGGGTCCTCCCTCATCCCCCACCTGTGCAAATTGACTGGGGTTGGTAAGGTGTCATACACCGCTCGGAGTAAAAAGGATATACGGAAGGGCTCCAGCCGCCACAGTTCACTCCATGTGATTTTCTTCTTGGGGAGGTTCCACCTCGTCCAGGCACCTTGAGTTGCAAGCTCGATGGATTTTGCTCTTCTCATTTCTTCCTCAAGGGTTCGAACTTCATCCTGGATCATAGCTCTCTTCTCCCTAGGGGTGGACTTTGACCACTTCTGGAAATGTGATGTTCCTAGACCCTGCCTTCCAGTACAAGGGTTTCCAATGATCTCTTTGGTCATGAGTGAACATTCTGCTTGGTTAATTGCTGTGCCGGCGGCCCACTTACGGCCTGATCTAGTTCTAATCCCTGCTTCCCTGGTAAGTTGGTCTTGAGAGTCCCTGTATGTCAGGGACAGTCTACATTTGGCAACTTTAAACTCCTCCACCACTGATGACAGGGGTAGCTGGAGCTGGCCCGACCTCATGTAAAGCCCCAACGATGTAAAGCTCGGGGGTATTCCCAACCATCTTCTAAGGTGCTTGTTGAACTTCCTCTCCATTTCTTCAACTGTTTGTAGAAGCACCTCATATACAGTGAGGAGCCACATGAGTCTTGGGAGCAAGCCGTGTTGGTAGATCCAGCACTTGTATTTCCCAGGCAGGTCAGACTTGTCGATCTTCTTCAGCCACTCTTCAACTTGTTTTCTAGTGCTGGAGATGTTTGCATCCCAAGTAAATGCATTTATGTAAGGGATAATGTAGAGGCAGCCGGTAGTTATCGGGAAATAAGCCCCGACAGTGTGATCAGGACCCGACGCGAAGCGGAGGGTCTTGTATCACACTGAAGGGGCTTATTTCCCGATAACTACCGGCTGACTCTACATTATCCCGCTTATTACACGGCTACTTGTCACATAGGAAAAAAACTGGACATGAATATGAATTTGAAACATTTTATTGGCATATTTGTTTTAAATTAACATTTTTATCCTTCCGCGAAACTTTGCACAGATGCATAAAATGATCGTAATACCTTATTAAGATCCTCTGCTTCATACTTGTCTGTCTCCATTTTTTTCTCTTTTAGCCAGTCTTTGAGAAGTTTTAATGCCCATTCTGTATTTTTTTGTGTGTTGGCTTCGTAGCTGTCATGCTCTATTTTGTCAAGTTCAGTCTCTGTAAGCTCTCTGTGTCTTGTCGTGGTTGTCCAGTGTTTGTCACAAGATGGCGCCAAACAAACAGTAATCTTTATTGGCGCGGAGCGATCTTTCTCGTAAAAGTAGTACCGGCTATGCGTTATTATTTTGGAGCGGTTATTATTCGAAAAGAACGAACCTGCAAATGTCTCAACTGACCAATCAGAATCAAGCATTCCAGAGAGCCGTGTAATAAGTATAAATATACTAATTTAAAGGAAAACACCACAATTTTTCAATATTTTATTTATAAATTTATAAATTCTTACCTAAACTTAGATGAATTAATACATACCTATCTTTTTCAATGCGTGCACTTTTAAACTTTGTACAGTGCTACGTGAATGTGTTAGCATTTAGCCTAGCCCCATTCATTCCTATGGCTCCAAACAAAAGTTTTATTTTGTGCCACCATACTTTTGTAACTACTTACTGTATGTAAATTTAAATAGAAAAAAATATGGAAGTGTTTGGTGGCTTATAAATTCATCCCTGTCTGGAGCCATAGGAATGAATGAGGCTAGGCTAAATGCTAACACATTCACAAGGCGCTGTACAAAGATTAAAAGTGCACACATTGAGAAAAGATTAATTTGTCTTAGTTGAGGTAAGAACATAGTCAAATATTGAAAAACTGTGGTGTTTTCCTTTAAGATACTGATTTATGACTGATTTTGTTGAGTGTGACGCGTAATACCCTTATTAAAGGAATAGTCTACCCTTTGCTATATTAAGCTATGTTATTACCTCAACCTAGACGAATTAATACATACCTATCTTTTTTCAATGGTGGCACTGTACAGCGTGTTGTGAATGTGTTAGCATTTAGGCTAGACCCATTCATTCCTATGGTACCAAAAAAAGTTTTATTTTGTGGCACCAAACTTACTGGTATAACTCCTCATGTAACAGTCTTTAAATAGGGAAAACACGGAAGTGTTTGGTGGCTTTCCTGTTTGGTACCATAGGAATGAATGGGGCTAGGCTAAATGCTAACACATTCAAGACGTGCTGTACAGTGCACGCATTGAAAAAAGATAGATATGTATTAATTCGTCTAAGTTGAGGTAATAACATAGTTTAATACGGCAAAAGGGTAGACTATTCCTTTAAGAGTGACAGAAAAATACATTAATAAAATAAAATACTATTTAAATGTTTGAGAATATCACAAGAATGTAATGGGATGATACTGGTAGGATGAAAGCAAAGGC
Organism: Paramisgurnus dabryanus; assembly: GCF_030506205.2. Classification (NCBI taxonomy): domain Eukaryota; kingdom Metazoa; phylum Chordata; class Actinopteri; order Cypriniformes; family Cobitidae; genus Paramisgurnus; species Paramisgurnus dabryanus. The sequence goes on along the minus strand of NC_133348.1, from coordinate 2,355,087 downwards.
AAGTGAGCAGCTGTAGTGTGAAATAAAGCAGCAGAGTTTAGCAATGCAATCTTAATAATGTTGCTATCTGTGAGGTCTGGTGTTTTTCACTAAATCAAAACTTTATGTTCATCTGGAATGGTCATCTGCAGTTTATCGATTTTATGAATCCATAAATAACGAAACTATAGCAAAACATAATCTTATATTAATGACTTTCCATCTCATAACACAAGACCTGGCCCACAATAATAAACCAGATTTAATAAAGCAAAAAAAAAAAAACATAAATAAATACACTATTTAGATCTTAACTTAAACATACCTTGTTTGTAACTGATATGGAAGCCTTTCTTTTGGACACTAAAGTCTGAATTAAAGGCAACCTCCATAACATTTCCAGTGGAGTTGAGCGTTAATCCATTGGCTGTTAAACCGCAAAATTTGACATTGGCTGTGCCAGTTCTGATGATGACGCGGTCATAGATGCAGCCGTGCGCTTCTTCAAGATCAAAATCTAGGAAGGTGATCTGCACTATGAAGCCGGCTGGGGCCTGTATGGTCCAATTGCAGGTCTGACTGGGTGGGTAGTCGGAGGGGTAGCAGGGGGACGTAAATGACCCCATGGAGTCGGTGAGCGACACATTGCAGTTCTCGGAGCAGCTCGGTGCTACTGAAATTAAACAGGGCACATGTCACTTTACCTGGCCAGACTTGGGTAGTGGACGAACAACAGAGGCCAGGGACAGTAGAAGAAACAGATGACAGGAAGATGCGTTTAGACGCTGGGTTAGTCAGTACATCGACAGGGACAGTCAAGAAGGGAAACAGATTGCATCCAAGTGCATGGGAATGAACATTGGTCGGTTTAAGCACCGCAGTGTGGGATTCCCCACATCCTCAGTGTTATATTTACAGCAGTATTAGCCAAGTATATTAAGGTTAAATGTGCCTATTTTAGAAAGATTTTCATTGTACTTCAAGTATAAAGATGTAGTTACCTTAATTTCAGTAATTGTGTGAATGTACCTAACTCCAAGCCAAACTTTACTGTAAATACGGTAATTACGACATGCTTTGTAACACACCTTCAACTTTGAATAGAACATCAAAATGTCACAATGGCATAATATCAACGCAGCATATAACATCTCCACATGATAAAAAAGAATGATGAAGAAACTGCAGCGAAAATAAAGCGAGAAGTATTGAAGAAAGTGCTAAACTAGGCTAAATACCAACCAAACCACCATTAGCTGGCGAGGTCCTGTCTCATGGGCGGAAAGAGGGGGGTAAGTTGCCCAGTTCTAGGCAAGATATGATGAATTGCATACGTATTCCCAAAATCCTTTTCAGCTCTTTTCCAGTAAAGAGAAGCAAGGTTTGAACATTGTTATTTAACCATTTGGTAGATTAATTATATATGTCTCCAACAAAATTCTGTATGATTCCCATAACTCAACTCAGCTCAAGGAAACTTTAATGCTCAGGAAATGAGCAGTTTACTTGTTCACAGACAATGGCCTCTGTTCATACAATGCAGAGAAGTATACATAAGTAAAAACCACAACACTTTTTGGCCAATTGAGCAGCGTTGGAAGTAAATTCCCACTGCAGTCCAATTAAACTTTCTCAAGTTGCAGCGGCTCGGGATGTGACCACTAAATTTGATTTACGTAAACAAACAATGCTGACAGTTAAATTTCATAACAAATCCAAACAGGACATCTCAAATTGGTAAAAAATAAATTAAGAATACTTTCTCTGTGTGAAAGTACACATTTACAATGAGCTCAAGAGCTTAAAAATGACATTTTATAGTACTTTTTGTCTGTGTAAACAGAAATTTTTCCTTTCAGTTATGATACTGTTGAGAACAAGGAACTGAATTTTCATGCGTGAAATGCTAAAGCTCTTTGCATGAAACATCCAACAAAGCACAATGGTTCATTATAGTGGCTATAAAGAGATGAAATCGAGTGTTCATGTAAGTTAGCTTTAAACTTCGGTGAGTGTACCTCTCGTAAAAGGTAAGGTAGGATTTAATGGCTTTACACAGATACCTAGTGGGAAACAATAAAATTGGGACACTTTAAAGGAACCCTCCACTTTTTTTGAAAATATGCTCATTTTCCAGCTCCCCTAGAGTTAAACATTTGATTTTTACCGTTTTGGAATCCATTCAGCTGATCATCACGTCTGGCGTTAGCACTCTTAGCATAGCTTAGCACAATCCATTGAATCTGATTAGTCCATTAGCATCGCGCCTAAATTAACCAAAGAGTTTCGATAGTTTTCCTGTTTTAAACTATTAAAAACTCTTAGTTACATCATGTACTAAGACAGACGGAAAATCAAAAGTTGCGATTTTCTAGGCAGATATGTCTAGGAACTATACTCTCATTTTGGCGTAATAATCAAGAACTTTGCTGCCATAACATGGCTGCAGGAGGTGCAATGATATTACGTAGTTCCCGAAAATAGTCCCCTGCTATTGAAAGATACTAACGGGACTATTTTCGGCTGCTGCGTAATATCATTGTGCCTCCTGCAGCAAAGTCCTTGATTATTAAGCAAGAATGAGAGTATAGTTCCTAGCCATATCTGCCTAGATAATCGCAACTTTTAATTTTCTGTCGGTCTTAGTACACGGTGTAACTACAGAAGAGTCAAGTTTTTAATAGGAAAAATATCAAAACTCTTTGGTTATTTTTTTTGGCGCGATGTAGACTAATCAGATTCTAGGGATGGTGCTAAACTATGCTAAAAGTGCTAGCGCCAGACCCGGAGATTATCTGAAGGGATTCCAAAACAGTAAGAATCAAATGTTTAACTCTAGAGGAGCTGGAAAATGAGCATATGTTCAGAAAAGTGGAGTGTCCCTTTATTCCTGAGAACTCTACCCTAACAGTAAAATCAGCCTGATCTCATGGAAATTTGTATGTATATTACGAGTTGGCTCACTCTAAAAATGGTTGGGTTAAAAACAACCCAATTGGCAACCCAGCCCTGGGTAAATATTGGACAGAACACATGCTGGGTTAAAGTAACTGGGTTGGGTTTAACCCAGCAGGTTGGGTTGTTGAGAAATCCCAACATGTAGTCATTTTAACCATTTATGGGATTAATATTCTGGGTTTTGTGTTATTCTTGCTGGGTTATTTTTATCATGTGCTTTATTGTAAATCAAGACCATTGTGAACACCAAATAAATGTTTATTTGACTGCAAAATAACTACAAACTCTTACATTTTTACAGTTGTAAGTTGCAAAATCATTTAAAGGACTGCTTACTGACCCAAGTATAAATATATTTATAAAATATCATAAATTATGCACATTGAAGTAACAATGTAACAGGTTGAATCAATTCGTTTGAATTTAAGACAGAATTTGTAATTTTACAGTATATAAAGTAATATACATGTAATTTTTACATGTCCCTGCCTAAGTGACAGAGTAGACGCCGGCTCCGTGATCCTCCGCCGCCGGTAAAGTACATGTGCTCGCGCCTCGCGGTCTTTACATATCGAATGACAAGAAAGCAACTAGTTTGTCGCTAAATTTTATTTAACAGCGTCGCTATCGCTTGTTAAGCTGGGAAATGGAAAACTATGCGCGTGTGTGACACAAAAAGCCGAAGTGGCGTTGCGGAGGTCGACTCGGGACCGCTTTTGACTCGCTTTGTTAAAGGCTTACAGAAATTGTCATGAGTTAACGTAATCAACCGTTTGATGGGGATTTTGTAACATCGATTTTATTAATTTTATTAATATGCCATATCAAACATCTTAGAACGATTATTCGAGTCAATTTGTGTAAATGGCGATCTGAGGTAACAGTCGTCATTCCTCCAAATTACACCCGTCGTAAGTCTGGATAAATTAACACGTTGCTGTCTTGCAAAATTTTATAATCTTGTTTATATTAATAAAATGTTCACAAAAACATATAAACTTACCTTGAAACAACTGCTTCCAGTGACTCTGTCCTTTCACAACGACCGTTGCTGAGCACATTCAAACATCAAGGGCGCGAAGCACATGAGCCTCTTCAAACAACCCAACATAATAACCCAGCAGTTTTAACCCAACACCTAGAAAACTGAAACTACCCAAAAAGTGTTTAAAATGTAAAAAAATAACCCAGCAAAACATCCCAACAGACTCAACCCAGCATTTTGGGTTAAAAAATAACCCAGCCATTTTTAGAGTGTTTATTTGTATGAAGTGATTCGTACAAAATTGTTTTGTTAGAAAAGAAATCAATAATGAGAATAATAAAATACAATACAAATTCTATAAGTTATGAATAAAAAGACGATTTATAATCGTACCAATTAGTGTTATATAAATTGTGAAAAGTCTGGGCCCACACTACGTTTTTTTTATATAATTTTAATTAAGCTCCTAGATCAAATTACTGGTTCAAATACAAATTACTGATCAAATTATAAATAATGGTACTCTACCATCCAGCCTGGAGCTGGCAGTACCATTACTGAGTAAGCAAAGCAACTGATCTCCAGCATGTGGGAAACTCTGTAAGACTGCTTTTCATAGGCACAGCTGTGCGTGTGGAGCGTCCAATGCAAACCACGCAACGAAAGTCTCGAAATCCGAATGAACGGAACAGGATGAATGCACGAGTTTTACTAATGCACATCCATTTTTTGCTTGCACAAATTGTAATATAACGATACAAAATATAACCACTGAATTCACAAATATGTCAAATATGGTTCATTCATTGATAGTTTTTTGTATTTGGCTCATAAAATGCTTAAAACGTCGAAATGAAAGTCTCAAAATCCAAATTAACAGAACGGGATAAACGCAGGCATGTCACCTGATCCATAAATGCACATTTCCTTTTTGCATGTGCAAATTATGATATTTGAATACAAAATGAAACATTTTTATTCACATACATGTCTTCATTTGTACAAATCGATACACATTCATTCATTTAAATTCAGAATTTCACATATTTAAATCTTAAAGGGATAGTTCGGCCAAAAATGATATTAAACCCATGATTTACTCACCCCCAAGCTGTCCGAGTTGCATATGTCCATCGTTTTTCAGACAAACACATTTTCGCATATTTTATAAAATGTTTTAGATCTTTCAGTTGATTAAATGTAATGTTATGGGGTCCACGACCTTCAAGTCCAAAAAAAGTGCGTCCATCCTTCACAAATTAAATCCAAACGGCTCCAGGATGATAAACAAAGGTCTTGGCCGAACTATCCCTTTAAGACATTTGCTTGGATAGTAAAATACATTTGTAACATGCATCAAGTTCACAGATAAATGTTTATGTATTTGTACAATTTTTTGAGTCTAATTTCAACCCATAAAAAGTTGTCACTGGGTCGGCACCTTTTAAAAGGTCCTAATATCCACCATTTTGGTACAGATATCTGCCTTTGAGGTACCCGTAGGCACCTTTTAGGTACAAAAGCATACTTTTTGAAAAGTATGTACAAATTGCCACGAGATTGCATTGGCAAATGCATGCACCTAAGGAAGGGAACAGATCTTTCATTTGTGGGAACAGAGCTGAAACCACTTATTGTATTTAGGTCAGTATACTGTAGCACTGACTGATGAGACCGGATTCATTAGATGAGGTTGAATTTTGAATCTTTTATAATCTGAATCTTACAGCATTACCTATATAAGACTCAACAACTGAATGAGGACCAAATAAATAACCATAACTAAGGCCCAAAGTAAAACTGTCAATCTTTCATCACATTTCAATACCTATTTCCCATACAATTTTTGCAAAGGTGCGTTGTATTTTGGATGACAAAATTAGCTTTTTAACAATTTCTTATCCACAGTTCCCCACAGACATGTGCCAACATTTAAGCAAAATGAATGAAAGTAAATTAATTTGAAGAAGGGAAAGTACGTGATAAAAATGTTTTGGAGAGTGATGTAGACTTTAATAAAGTATGTCTCGGAGCTTCAATCCTGTCTCACCGCAAATTATAAGCGTTAAACAATTCATTAAACCCAAATTTCTGATCATCTAACTTTATATGAAAATATAAAATCTTGTTCGTCGCATGCAAACAACACTTAAATAGCCATATATTTTCTCAAGACAGTTAATTAATATTCATGAGCTCAGTGTTTTGCGTCTTCTCCTGGTCCATTTTTTAGGATCAGATACATTGCAATAAACACTAAAACAATACTACACTAGCCAACAAGTGACTCAGGTCAACTGGCACAAACAAGCCTCAGTCACAACACCTGGGACAGATAATGAAGGAAAATTCACCTTTGCCCAGAAGAAAAAGAAATATAAAAGGAAAAAAGATCATACTTTCCTCAATCATGCCTGGGGGTTTAAACAAGCAACGAACAGGATCGGCTTTTGACAAGTGGCCTGAGAGGCTTTCGCAAAATAAAGCTGAAATCACTATTGGACAGAATCACGCTACTGGAATATCCTGCTGGTTTATAGATGTGTGCAAAGTCGTCATTTGGGCCACGGTATAAAGCAGCCCGGCTAACCATGCCACTGTGCTTATGAGCGGCTACCAAAGCCACACCTCTGACCTGGAACAGCGTTGTGTGGTACTAAAATCCAAAGCTCTGGATCCCATACACATCACAGTTTAACTCGACTTAGTGTTTTGTAATGCATTTGTTAGAGTAAACATCACATTCGTTTTTAAATAAATAGATAGTACAACATGATTTGCTCCACATTTTTAAAAATGATTAAAAACACTATGATTCATCAAAAGGTTTTTTGTCAGGCTGTGTGGGTCCATAAAGAGAACCTATTATCCGACTCACGATTTTAAAATTGAAGAGTTTGGTTCCAAAACACAATAAATCCATTTTGACTAATTTGGGTAAAAATGTGTTTTCTATACCAAGAAAGTGACAAGATGAAAAACACTATTTTCTGCTACAAACTTTCACATAGCATCTTTAGATTATAATAACATCAAAAATTCAATTAAAAAATTCTAAGATTTATCATAAAAACTAATATTTTTTTCCACAAAATGCAACAAATCCAAGTTTTTTCAAAATGCTATAAATCTATTAAATCAAAATATAAATGTGCATATATCTTTACCATGCTAAATTCATTTAGTTGATTAGTGGTATACACTAGGGATGTTAACCGATGACCGTTTGACCGATGGTTGACCGTATCAACGTTAACCGGTCAAAGTTGTCGGTTGTCAGTTAAAAAAAGGGATCTGTAAATTAGGCTATTATAGACAGTGGACTAAACCCTACTACAGTTAGTCCTCTCTTTCTTTCCAAGATCATTTTGTGTGAAGTGAACAAATCCCTAACACTCAGTTTTTCATAACTGGTCTGTTTGTACTTTATAAACCAATAAAAAAACATTTGGCGCGAGGTCACTGCGTTTGGTTTCGCATGCTCACAAGGTTTGCGAAAAGTAAATGCTACAGGCTATTTTTTGATAAATTCCTTTATTCGAATAGTAAATAAAATACAGCAATAAAATAATAAAAATTAAAGTCTCTCCTGGTTGTGTTCCAAATTATTAACATTTATGTCTTTTAGGCTAACAGTAAAGTGCAGAGTAAGTTTTGTTTCTGTAAATCCTCAGCCATGATTTTTACCACTTTATTAAGTTTTGCTTTGTAGAAAGCATTTCTTTAAAGTGAATTTCGTTTTGTATAAATTGTATCTTAATTTTAATAAATGTTTCATCAACCAAATGCATGTATTTAATAAATAAAAAGCAAATATAGCAGAGTATATAATTACCGGTCCGTGCATGAAGGCGCCGGCACGGCGCGTTCACTTGCATTGCATTGTTAATTAGAACACACCTCATCATAAATAAATAAAACTCAGCGTAGGCCTATATGCCTCATTCAAGCATTAAATATCTTTGCTGCATTTGTTCTAGAACAAACACAGTGCGAGACCTGCTTTGGCCGGTGCGTCTTTTACACATTCTGAAGGTGCCCGTTAAATCCATTGGTTTTATCGTTTTGCAGTCTATTAGGCAACATTCCGCATAAAATGGGTTTAGATTTGGAAATACATAACAACTATATTTCAGTGGTAACAGAAAAGGTGATGATGATCATCCTATGTCTTTATTATTACTACCCCAAACTAAAGCGCAGTCTCCTCTGAGCTGTCATTTTCTTAAATGAGCCGCGGCAATTTTCAAATGAGCTTCACAAACGCCTTTATTTTCAAGTTCAACGCGATCACCTAGTACCTAAACTATTTTGAAACTAAGCACGGCGCCGCGTTTGCGGGACGTGTTGTGAGGTCTGTGTGTGTGTGTGAGCCGGAGGCAGAGCGCAGAGAGATGCAAGTTGCGAAATTGCAGGCGCGGCTCGAAATGGCTGTTATTTTAAATAGCATAGCATATTTTAAACTAATAGGCCTATCGGTTAACCGGTTTCAACCGGCTAATGAGGCTCGGTGGCCGGTCAAGAAAATTTTTCGTTTTCGCCATCCCTAGTATACACTGAAAAAAACATTATTGGCATTAATCAAAACACTTACTTTGTTATATTAAGAACACTGTCATTGCTGCTGTCATCCTTGGGACGTCGTCGCTGAACTTTTTTGACCGTGATCAGATGTAAAATGTTTTGGTTCTGCTCGATTTTCATTGATTTCTAGTAAAATAATGGAAAGTTTTTCATAAGATCCCCTGGTCAATGTGTTAGCATGACAGAAGCTTGATGCTGTCGTGTGAGAACAAGCAACAGCCGGCATTTTTCCGTGTGCCTCGCATAAATTTTCTTCCTGCCACAGAAAACCACCACAGGTTTATCAATGCCATCAAAAGTATTATTTTGTTTTTGTTTGTTTGTTGTGTGTTTATCGATCACAAAGTAGTTAAGGAAAACTAGGATTCCGTGTGTATTCCGCGCCGCCATTATAGTTTACAATGCGTGGAATGGTGCGCTGTGATTTGTTAAGTGGATTTATTGCATTCTGCAGAGAAGGAGGACAGGCGTTTATCGCGTTTTTGGAAAAAAGGGAGAAAAGATGACAGAATAACCAGTGTTGTAGTACTCGAAACTCAGACTCTATCTTGGACTCGGTCTCGAGACCATATTTTAATGGTCTTGGTCTTGTCATGGTCTCGACTCGTACTCGAATACATTTGGAATCGGACTTATTCTCAAGTCCCTTTTAAAATATATATAACTGTTTTTTAAACTGATGTAAAATTGACACAAACAGTGATTGGTGATTTTTTGCCTGCATCAGAGTTACGCGAGGTCAGACAGTCAGACCTGAGGAGGTTTTTGCACTGCCATGACTTTTACCTCATGGCAGTGCAATAAAATGCACCCGTCCAGTGAGATTTAAGCATTAGATAAGCCGCTGTTACCCAAAATGATAAGACGGTGGCGCTAAAACACAAAGTGGCACTACACATAATTTTCTCAGACCCAACTTTATATGGACTCCGTCTTGACTCGGACTCAACCTTTTCTGGACTCGGTCTTGACTCGGACTCAACCTTTTCTGGACTCGGGCTTGAATCGGACTCAACCCTCTCTGGAACCGGTCTTGACTCGGACTCGAATGAGTTGGTCTCGAATACAACACTGAGAATAACACGGCGGATATCGGATTTTGCCTAAATAAAGAATTTCCTTTTTAATACTGACCAGATACAATACTGATTCTGGCAGTAACTATGTTTTTTTAAAGGGGACAGAGAATGAAAAACCATTTTACCTTGTCTTTGTTGAATAATGGTAGTCTACCCGCAATTACGAACATACAAAAAGTGCTAAACATCTCAGTCTCATAGAAATTCCTTTTTTAGAAATGTCAGCCAGAAAATGGCCCAATCTGAAAAACTGATGCTTATGACATCACAGGCATCTCACTGCCCCTCCACTTTAAAATAATTGGCTACATTTTTTGAGTGGCAGCAAAGTCAGCCAATCATTAATGAGATTGCAAGTTAAGCCAGTAGGGGGAGCCAAATAGGTGCAAAACCACTTGTTTAAAATCCCCCACTCTAATAGAGCTATCTGAGAGAGGTTTTTAGGAAGCTTCTAAGGCATTACAGACCCAAACAAAACATTTTTTGTCTACATGTCACATCATAGAACAAGGATAAATACCCTGTTCAATCATTCTATGTCACCTTTAAATGCCATTTATCATGTTTTGGAACCTGGAATACAGTAGCAATAGCAGGAATCTGCAGGCTCTCTAAAACCGAAATAAATGAAATCCTAATTCGAATTTCTCAAAAGAGTTCACGATGCTCTTACTGCCAAAAGAGGTCACACATAATATTGTATTGTCTGTTTGTATCATAAAAATAGAGCAAATTGATGCTTGTGGTAGCCTACGATATTTTCACAATATTCTATATAGCAACTCATTGACATGCAGCCAACACAGGAGGGACAACAAATGCGTTTGTGGAAAGTAATAACATTACAACAGCAAAGTGTACGGTTTTTCTCCTTTTCCATTGTCATCACCTCAAACTCCAGTCTAGACACCACAGGTGATAACATAAATATATAAATAAATAAAACCGCTGATACGATGAGATTTGAGCATTGTTGTGACTGACTGGTGATGAAATGGAGGTCGATGCATGATTATAGAGGAATGAAGAAGAAAGCTTTGATCTGAAAATGGTATTTTAGAAGAAAGCCTGCTTTGAATTGATGCCAAAGCATGGAGTGCCAAATCTACAGTACAGTAGGCCTAAACCCACCTGAAAGAATAAAAAAGGTCTTTCAGCAGCGCCACATTACGTGAACGCTTCATTCCTGATGTTTCTAATTTCTTTGGCTCTCTTTGGGAGATTTCATGCTGTGTCTGTACCTCAGGTGAGCTTCATTCATCTGTCATGGATTACAGAAGTGCTTAACTGAGTCTGTCACTTAATAAATGTCTGCTGCTATGTCTGTGCGTATATATAACCAACCGGTTTTAAACAGAGCTGTTCCTTCACAGATCTGCTTTATACTGTAAGCACATCTTTGAAATGAATTTTTGCTTTGCTCGCAAAGAAGTTATTCTACACGGATGAAACACTATAAAACACCCATGAGACTTAATACAACAGATTTGCTAACGATACATGGCAGAAGAACAAGTCTATGCCACAAATAAATGTGTGATATGCTGTGCTGGGACAGCAGTGTGAAACAAAGAACAAAAGCATAGCATGAACCTATGAGCGAAGGATGCCAAAATCACATCTGGTTATAATAAAAAGCTCTTGCAGAGGGACAGTAAAGATTCCCCCTCCGGAATCTGATGTCTGGGCGGGCTGTTTACACAATGTGACAAATCAGATTTCATCAACAAGTAATTTTGTCGAGAATTTTCCAACATTTGATTTAGATGTGATATAAATGAGGTCTGGAACATCCCCAGAAGTCGCATGTTGTGTTGGTAAAATCAGTATTAGTTTTAAATGAATCTTGGGTTTCATTTTGTCCAATGCTTAAAAGATTAACGCATTTCAGTGCCGATTCCCGGCATTAAAACGATCTTTCCCCTAAACCATTTCTGACAGACGGCCAAAGACTGTAAACATTCCTGCTCGGACCAATATAAGAGTAAGAAAAAAATCAGGCATGGTATGCGAGAGTAAAAAAACACATGCTTTTCATATGCAACTTCACACTGATGTTTTCTTTAGTGTTGGTTGTGTGTACGGGGGGTGATGTTACCGGATTATGTCACCTTTACAAAAAATAAGGGTTTTGCGTAATGACTGCTCCTGTTTTGGTAAACAATTTAGCCAGGCAGGGCATGCTGAGAGACCACTGACAGAGCTGGCAGGATCACACATCTCGCCTTTGGGTACCAGTTTAATCGAATGCAGGATCTTTCTGCAATGAGCTCATTATTTCAGGCCGGGGTAAATCTCCACAGCCAACATGATTGTGTCATTTGGACAGAGATGTAAAAGAGGTTTCGTCCAAGATTTATGCTGACCTCTCGAGTGTTGAGATCTCTCTGTGACGTTTATTTGATTATAATTATGTTCTTGTTGAACGTTGTGGTCTTTATGTTTTGTGTAGAGCTGGTCATGATTTCTAAGCAAAGTGCAATGTAATGGATAAAGGTGAACAAGACACGCAACACAATTTTGCTTAGAGAAAACATGAAAATTAGAGTTGATGAAATGAGTTGAAAAACATGAAAATTAAAGATGAGAAATTAAAAAGGAAGAGGTGTTGAGATGAAAGCTGAATGTTGGTTAGCATGATGAGTACACAGTACATACAGAACAAATCAATAAAGCTTAACTGTGGTTTACATTTTCACATTCCAAACTATTTGCAATATTATATATATATATATATATATATATATATATATATATATATATATATATATATATATATATATATATATATATATTTATAGGTATCATTTACCTGAAGTTGGAAGGCACGTAAGCAGCAGGATAATAACTGAAAGAATCTTCTGGAACTTCCATCTCCACCACCTACCACTGATGTATGAAACCCTGCCAGATAAATTTAACACATTAAATACTGAAACAAAACAACAATTCAATCTAATACTTATTTAGATTACACTTTTAAAAATATAGGTGCTTAAAAAGCTCGATGCCACAGAAGAACCACAAGTTTAACCTGGGATCAGAGGGTTCATTAAAAGCAATGAATGTTAAAAATAATTGCATTACATTAATGCATTTGGCAGATGTTTAATCCAAGTCTATTTAAACTCATTACGTGCACAATATTCCTTTGGGAATGTTGTTTTTTACACAAATTGCACCAAAAGAATGTTGTTGCAGTAACCCAGCTACTGGCATAAACTTCATACATAAACTTCTCACTTTCTCATAAAGACACAAGAGCACAATATCTTTATATTTCGATGTGTTTATAATTTAGGACACCTTGGAAGGTTTAAATGAGGCATTTGTGGCATGGAAACAACTTTTTTTCTTGTCGAAACTCCGACCACAGCGACGCAAAAGCTGCCTTATTACATAATGACTAATCATTCTCCCATGTCAGGGGTAATAAGTTTCCTGAAACCAACATTTACAAAGCATAACATGAAATGACAGCGAACCAGAAACTTAGAAATGTCGGCCAAACATAAAAGTCATCTACGGTTTATTTACCGTAATGACTATATTTTAAGATGCACTAGTAATATACATGAAGTTTTATATATATATAAGATTTATATATTTATATGGAGTTTTTATTAGTATATAGATTACTGTCCCCCTTTTCTTGGCACTAAACACATCTTGAGCGTTTTTGAGCAGAATGAAGTAAAAAGACTAATTTGTTTAAAATTAGAAATTAAAATTAAATTGTATTTAGATTTAAGAGATCCTGCAGTTTCCTGCTATTGCTCAAGTGGAAAGGGAGTTTACCCTAAAAACTTGACATATCAGTTTACAATTTTATACAGTTTTTAATACTATATACACATTTCTAATAATATGTAAATAATTATATATGATCACTATAACATTGCAAAAACAACAAGAGTTTGTAAAACCCTCTGCAAATGGGGTGAGATACTTTACACAATTAAATGTAGGCTCTGTATATAGCATTTTTACATTACATACCGCACAATGTGATGAATTCAAGTGCTCATTAACATTTATACTGTTTTTGAAATACACTAACACAACTGTGTCATTCATAACTACTTAGCAGTTGTCAATGCTCACTATAGTTAACATAATAAACATAGGACGCTTATATTAAAATACATTTATGATATAGCAGATAGATATAGATCTACACTCTAAGAAAGGATATGTAAATTTTTTGTGTTATGCTTTTAACACATTATGTGTCATTTTGTGTTGATTTTGTGTTAAAATAAAACTCAAGTTGTGTTAAAAGTAACACAAAATATGTTGTTCCAATAATAACATAGAGATGTGTGTTTATTTTGGAACAACGCATTCGTTGTCCCTAAACAAACGTGGATTGTGTGGTTTTAACACATACGTTCTAAGGGTGCTTTCACATCTGTATTTCGGTTCATTTCCTCATGACCAAAAGGAAAAAATTATACATTGTAGCTTTTTAGCAGTTTCGGTTCCTTTTCACACCACACTGATTGCTCTGGTCCGCACCAGTTGAAACGAACAAAAATGCAGTCGTGTGATAACATCCACATCACTCATTTGCCACATGTCTTTGTACGTATTTCATAAACTGCTTCTCGATTGGTCAAAAGCAATGTGCAGGAAATTCCAACGATATTCTGGAAGTAAACAACAAATAAGAAAAATACAGCAGACACCATGGAACTACGAATGCACGATGAAATTATGTCCGTGGTTGATATATACTGCATAGTTTGTATATAGCACTCTAGACAAACTGTTCATTTCCAGATTTAAGCGTGGATGCGGCTTGAAAACAGCATTTTGATGGACTGCAAACAGCGAAGACACAACATTTCTGAGGTTTCGCACCCCCTTAGCAACTTTAGGTATGTCCACAACCTGCCATTCTGCTAATATTACTAATAAAAACTGTCAACAAACACTTCCTTATCCCATAATCAACAGCGCAGCTGACTACGGCATCTTGTTTAGTCCAAAAATGCGCAGTACTTTTGCAGTTAAGTCTGTTCGATCTCGGATCGCGTTCTCACCACAAACGAACAGCTCCAGAGAAAGCTTGTTTGGTCCACTTTTGGTGAGCAACCGAGTTCGATTGCTGCATTCTCACCTGACTCTGCAAATGGGGTGAGATACCTGTTAAAGCACCCTAAGAGTGTATCTGTACAGTACACTGTCAATAAAAATGATCTTAAATGGTCCCAAGTTGTCACTGGGGCAGTACCCTTTAAAAAGGTCCTAAAATGTACAATTCAGGTACTGTACATATATGTATACATTTGGTACCAATATGCACCTCTGGTGTACTTATATGAAATCTTTAGGATCCGTCTACTGATTCTGTTACGCAACGAGTGCTGGAAGTACAGTGGAAGTCCTTATATGGGCACTCCATCCCAAATAGCGCACACACACACCAACCAAGAGCTGACATGAAATCAATGTTTCTAAAGAAGTGTGTTTTTGTTTGTGAGGGAGATTTAAGCTTGTTCAGCTTCCCAAAGAACCCATAATTATGGGAACAGTGGACTTAGTTTGGTTTACCAGGATTTTTATGCTGGATCTTGTTGAAATGGGGCGCTCATAACCGTTCATGAGTCACAGACAGTAAGTAAAAGTGCATCAAATGTCTATGTTTTGTTGGCAATCGGTGCGTAAGTGCATATAATGTAAACAACACGAACATGTAGTGAATCGTAAATTATCCAGGGATAGTGGGATTATGTTTCGTGTGTGTTGCGTGCTTGTGTCTCGCTCCACCTGCGGTATGCCTCCACAAGCTTGGCTTTCTTCGAGAAGTAGTGGAACAGCTGATCTGTCTTTTATAAATCTGATAAAGCTAAAGACTCTTCTTAGATATGAAGGATGCAATAGGTACTCAAGATTATTGTGCGATTAGCAGAATAAACTTCATTCTATAAATTATTTCAAAGAAAGAAAATAAGGATAAGGAATAAGAATGAATATATGCATAAGCATGCTGTCAGTAAAGTTTCCACTGGCACGTTTTAAGTATAGGTAAACAAGCATTTTCAGTTCATTTCGCTGAAACTTCAGCGGCACAGTGTCGCGGTGGATTGTGGGATTGAGAGATGCATGGATAAAGCGTGCTCACGCGCCCAAAGCTACAGCACTTTGGCATTGTAAGTGGAATTGGGCGGATTTGGCTATTTTGAAAAGACGTTAAAAAACCACATTAGGATGCAACATCTGCAATTGGATTTAAACAAACAATTACAACCTGAAATCTTCTTCCAAGAAGGCAAACTCCAGTGAGCCATTATCCAAAGTTCACAGAAAAGGAAGATTCCAGTGGGAAATGACGATCACCGGAGACCTCATAAATTATTCTGCTAAAGACTTTATTTGTTTAATTGGGCATTGTTCCTTCGCATTAAGTCGATAAATGTCTTCATTAAAACAAATTGATGGAAAAACTCCCTTTAGTACGTTATAATGAGATTACCGCGATGCTTCATTTGATACTATGCTTAAGTTCATAATCCTTCGTTGCCAAGTGTGTGAAGTTACAAGATCTCGTGTGAGGTCCAACTATCATTTCAACAAGCATTGTTGAGGGACTCAATTGGGGAAGATAATAGAGATCTCTATTCCCAACCCACAGTACACAGTGGAAGCAGAAATAGCTAGCAGCACAATGGATTTGGCCCTGAAGTCATATTTTATTTAACAAACGTAACACTCCATCCATTGCATACATCAGTAGGCCACAATGGTTGAATACAAACATATTAAAAGATATATTATCCCCTTTAAACAAGGCTAGGTTATCACGCTTCGACTGGAGATGGAAATCAGCTTATCTGCACAACGCAAAGTCAACAACCAGACTGTTAAAACATAGTTTTATCCACTAAATAAATGAAGTACGGTCTTCAGATCACTTCAGTAAGATGCCACAATAATCAGAAGCACAGAAGAGCCAAAGAAGCCATTATATAATATTCATGTAATACATGACATTACAAAATACATGAATATGGCTCAGAACATTCAACTAAGAATATGTAAATACACATGAATGGGGTCAGAGACTCAAGGGACCATGCAAGCAGAATAAAGACTTTGATTCATGGTGCTTTCTGGAATTCATAAAGATCCAGAAAATCATGAATCTAGAAATGAATACAATTGCTAATGCCTAAAAACGTATTGGTAAAGACATTAACAGTATTAATCGTCAATAGTTTTTGTTTACAACAAGACTGTAAAAATATACTCAATATTAACAGTTTATGTGTTTAAGAATCATCCATATATAAACTACTGCTGGACTGCAAAATTGAGGGATATTAATGTCTGTGGTTATTTTGGCCTTGTTAAAAATAACAACCGGTAAATGACAAAGCTTTAGAAATAAGCACAACGTACCGACACGCTTCAACAGTTTTTAATTACTTCTCCAACTTTAGAGACACCACATCTGTCATCATCACTACAAGCAAATTGGATATTCATCGTTCAGTCATGCTTCTCTGACACCTGAACTCATCACATCTAATGACATAAATTCCAAGTTTAACCAGATTATAGTTATATGCCTCAAAAACAGATGAACAACAAACCTAATAGGTACAGTAGGTTGTGTGCGTCACATTAGACTTTAACCATCAAACATTTTGAGATATGAATGTACGGTAAGCACAGATTTTAAAAGGATATTAAGATATTTATTGTTTCATTTGTGTCTACTCCAACACACATTTCCATAATCCACTTATAAAGAAAATCTTTGTAATGTGACACCCATGCTTTTGGGCCACAAACACGTTACTGTCCTGAGAAAAGGTAAAGTTAAAATATGCAAAATACACCAAAACTTAAAACATTATCAAAACAATTCTGCATTTTCTATTTGGGCAATGAGTTGATGACTTACTTGAATATCAAAATATTAATTAAACTCATAAATAAATAAATAAATAAATAACAGTGAATACTCATATACAAAGCATGTTGTGTTTCTTTCAGTATTGCAGTACTATATTGTAACTTGACATGACGTTTGTATATTAAAACATCAATCACTTGCCGTCTCAAATCTTGCCACAAAAAGTATCAGCGACAGATAAACAGGGTAAACTATATCCCAACTTTACAGATAGTGCCCCAAGATGTCATTCCGTATAGAAACGTGAAAAAAAGGATTAAAAAGGTAAACTTACATGATTTCATTGAAGCTCGTCGTTTTGAAGGAACATCCTATCTCTTCTCCAGATTGAACAACTTCACACAAACTTTCAGTCAGACGAAGCGCACGAGTCACTTTCACGCGCCGATGTTTCTCAAAAGCGCATTATTAAATAGAGATTTACTTCAACCAAATAACTGTTTTGATGAATGAACCTGTTCTCCGAGCTGACAGATGCTGGGTTAAGCGCTAACAAGAGTTAACCAGACTAAACTGCGTCTGTCTCACCGATGGAGGCAGAGCCCGACAGAGCCCCACCCTTCAGTATGAGAAATCCCGAAGGAGAACCCCAAAAATAATAAATAGTACAAAACATACAGTACAAACATAACAACATTGTAAATCACACTAGTATATATTGTATGATTTGTTATATATATGATTTGTTATATATTGTATGGATTTTCCAAAGAAAAATACTGCAGTATATTTTAGTATTTACTAAACTGTAGTAAAAGTCCATACTATAGTATTTTTGAACATAGCATATTAAATCATAAAGTATATTACAGTGTTAACCACAGTTTATCAATTCATCATAGGTAATATTAAATAATATAATATAATGTAATATAATATAGGTTTAATATATATATATATATATATATATATATATATATATATATATATATATATATATATATATATATATATATATATATACATATATACATACATACATACATACATACACACACACACACACACACACACACACACACACACACACACACACACACACACACACACACACACACACACACACACACACACACACACATATATGTTTAAAAAACCCAGTGAAATATATATATACATACATATATATACATATACATATACATATATATACATATGCATATACATATATATATATATATACATATATACATATATACATACATACATACATACATACATACGTACATATACACAAAAAAAAACCCAGTGAAATATATATATACATACATATATATACATATACATATATATACATATACATATACATATATATATATATACATATATACATATATACATACATACATACATACGTACATATACACAAAAAAAAACCCAGTGAAATATAGCATAACTTAATATTTACCAAAGGAAAATGTATCATACTATAGTAATTTATATACTATAGTATATATACTATATTTATACTTACTACTATACAGACACTATATGCTACAATTTACTTTTGTAAATATTAAGGCATGTTACAGTACTTTACTTGGGTTTTTTAAACATAAGGAAATCTGCACATAAATAAATATGGGTTACATTTACTGTTAAGACATTTCAAGTTTTGAATTTATTTTACATTTCTGTTATAAAATCATTTTAATTCATTCGAGAAAAAAAATGCAATTAAACTGTCCTCAGTCACCCATGCCGACTAGCTACTTTGTTTTCAACGTCAGAGACGATCTTCCAGTTAGATAGCTTTTGCAAGTCGGATAACTGTATTTGCATATCTGATACTTTAACATTTCAACATTAACCTCAAATAACATGAAAAAATTTGTTACGTAGTCTAACCAATCCATGTTTGCCAAACCCACGAGTTTGTGTGAACTGAAATGAAATTTCTGTATTATACTGCAGTAGCCTACACATGCTCATTTAGTAATAGTAATTTAGTTGAGACAAAGCTTATTGGATCATTTGTATTTCTTTGAATCCATTAGAGAGTGTCCCTTTAGGTTTATTGACTGTTAGATCTTGATATATTGTGGGTGTGTGAAACCGTGTGAGGACCCAAATACACAACAACACGGACATTTATTATATCCTAATGACATTTATATCAACCTTTATGCTTAATACTGGGATTTATAGGCCGTTTGACATGCTTTATCACCACAACACTGGAAATTGGCTGAGGATTGTAAATGAATTACAAAGCCAAGTTTGAATTTGAACACTTGCTGCTCACAATTACTCATTTATTCTGCTTTATAGTGATTGAAACACATGCTGAAGTTTAAGAACAATAATTCTGTAGATGTGTGGGATTTTCCTTGTGGTGAAAGAAAAATGGAAAGCTTTTCTCAATCCCAATAGTACTGACACAGTAAGTTTTCACTTTACTTGTGAGTGACGGTGCCAACACTTTAAACAGATGAAAGGTAGATTATAGGTTCCCAAAATCTGTGTCACTCAAATCAAGAGTAAAGGTTAAAACACGTATTATTGTCAGATGTATTACGCTTTAACACACTCTGCACACTTACGTAGTCCTTCTAGGTGGATTTTATCAGTGACGCACATGACATGGCAAAAGCATTACTTTGTAAATTTACTAGAGGCAATTAAAACACCCCCGTAACAAAGGACTAACATGAGTCGGATGGAAAATACCAGGTGACGTTCATTTGCATCCACAATAAGGCAGGAAAGGATTCAGGCAAATGCAGTTATATCTCAGTCTACTTACAGATAAGTGCGGTGCCCTTTCTACAACACTTCAGGACAACGGCTGGTGATGGCGGAAAACAGTGATCATAACAACACTGCTAATTCATTCAAGAAGTGCAAGTTGAGCAGAAAACAACAGGAACAGTCTATTGTAATGAATTGGTTCCTGATTTTGCACAATGACCAACTTCTTGATTCACGCAAGACTGGTTATGAAAATGGACACTTCAAATATCATATTTTTTAAGTGGTTACATGCATATTTTCTTTAATTCCCTTTAGTTCATTATTTTTTAGCAAATAGCATACTATATTACAACTTGAAGAAATACACTCTCTGACAAATTCATTGACTTTATTTGTAATGTTAATCTATACTTCCTTAATCCAAGACATCCCAGGCGGATTCCCTGACAGGGTTTCATCCTAAAATGTTTGAGCTGTCTTTAAGGTGCCATAGAACAAAAAACTGTATTTACCTAGGCATTGATAAATAATACGGGCTCTGCATGTAATGACATATCGTGAGCCTCAATTGCATTTGTTTCCTCATTTTTATGTAAACCTCATGCATGCAAAAGACTGCTGGAATACAGGTCAATCTCAACATAACACCGACTGTAATGTCACAGTCGAGATGTACACCCGAAACATTCAATTACACATGAAGTACACAGTTGTTAAAATGTTTGATAACGTGAGCTACTGACATGAGCCTCAGAGCAAAGCAGAGCTCAATATTATTATTCATGACCCTTCCAAATAGTGCAAAAATAGACCATTTTACTCAAAGGACAAATCATAGGGCTGTAAATGGACATGTAAAAACGGTTCTGGATAATTTTTACACTTAATAAAGTTACACACATTCTAATATCAAAGAACAATTTAAAATATTATTTCAATGCATTCTTTGGCACATTCATTCTTAACTGGAAACAGCTTGTACTGACATCTCTTAAAACAGTGGTTCTCACGCGTGAGATGGTGCCAGGGGGGCACCAGTTTTATGACATTTTATAAAATACATAAGGCTACTGACCAACAGCACTACTTTGCATAATTTAATAGGTTTCGTTTAATTAAAATGTTGAGTTTTAGAACTGTTCTTGTCATACATTTTCTTTGGGGGGGCGTGAAGTTTGAGAACCACCGTCTTAAAATATATCAGAGCCATTGTTTTGTCTCTAGATGCACATCAGTTAGGTTTTATGTTTGTAAACACTACTTAAAGCCTGCTTTCACAAACAAAGCTTAGCTAAAGCCAGGACTGGGCCTTAGATAAACTAAGATGTTTAAGCATCTTTTATAAAATGCCTTTAAAAAAGTTACTGGTGTATATCTTGAGACAAATCAATGGCACTGGCATATTTTAAGATCTTAAAATTTTCATTTTAATTGCTGCCGATTTGTTTAAAGCTGTTTGCATAGAGAACAACTGTTAACACAAGTTGATCCTCCTTCATTTAAAAGCTTTAAGAGCTGTGAGAAATGCTTGTTTGCTTGATCCAAGGGAAAATTACTACATTTAACACTCAAAAGCGGAACACTTTACAGTACAGTAAGGTTGCATTTGTTAACATGGGTAATCTATAAGATAACATGAACTAAAAATGAACAATTCTTCAACAGCAAATCTTAGTTTATGTAAAATTCAGCACTTACTAATAAAATGTTAAAATCAAAAGATGCAACTTATGAAAAATGTATAAATGTGTAAAAACTAGTCCATTGCTAGTTCATGTTAGATAATGCATTCACTAATGTTAAAAAACAATCTTACAGTGAGATGTTACCCTGAAAGCAAAGCAATGGTTTAGGGATGCACCGATATGGAAATTTTGGCCGATACAGATAACCGATAACTCTTTATATTTTGGGGGCCGATAACTGATTTTATATATATATATATATATATATATATATATATATATATATATATATATATATAGGCCGATAAATATTCATATTAATTTCACAATGAAAAAACGCGGACATCTTGTCTTTGCGCTAGACTAGTATACTCTTCTTGAGCCCGCAACACGTGTCATCTTCGTGCTATGTCACAGAAAGCACCAATCAAAACTCCACATGGCCAGCAATGAGCAAGTGAAGTGGTTCAACAACCTGAAATAATCCATAATTTATCGGCTTTCATTTATCGGCCTAATTTTGCTATCAGACCGATTACTGATAATATTAAAAATAAGCAGTTATCGGCCGATAACGATATGTCGGCCGATATATCGTGCATCCCTAATATGGTTACCGTGAAAAGTATTACAAAAAGAGCACCATGCACAGCAAATGATCCAAAACGATTTATTGTCGTTATAATAACTAACCAGTGGTTAGTGTTTATATATACTGTATACAAATCAAAATCCTTCTACCCAAAGCATATATAAAGAGAGTGAAAGGCAAAATGTCTCTTGCATATTTTCAGATAAATCTAGGTGAGAAACAAGAGTTCTTCTTTCTGAGATATCTGTGAACCTACGCCCATGCATGTCTAAAAAAAACCTGTAGAAGTCAGAAAAACATAATTTAATAATATCCCAAACCATAAATATTTTTCCTCCTAAGAATTTGGAAAGGTCTTTCACATGCACCTGATTTTCAGTTTGGTATCTTTATCTCACCAGTCTAGTAATGAGCAACTATTGACATTCAATATGACAGAAACAGATGTTGTATTGAGTAATGTACTGTAGGGGTGTGCTATGGAGTGCCTCTTTTTGATACAGCTGGGGAAATAGCCCCCCTTTTCAGTTCCATTGGGCCAGATTGCTGATAAAGTTGCTTGGGGGAGACACAATGGTCTCATTCTTTGCCAGTGGTTAGTAGCTTGAGGGCCTTCTGCAGATTCTGGATGGCGGTGCCCACATCCTCATATTGCAATGCGCTGCCTGCGTACTTACAGAATTTCTGTGCTCGGGTAAAGTCCTCTGGTGTGAGCCGTACATCACCTATTTAAAGCAAAGGATTAGAGAGAATTAGAAAACTGAATGAAAAAAATGTTAACTATGTAAAGTATAAAAAGTTTGACATTCCTGTTAAGTAACACAATAAAAATGTTGCTATAGCTCAAGTGGCAGAGAAAGTGGTCAAGTGTTCAATTTCTAGGTAACATCAGGGTTTCCACACCTTAGTTAACTTCAAAGATCTTTCAAGGACTTTCCAGGTCCAATACCCCTCATATTCAAGGACTAAATGTGGGGACACATTTCAAGTGAGAGCAAGGTAGCATTGTGTTACCTTTAAAGATACATTGTTAAAGTTCCCTTTCGAGGGAACTCGCGCTGTGTCACTGTGGTGACACTTTGGGGACGCCTCCAAGGGTAAGGTGCATCTGAATGTTTATATCAAATTCAACCAATGGTAAGGCTTAACGACAAAGACAGGGTGACGTGGGAGTCAGGAAGTATATCGCTATCTGAAATATTGCCAAAGATGGCGTTACAGGGGCGCAGGAAGTATGGCAAGGAAGACGCAGCGTCTCGTTCCCTTCTCAGGGAACAACAGTTCCCTTTCAGTCGGTCACTACGACGTCACGTCGTGACCGACGAATTGGGAACTCGCTTAGAGAGACCAATCTGCTTCGTATACTACTAAAACGCCAATGAACTTGGCATTGAGATATTTGCATAATGCTGGCGCCGCCCCGCCAGGTGCCTTTATAAGCAGCAGGTGCAAATAGGGAAAATAGCTTTTTCGCTTCGAAAGCCGGCTTTATCTGCTACTGAGAAGCTACTTTACTCTGTTGGGATTTGATTGCTGAAGTTGGTTGAACTAGCAGTATCACAGCGGACGCTTCGCTTATTCCACGGCTCTACATCTGTTTATTGTTTTGAGTTTAGTGTGTGCGTTGCCTTCCTGTGCGCTCATCAACTAAGCATCTGAGTGAATTTCCCTAAAAGAGTGATACGAGAGAGCTTTGTGCCTTGTTAAAGGCAGCCACTCTCTCGTATATGCGGAGATCAGCGTCCTTTTCAGGATAGCTTTTCGCCGTGCGATCTTGGATGCGAGAAGTATAAGGGTTCCAGTGACGGTCACGAGCGCTGTCTTCGTGCTCAGGCATCGAGCTCTCCGGGGCTGCGTTCGTGGAGAGTTTCTGTTCTCTCTGTGAGAGCATAACCCTCTTGGATTGCGGAGACGACTGTCGTTTCTACGGGAACGCTGTCCGCGCCTTTGCAGTGCTGACGCCGCCATGATGCGGCTGTCAAGCGCTCGCAGGGCGCCCTTCGCGTCACTACGCTGAGTAGGACGGAGGATGCGTCCTCCACCTACCGGCCTTCTCATCCTCAGCCGGTTGAGGCTCCGGTGGAGACTGCAGAGTCGTGTTCTACGATGTCTGCCGAATCCATTGGACCTCCTTCTGGTCCCGTCACTTCTGCAGCATCAGAGGGGTGTCCATTTTTCCTCCGAGGCAGAGTCGTTCCGGAGATGGCGGCCGTGCCCGCGAGCGGCGGAGACGGTAGAGTTGGAAAGGTTAACCCCTCTCCGCCCGAACCGTCCCGCCCACATGATTGGTACTTCGGAGCTGCTCGGGCCTCTCGGTCCTCTCCTCCTGTGCCTTTCTTGCCCGACGGCACGAAGAGCTGACGTGATTTGCGGCCGTCCGGCCGTTCAGCTTCACCCCTCACCTCCCTCACCAACGGAGCCGCTAAGGGCGGGGACCCCTTCAGTGGAGCGGGATGCGTTCCTGGAGGGACCACCCAACCCTTCCCTCCCGTGTTTGTAGACAGTCGTCCGGTCACGGACGCTGCCCATCAGGCATGCCGGAGAGGCGGCTTCGGCCCTGCACGCAATAACGTTGCTGCAGGCTCACAAGGATTTACGAGGGAGCCCGCGACCTTCAGTCGTGCGATGTCCACCACAGTGGTTCAGGATCGCCACCTTTGGCTGTGTCTGGCTGACATGACGGACGCAGACGAGAACAACTTGAATGCTCCTGTCTCACAGACCGGCCTCTTCGGCGAGCCAGGGGAGTCGTACAGCTCCGCTGCGCAGACTGAGGCGATCTCCTAGGTCATGCCCCGGCGGAAGAGAGCTGCCCTTGGTCCACCACGCCGGCTCCTCAGTCTGCCTCTCGCCGTCGGCGTCCTGCGGCGACCACCTCCGTTCCCCTCCTCGGACCCCATCTCGGCAGCGCAGGGGAACCGGTCGTCAGCAGCTCGCCCCGCCCGCTTAGCCGCTTCCCGTGAAATTCGGGAGTTTAAGTGGCCAGTGAAGGGCGACCCGGATTGGCAGAGGATCACTCTTCAGGAGATGGAGCTCCTTCCCCCGATAGAGGGTCGGGTGGAAAATCCTTGGTTTACATATGTTCCACCGGCTGTTTCGCCGGTACCCACTTAACCACACATAAGAGGGCATTCCTCTTCCCTCTCTAGGTCTCCGGAGGATCGAGAGAGCCGTGAGCGGGTACACACCAGCTCCCCTACCTCTCCTCTATCGCCAGCGGGTGACCTGAGGAGTCCGAGCTCTCCGCTGAGGAGACCGGACCACCAGCACCCTCATCGGAGTCTGCGCTCTCCGTAGAGGAGACCAGATGACCGTTACCCTCAGCGGGCTCAGGTCAGTGTCACACACACATACTGTAGATGTTTATGCTGTCACAGCAGACGCACCGGCAGTCCCACCTGTCTCGCTTCGCTGCCCCACCGCGGGTACTTCGGTAGTGTCGTTATTTCTCCTCGTACGGTGCCTGGGTGCTTGGCTTCAGTTCCCAGCCCGTTTCGTTGGGTTTTACGCACGATCCGCCTCGGTTACGAATCCGGCACACCCCCAAAATTCGGGCTTTCGTTTCACTGTAGTGAAAGCGTCCGATGCACATGTACTGCGTGCAAAAATCGATATCCTGTTGGCGAAGGATGTTCGAGCCGGTCCCTCTTACCGAGATGATGATGATGATAGGGTTTTTCCAGCCTTTATCTCATAGTACCCAAAATACGCGGCGGGTTACGATCGATTTGATTTACGCACCGGCTCTACGAAGGTGTTCTTTTTGGATGATAACGCCGAGGCTCGTATTTCAATATTCAGATCGGTTTGCAGCCTTAGACCTGTAAGACATGTACTTATGTGTCCATCTCCCCTCGCTTTAGACCGTTTTTTCGCTCTGCGTCGTGGGGTGGGCATATTAATACTAAGTACACCATTCGAGCTGTCTCTCTCTCTCTCCGTGTGTAGTCACGGCATTAAGATATCAGAGAGAGAGCGTTGTTCGCATTCTGCTTTTTTCTACGTCGACTTATAATAGCCCGTTCTTGGCAGACGTGCGCGAACACAGAGAGTTAATGCTTCGGCTTCTCGCTCGTTTAAGTCTTCAGGTCGTCTGGGAAAGAGTAACTTTGCCCCGTGCAGAGGATCCTTTTTCTCAGTATGGAAATAAGACTCGATCGACTAATTGGCGTGTTTAACAAGAGCGCGCAACCAGTCAGTTCTGACTTGCCTCGGTTTAATTCGAGGGAAGTACGCGGTCCCTCTGAAACAATTTCAGAAGCTCCTGGACATATGACAGCATGCTGCGGCTGTGACGCCGCCCGAGCTGCTTCATATGAGACCGCTTCAGCATTGGCTTACGATCGAGTCTCGAGGAGAGCGTGGCACACCGACATACACCGTGTAAACATTGCACCTGCGTGTCATTTAAATTTTTCCCTGTGGTAGACCTGGCATTTCCGATAGAAGATATGCCCCTGAGGGGTCTCCTGGCATTCTGTATATTGTAATGCCCTCAGCACGGGATGATCAGCCACGTATGACGGGCTTGCAGTCTCAGGGGTGTGCATAGCACCCCAACTGCCGCGAGCGGTGCGCTGTATATCTGGGACTTGTACGCTCCGCTATGGAGATGCGAGGGAAGGATGTATTAGCCGACACCAATAACATTGCGACTGTTGCGTTATTTACCGTTAAGGCGGTTTTGCGCTCTCGTCACCTGTCGCATCTCGCTCGTCATCTCCTCCTTTGGAGTCAGAAGCATCTGAGGTCCCTTCGTGCCATTTACATCCCGGGTTCGCTCAATACAGCGGACGCGCTTCCCGAGCTGCGCCCCCGGCGAATGGCGACTCCACCTCCAGACGGTCCAGCTAATTTGGAAGAAGTTCGGTTGTGCGTAGATAGATCTGTTTGCGTCGCCGGACGATACCCACTGTCGCCTATTTTATTCACTAACCGAGGGCAGCCTCGGCGTGGATGCGTTGGCACACAGCTGGCCGCGGGGGGTGCGTAAATACGCATTCCTTCCAGTGAGCTTTATTGCGCAGACACTGTGCAAAGTCAGGCAGGACGAGGAGAGCCTTTTATTAGTCGCCCCGTACTGGATCGGGTTTCAGAGTTAATGCTCCTCGCGACAGCCCCTCCCTGACGATTTCCCCTGAGGAAAGACTTTCTTTCTCAAGGAAGGGGCACATTATGGCACCCGCGCCCCGACCTGTGGGATTTCCATGTATGGTCGTTGAGCGCGCGCAAGGTTTAGGTGATTTATCGCAAACGGTATCTAACACCATCGACGCGGTTCGAGCACCGTCCACAAGACGGGCTTACGCGCTTAAAGAAACCTTTCTCGTCACCCGGTGCTCTTCGCAACGCGAGGACCCCAGAGAATGCCCACTAACATTGTGCTTTTATATCTTTAACATAGGTTAGATGGTAGGCTGTCCCTCCGCCATTAAAGTTGATATCGCCGCTATTTCTGCTCATCACTCTCTTATCAACGGCAGATCAGTTGGCCAGCACGATTTAATTATTACATTTAAGAGGCGCTCGCAGGCTAAACCCCTCGCGCCCTCCTTCTATTCCTCCCTGGGACCTGTCCATGGTGCTGAAAGCCCTGCAGGCCCCCCCGTTCGAGCCTTTGCAGTCTGTGAGTCTGAAGCTTTTATCAATGAAAGCTCTGACCCTGCTAGCATTGGCCTCAGTGAAGAGAGTAGGGGATTTACATGCATTCTCTGTTGACGACTCGTGCCTTCAGTTTGGTCCTGCTGCCTCAAGTGTAACGTTGAGGCCCAGACCAGGTTACGTGCCCAAAGTTCCCACCACTCCCTTCAGAGATAAGGTGGTGAGCTTGCAAGCGCTGCCCCCCGGAGGACGCAGACCCAACCATGGCTTTGTTGTGCCCCGTACGCGCACTGCGACTCTACGTGGTTCGCACGCAAAGCCTCAGGACCTCAGACCAGCTCTTTGTTTGTTATGGTGGCCAGCAGAAAGGGAAAGCTGTCACTAAGCAGAGGATGTCTCATTGGATAATTGATACTATCGCCCTGGCTTATAATCTTCAGGGTATTCCTTGCCCCTTTAATTTGAGAGCGCACTCCACACGGAGCGTTGCCTCATCTTGGGCTCTAGCTCGTGGTTCCTCGCTAACAGACATCTGTAGAGCTGCTGGTTGGGCGACACCTAATACGTTCATTAGATTTTACAGTGTTCGTATTGAGCCTGTATCCTCTCGTGTTCTTTCCTCACCAGGGGGAGCACGGAGAACAGTCTCACAGGTCGGCTTGCAGCCTCCATCTGATGCTTCATAACTGTGTCAGTATGGAAGGCCTTCAGAACAAAAATGCGTAATGGTTTGAATTGTTCTTCCTCCGCTGCCTTGGCAGCCTTTGTTGCGGAGCATTGGCTGTCAGCCTTCACTAGCTGCATCCTCGCGAACCTACGTGTTGGCTCGGGCTCCACATTGTGTCCCACCGGGTTCCTTTGTGAGTATTTTTCCGTGGGGTTAATCCTACTAGCCCACGTTTCCCTTAGCAGAGCACTGCTTTGCTTACACAGCCACGGCTGTCATTTTACCTCAACTACGGTTGACTTTCGCCCACCATTAACCCTTAAGACGGGTGGTGGCTTCCGCAGCGTTCCTATCCCGCTCAGGTAGGGCGCTTCCCAGTTGCTGGCACTTCTGTGGGGTTAAAGGAACATCTAGTGCCCGGCCTTCTGCCTTAAAACCTAATTCTCCTCCTCCTTAAGTGGAACCGGAGGGCTTTACGCAGACACTGGAAGAGGTCAGCCCCTAGTGGCGTTTTGATAGGGATTCCCAATTCGTCGGTCACGACGTGACGTCGTAGTGACCGACTGAAAGGGAACGTCTCGGTTACGGATGTAACCCTCGTTCCCTGAAGGAGGGAACGGAGACGTCACGTCCCGTCGCCACAGGTGCTGCCACCTGCTGTTAAGGCCGGTCACACTTCCGGCTTTCTCAGCGAAAAGAAGCTATTTTCCCTATTTGCACCTGCTGCTTATAAAGGCACCTGGCGGGGCGGCGCCAGCATTATGCAAATATCTCAATGCCAAGTTCATTGGCGTTTTAGTAGTATACGAAGCAGATTGGTCTCTCTAAGCGAGTTCCCAATTCGTCGGTCACGACGTGACGTCTCCGTTCCCTCCTTCAGGGAACGAGGGTTACATCCGTAACCGAGACGTTACATACGAGACATTTTCATATGTCAAACACAATTATGCAAAAAAGCATTTTGGTATGAATCAACATTTGCATATAGAAGATATAAGCATTTAAAGCAAACAGTTAAGAACGTGTGCTTAAAAAGTCTAGAATTTTTATGATATTATCCTACACTACACAGGGAATTATATGGATTTTTTTCCAGAAAACTTCTTGCATAAAATAGATTCAAGCACTTTCAATGACCTGTATCCATGTATGTATATTTTCAAAAACTTCCCAGGCCTTGAATTTTTGCCCCCAGATTCACAAACTTTCAAGGATTTCAAGGACCCGTGGGAACCCTGCATAATGCAAAAAACACATTACAATATCATGATATATCTACCATTAGTATTAAGTATTTGATTGATTCCCAAGGAAAAATTAAGAAAAAGGAATGCAACCATACGATACATGCATGTCTAACCAGCCCACTAAATTATAGGTTGAGCTGAGGTTGGGCTAATTTACGAATACTCAAATTCAGGCATTTGCCAGTGGGCATTTGAAATATTATAGCTATGGTGCATGAATGTCTTTACCACAGTGTAAACCATGCTGGCTCTCACAACGACACGTTGAGTGACAGTTTGAGCTGAATCCATAATGTGGGAGCACACTAATGACCTGGACAGAGACGACCACCAAGACGCTCTGAGCTTTCAAAACACATTAGGTGTATCATTTCTGGGAACTAAACAGCAACTCTGGATCCCGTGACGTCTTCTTCATAATTAATATTTAACCATAATCCTTTTTTACTTGTTCAATGGAATTGCTTGCTTGCATCTCAATAGGCAGAAAGTCGCTTTGAAGGACTTGAACCACACAACTGTCTTGATTGAGATCTGAGTTCAAGAACATTTCAACAAGTGGATACTGTCAATGCTATGACCTAGCTTGTTATTTTCTTTGGAGTTTCTGTAGAGAGATGACATTTGGAGTTGAAGGGATGCAATTGTGCAGATGTCATACTCTGATTAATACTAACCAACATGTCAATAAATATAAAAAAGTTTGAATGCTTATATTGCATAAATGAACGACAGGGCAGAAGACCCAGCACCCATTTATGCAAGATTTGTTCTCGTTAACAGAGGCCCCCAACCATCGGGTTGCGAACACTATGTGTATAATAGCTACGTAATAACTTTATCTTGTGTTTTGCCCTTTAAGAGCAGACTTCAGATGACCTCGATCGTTTCCACTTTTGTGCAAGCCTGCGCTTGCTCTCTCTACCAGTGCATCTAGGATCGCATGGATTGCTGTCATTAGAGTTTGAGCATACTTCTAAAACACAATCGATCAAAGAGCTGCAGAGGTATGGAGGTATCACAAACTCTTTTTTACTGCAGTAACCATAGTTTAAAGGGTACACTTTAAACGAAGGTTTGGTAGAAACTTAAACAATCAGTCCTGTGTCAATCATCATTAAACTCATGTAAGCGCCAGTCTCAATGCCTACGTGCAAGCGGCAATTCTTTCAGCATCCCACCTCTTCCCAATCTCCTCCTTCACTGCTTATTTTTCTTCTCCCTCTGTGCAGTTCTGTTACTTGAATGTTGGACTCAAGCCCGGCCTCAGGTTCGCGTTGCCTTTGAGGATAACAAGCTAGTTTCACGAGTTTGCCTGCCCATTCAGTCTTAATAACTAAAGCTGCGGTCAGGAAGATATTTTTGATCATATTTGCTGAAACCAACACTATGCTCCAATAAACAACATAAATTAGACTGTTTAAGAATAATCTGTATTTCTACCTCCACCTAGAGCAGGGGTGTCCAATCCTGCTCCTGGAGGGCCGGTGTCTCTGCAGAGTTTTATTCCAACCCTAATCAAACACACCTGATCCAGCTAATCAAGGTCTTAGGCAGACTAGATACTTTGAGGCAGCTATGTTGAGGGAAGTTTTAGCTAAACTCTGCAGGACACTTTGGACACCCCTGCAAAAATCCACCGCTCCTCGTTCATCTGGTCCAATCAGCGCAGGGCGGATAATCTGCCTGTCAATCACAGTTCCTGCACACGCCACAGATCTTCAGGCACCCTTCAGGTGCGTTACAATATCACATGCATCCGCCTGAAGTTCATAGGTGTGTTGGATTGAACGTAGCATGATCGCGGAGAGACATTCACTAACAAACTTCCGATTCCTCGGTTTACAGCCAGAGCTAGGAAAACGACCAATGAAAAGAAGGAAACAAAAATAGGAAGCGACCGTGCCCGTAATAAAACTAGGATCAATATCGGACCGACATTTGAAATGTGGAGGAATCTACGAGATTTTTAAGGGTTCAAGCTGGATGCAGAGCTTGCCACATTTCTTCTTGACAGGTAATTGTGTTTTATTAACCTTGATTGTATTTCTGAGTGCTATAAGTAATCTAAGTATGCTTGCTAAGTGTGTGTTCACATAAATACTGGTGCACCTGACTAACAAGGACGAGCTCGAAGGGAGGTTGCTCGGTGGTAGTGTGGGAGGGGTATGAAAATTGTAAACATTCGGAATCATCCCAATCTTTCAGAGTTGCCTACCGCAGCTTTAACAGTAAACTGTTTACTGTAAATTATTATAAAAGAACGGGTAGGCAAACTTGTGACACAGTGGCTATGTTTACATGCATAAAATTTTGTCAATCCGATTGAACTTAATACGATTGAAGGTAACGACGATACAGTTTACATGCACCCTAAACATTGCAATCTGATTAAAATGTTCGTTTAAATGTACATTATATAGAATCCGAACTGAACGTCTGCGCAAGCGCACAGCCAAGGTTGCCAGATTTGCGTATCAGAACCATCCCAAATGGACATTCAAAACTAGCATCCCAATGACTATTCACAGCCCAAATACCAATAACTAATGAACGAAATACTTTCCTTTTTAACACACAGAAAAAAAACAACTGCAGAAAAACTGTTTAAACAGCAGCTCAAATCTAAACTAGCAGAGGACTTGGCAACGCCTCGCTGTGGACAGCATCTCTCGTCGAGTTCATGCTTTATCTCTGGATTAAAGTCAAAACTGAGTCACAACAAAAGTCACAACGCTATTTTTTAGCTTTAAGTAGCCTAATGTTTTAAAAGTACACATAAATGCGGCACAATGTACATCACCTGACCCCAGTAACCTTACCATAATAATGCGTGATGCCACTGCCTTTCTATTGCATGTTTCTGTGAGGAGAATCATGTGATATAAGCGTTTAATATAAGACGTGAACTTGAGCACAAAGGTTCTGCGCATGTGCACAATGTATTTTTTACATGCGTACTTTTCTCCTGCGGATTGGATCACAGATCGGAGTACACCACCCCCTTCAATACGATCCATATTTGCATCCGATCGTCCTCAATCATATTGATTAAAGTGTTTACATGAAGGCTTTTCAATACGATTGAGCCATCAATACGATTACAAACGGATTATTTGGTTGCATGTAAAAGTACCTAATGAAACTAAAAACAATCTGACAAAATGTGGTTCTGCACTTCTACTAAAACAAATTTCTCATGGATTGTTCTTTGATCTTTACTTCTGTTTAAAGGTGACATAGAATGATTGAACGGTGTATTTATCCTTGTTCTGTGATGTGACATGTAGACAACAAAATTTTGGTTGGGTCTGTAATGCCTTAGAAGCTACCTAAAAACCTCTCAGAAAGCTATATTGGGGTGGTGGATTTTAAACGCTTGGTTTTGAACCCATTTGGCGTCCCTTCGGGCTTAACTGGCAACCTCATTATGAAGTGCAAGCACTTGATGCTGATTGGCTGCCTTTGCTGCCGCTCAAAAGAATGTAAACTTCGCCGTCTTCAAGGACAAATAAAAATTTTACAGATAGAAAAGCACACCTCGGAACACGACTCGCCATTTCATGAACTTTTCGAACACTGCTGCAACTTCCTGTTGGAGGCGAGAGGCCGGATGTATGCAAATTATTTTGAAGGGGAGGGAATATAATGAGAGTTGGGGGGCAGTGAGATGCATTTTGCGCCTGAGGTCAAAGTGCTCTTCCGCCATACAATATAGTTCTCATTTTTTATCCGCTTTAAAAAATCTCCACATTCATTTTGTGCCACCATACTTACTCGTGTAACTACTCATGTAACTGTCTTTGAATAGGGAAAACATGAAAGTGTTTGGTGGCTTCTCAATTCATCCCTGTTTGGATCTTAAGAAATGAATGGGGTGGCCTTGATAAAACTTTAATTAACCAAAACAGAATGAACAGTAAGACTGTTTTAATGTATAAGTCTGGAAGGAGTGAAAAAAGCGACTCTTGTATCTCAGAATGGTAACTGGAGAAATTGAGTCTTACTCTGCAAATCTGACTCAATCGCTCCAATTCAGAGCAATTCCCATAATAATAGGCAATCATTGTACATCATGACCTCACTCATGACTGAATTATTTAACTGGCATAGGGAATGCCAATACTAGGTTTAGACACAATCTGCATTAATCCCTATTAAAGGTGAATTCCACTGATACAGAAAGGGAATTTGTATTTCGAGACTTAATACTTTTAGCTTTCTCTATGGCTGCTTTATTCCCAATCACTATGGTAAGTAGAAGCTGTGAATATGCATCTTATAACAGCTTCATTTACTTAGAAAACCAGTCAAACGAATGATTTTTCCTCTTGCCAAATCATTGAGATGTGGTGTATCTTCTCTATTAAGACTCGAATATAAATCTTCTTCACAAAGTTGTCAGACCTCACATTAGCGCTTACCTTCCTGGGGATTGTTTAGGAGCGAAGGATCGACCGCTGGCATGGTTCGTGGAACAGGCACTGGTTTGATGGGTTGTGCTGTTCCAAAACAGACAGAGTCCATTAGCTCATAACTGTGGATGCACTTTTACATTTGCATATACTGTATGACTGTTGATAGGATACTGAAACAATGTAATGGATGAAGTAACAAAATCATTTATTTTGGACCACAACAGATTTTGTTTCAAATGTCCTCAGCTTGCACTGAGCATGTTCTTTCCAAGAAAAAGAGCAAAGTAACTTCAGACTAAAATGGATATTAGGAATCAAATTTGCCTTGATCTTTTGACATATAAGAGGTCTTGGTAATACATCCTGCGAGTTTTATAGTTTTAATTGCCCTCTATATAAATAATAAGAGCATTTACGTAACCATTTAGAGGTTGTTTATAATCATGATAAGATTGTAATAACAATAAGATTGCGATGTCAGACAAAAATCGTACTGTTGCTGGCCGTGCGACAGTACAAAACGAGCCTCTTTGAAAGGTTTCCGAAGGATCCCATGCAAGGTCTGAGAAAATGGATTGTTTAATTTTACAGATGTATTCAGCACAGGTGCATCATCTGTCGTGTTGCCAGATCCCATTTTTAAAATGCTCTTTAAACGTAGTGTTTTAAAAGTTAATGTGACATATATATAATTTATATAAATAGTTAGAAGTCGCTGTTAGTTAATGTTATCAATGTAATTTCTAAATGACAAGGTTTTAACTTATTTTGTTCTTTATGTTCTTAATTTTTGCTTGTTTTTCATGGCAACACTAGGCACCACCTAAACAGACGTAATCAAATAAGGTGCATGATTCAGCACAAGCAGGTTATTGCTGACAGGATACTATACAATCGGTAAGACAAATGCAATAATCATCATGGTAAGAAACGGTAACAATATAAAAAAAGATAAATAAGAGATAAATTAAATATTTTTGTGATCCATGGTCACATTTGGAACAAGTCGCATGATATATTTGTAGCAATCCAACAATAAATTGTATGGGTCAAAATTGTGGATTTTCTCAATACAAAAATCATTAGGATATTAACTCTTTCCCCGCCATTGACAAGTTAACTCATCAATTAAGAGAAAAACGTATTTCCGCTATTATCCACCAACTTATAACACCTGGAAGTATTCCCTTACAGGGCAAACAGTTCAAACTCCGTGTATGTTTTGAGGAATATTCTTTTTATTAAAAGTCCATTACAATTATGGAATTATTTAAGCTTTTTGCTCAACATTTGAGAGGTGATAAAAGAACAAATTAAGGTAGGATGAAGCGTTTTTTTTTTTTTTTTTAAGCAGAGGGTCTGTTCTTTCATTTAATATATTGTATGTATGTATATTTAAAGTAGAAAATTTTCTGGAAGGCATTAAACTTTTAAGAAAATCATAAAATATGGCTGTAAACTTTTTTTAACACTGGAGGGGAAAGAGTTAAGTAAAAATCATGTTTTATGAAGATATTTAATAAATGTCCTACCGTGAATATATAAAAAATGTATTTATCATTGGTAATATGTGTTGCTAAGGACTTTATTTAAACGACTTTAAATGTCATATTCTCAATATTTAGATTTTTTGCATCCTCAGATTCCAGATTTTTAAATAGTTATACAATAGCATTGACCCATCCTAACAAACAATACATCAATGGAAAGCTTATTTATTCAGCTTTCAGATTATGTATACATCAATTTAAAAAAAAATTACCCTTATGACTGGTTTTGTGGTCCAGGGTCACAAATATGTAAACACTGGCCATTAGGAAGGCTATGCTATTTCAGTCTTAACCTTTAACAAAGTCATGCTGAAAACATTCATTCAACAAAGTACTTGTTTAGTATCTTGTGAAGATCTTGTTTCATATAATATTGCTTATTAAAATTATTATGGTTAAATTAAATTACAATAATAACCATTGTTGCTTTAATAAAAAACATTGATCAATAAGAAAGTATTAACTAATTGTGATCTAATAAATAGAGGCTAATATAATATAGTGTGTATCCAAAGTAACGGTTCAGGAAAAAATACATTAGATTGTATTGTTAACCCTTAACACTCCACCTTGCACCGCACTTATTTTCAAACCCTGGTTACGTAATTAATAGTAGTTAATATCAGTAGTATAAATGTAGTTAATACAGTATAATGTTTATTCCTATTGTATGGAAACAAGCAGTGTTCATATTGTTTAAAAGTTCTTGTGTTTTCTAGAGGATAGAAAGTTATCCTGGTTTTTAACAACATGAGGATGAGTAAATGGCAACAGTATTTCCATTTCTGGGTAAATATTCCTTTAACAAGGTGTCAAACACATCATCAGGAAAGGACAGGAATACATTTTTTCCAGCATGTTTTCCGGGTTTGAAGCGAGAACATGTCATCTCTTATCAAATTATATGACTGCACCTCTGGGGTGCCGTGGTGAGGATTAGTCATTTCCACCGGGCCTGGAAGCTGAGACGCTAATCACAGAGGACAGTCACCAGGGGAAATGCGCCCCATATGGGTGCACTGAGCCTGCCTTTCTGTTCTTTTAAAGGTAAAGCTGGGAAAACAGGAAACCTGAACAGGAAATATCTATCTAAACACACTAGAGCTCCATCCCAGCCCTCCCACAATTACTGATTAACTTCTACATTTGAGTTAAGTGATTTCGATTGTAATGAATGATTTGGGCGGGTGTGTTTAGGAGACTCGTCAACCATAATTTAGATCTTTGGCTGCTGTTCAGACAAAATTGAAAAGACAGGTATTTAAAACCCATTCATCAAATGCATAACAACTGCACATAAAAACATGAATGTTATTTCTCAGCGCAAATATGCAGATGATTTTAAGATATTAAATCTTGGGTGGACTTAGACTGAATTGTGTGCTTGCTTACCTTCTGGACGGGGAATATCTGCAGGTGTATTCGCCGGGGCATGTGAACCTGGAGGTATCTGAATGTTACTGAAATTGGATGCTGGAGGTTGGTCTGTCGGATGACCACGGAAAGAGGGCTGGGATTGTGGTGGATCCTGGGGAGGTTGCATAGAATAACCGCCCTCTGCGCCATATTCATCATCTAAAAAAGAAGCACAAATGTTGATTTTATACTTTATGTTTCTTTAAATATGAATTTGCTTTAGTACGGATACTGAAGAACAAGCAGTTCAAATTTATTTTCTTCCTGCAGCCGTAACTAAAGTCATGACCGTAGTATTTTCCTACAACTAAAGCAGCTCTGAACAACCAGTTGCCATCACTAATCAAGACTTCTCGGATTTCTCAATCCATTGCTGAAAGATTCCTATGTTCACACCAACACTAACATGAGGCCAGGCAACTTTTTTGGCTTTTAGATAAAGTGGTAAAACTGATGAAGTGCTTTAAAAGTACCAAAACAACTTCCTGCAGCCTAGGAGATACTTGGAAACAAAGCACTTAACTATACAAGTCAAATTTGGAAACGTGGAATTTTCTAACGCTAATCTAGTGGCATTTTGGAGTTTGATTTGACATCCCATTTCAATGCCATGCTTTGCCTCAAAACCCTGGAACAAGTCGATGAAAGCAGTTATTGCATGGAACCAATTGCACGCTGAACCCTATGACATCCCAAAATGAGTGACAAACGTAAATAAATAGACATTAAAAAAAGCACAGGGTGAAAAAAGGAGCTTGGAATTCCAATAAACTGTGGCTGAGTTCTTCCATTTGAGATATTACAACAATCCCACATTCATAATGTGTTTCTAAAACCCATGGGCAGATTGTATTTTGCAAAAATATTATATTACAGTAAAACACACGGTTTAGAGGTTCGCACCATATATATTTGCCTACATCAGCAACATTTAATAACAAGGTAAAACTTCAATATAACATTCCTTTACTAGGAACAAGTAAATGAAGCAAATGAAAAACACATTTCCAAATTTAGTTGATTTAAACATGCTTTTTAGTGTTTTTTTCCATTCCCCAGACATGTGTCAGGGGGTTTATTTTCATAATCCACAGTGAAATAATAAGGGTGGGGCAAGTCAAACAAACATTATGCGCTTATGAAAATATGGCCTTCATATGGTTTCAGTGTAGAGGCACTTGATCTGCGGCAGATCCGGGAGATTCCTGCCTGATCCTGGAGGAGAGCTTTTCTTTGGGAGCGACGCAGCAGGCAGATGAGGAATTGCGAAACAGAAATGGGGTAGACTCCCTGAAGACCACAGGCAGGGTCTCCAGAAACAGTCAAACTATAGACTATGCGCAGGCACGATAACATACAAGATAACTTTGTACTGCCATAGTTATGAGCAGGCTTGTGATTACGCTTTTATATCGATGCATGATCTTGCTGCTGTGGTTCATGAGAGTACTCTGAAAGCACTACAGTTATATTTTAATAGATTGATCTCTTGGTTTAAACACAATTAATGAGAATTTTATACAGGCATTGAGCTCTTAAGAGGACACACGGCATACGAGGAGCTCTCAGCCAATAGGGCTCTTTATTTATTATTGATCTGTACTGATAGCGGAAGTGAATTATTCAAAGTTTTGAATAAGTGCACTAAACTTGACACTCTTCTGCCGGCAATAATATAGTGACCTACTCCACTTAAAAATGTATTCAGTGCTAATTACTATCAGGGAGGGAATGGATAAATTATGAACAGATGGAATTGTTTTAGTATGCAAAATGAAGTGCTTTTATATTGCAGTCATGTAAGCTGGCTAAGAATTGTGTTTATAACAACTCAGAAGCATGCATAAAACTTTTAAGGAAGTACTACAATAGCCAGAACATATTTTAAAGGCCAAAACTAAACTTCATAGCATTTGCCTTATGTTTAATGATCAGAAACATCCAAAAACATTGCTGTTCATTACTAATCCTTTAGAGTCACAGTAGGCTTTTTAACTAGACACACATGGCCCTTAACACTTAACACGAACCACAACCACAAAATTGTTAATAATTAACAAATATAGTTAAGCACAAAGAAAACTAAACAGCAAGTTAAACACAAAAACACGAGTATTAACAAAATGCAAAAATACGTGAAATAATTAACAATAAGACTGTAGTTTATATAATTTATTCAGGCTGTGGTGCAAGCTGAGAACTAAAGTATGCAAATGTAATCTCGTAGCTCCCTTGACTTAAAATTTGAAGTGCAGCTGAAAGATTTTTAAGTTAAAAATTATTTTTGTAGAGTTTTTTCACACTCAACGTCTTTTTTGCTAAAAGGAAAATTCATTTTTCATCACTGATTTCGGCAGCAACGAAAGCGGTTTACTGCGGTTAACAGTAGTCGGCCAAGGTAATAAATCTTTATAAAGTGCTTTATTATTAGGTGTCCAAATCACTTTTGCAATCAGGCACACTATACAACGGCTTTACTGTAAAATGAAATCCATGACACATCAGCACTTACATTTAGGCACTTGGCAGAGGCTTATATCCAAAGTAACTTGCTTTCAAAGTATACATTTTAGTCAATATGATCCATGAGAATCAAACCTACAACCAAACTGGGGCTTATGAATAGGGGGTTTGTGAGTTGATAAAAATAAATACAATTAAATTATAAAATGTAAATAAATAATTTTAAAATAAAATCTTACATTCTAAAAACTATTTAAATAAAACACTTACTTATAAAAATAATGTACTTTAATCTAAATGTGTTTAATCTTATGCTGCCTTCACGTGCTATGGGAAAGATGATATTTTCCATTTGTGAACTGGTATGTACCAGCGTGTTGTGTTCAAGTGCATTTTCCATTTGTGAACTAGAATTTACCAGTTTGCTGCATTCAAGTGCATTTTCCAATTGTGAATTGGTATTTACCATTGCTTTTGTTGTCATTCAACCATTCACAACGTTGCTGCTGCTCTCCGCCATTTTGAAAAGGTCAAAGGTAATCTCATCTCGGCAACTCGGGCATCAAAATATTTTACGAGTTGCCCAGTGGAAAATACCACATGAGGGGTGTTCATGTGCATTTTCCAAGTGGGATTTTGGTATTTACCATAATTACGATAGCACGTGAAGGCAGCAATAATGTCAAGTAACCATTAAAGGGGACATTTTACAAGATATTCTTAATATTTAAAATAAATCGTTGGTGTCTCCAGAGTACGTATGTAAAGTTTTAGCTCAAAATACCATACAGATAATTTATTATAGCATGTTGAATTGCCACTTTGTAGATGTGAGCAAAAATTTGCTGGTGTGTCCTTTTAAATGCAAATGAGTTGATCTCGGCACTAAATGGAAGTGCCGTGGTTGGATAGTGCAGATTAAAGGGTGGTATTATCCCCTTCTGAAATCACAAGGGGAGACAATTTTTTCACATGCTTGCAGAGAATGGTTTACCAAAACTTAGTTACTGGGTTTATCTTTTTCACATTTTCTACATTGATAAAAGCACTGGGGACCCAATTAAAGCACTTAAACATGGAAAAATTCAGATTTTCATGACATGCCCCATTTAAACAACACCACAATATATAAAAAACCTGGGAACTAAACAGATACATATACAATAAAAGAAGATTACCAGATGAAGATCATAATAAAAACAATAATCTTATAAAATGCTACTGATAAAAACTTTAAAACGAAGTTCTAAACACACGGTTTGAAGTTACACACAAATGTTCTATTTTTTTTTATTTACTTAAAATCTCAAAGGGTATTTCAATTAAATAATTTAGGTCAAAGAAATTCAGCTAGTTTGAAAACCCATGAGCTAGAGGAACACCTCCCAAATGTGAACTATAAATATAAATAATATATAATATCACAACTGAGTTCATCATTACTGTTAAAGTCATTCAATTTCTTAATGCAGCCAGATTTAAATGGAGCAATGCAGATGATCACCTGCATACTGAAACGCATTCTGACAATGATTTCCTCATTGTGTAAATCGTGTAGTTTGTCGACTTATGGGTCATTTTTTCCGTGTTGTACTTGTACTGACACCCAAGCTCATTTGACCTTAATTTCTGACCAGGCCATAGAAAAAGACTTTTACTTTCCATTGAGTCAAGGCATGAGAGTAAATCCTGCTCCAAGAAACTAACAGCTACTGCTTTAAACGTTGTACATGAGGCTTATGAATAGCACAGGTATGCTAATTGACAAAGTTGTAACAGATTTGTTCCCCTTCCTCTCAAAAATCCTTTTTCCCATGCCCTGCGGTTTGCCTGTCATGCATATATTCCTGTAAGTGGGAAGGCCGAAAGCATATGGCAGGAGACAATAACGCTTGGATGGTTTTAAACATAGCAAAGGCTATTCCCACATGATATTTCATTGTTCCAAAAAGAAAAAGAAAAAAAAAACACTCAACCATGTAACTGGTGAGCTGTAATTTACTTTGTTGGTGGAAAAGAGTAGCTTTGGAAAAAACAAAAATCAATTATGCTTATTACAACCTCCACAGGAGCTAAATTTTGGCTGCTCTCATCTTATCTTGGCGTACTGGTTGGAATAAGGTCTAATTGTCGGAGGGATCTTGGAACGGAGCTTGGATAACTGTGAAGGACGCTAGAAAATAAACAATAATAAGCAGCCCTGATGCAAGTCTGCAAATCTTAAACAGAGTATTTTGTTAGTTACACAGCATATAAAACATCTTAGCTTATTATTTCTTCAAAGACACCTCTTTGGAAAATTATGTTTGACAGACGTAAGTAAAGAGACTGCGATAAGGTGCTTAAACTCAACAAGGCAAAAAGAATGATATCAGGTTTCTATTGGCAGTGTAATAATCATACATGATGTCACCCATTAACAAAAAGGACCCAGCTGTGAGACGTAAAAACCAGACAAACAAACTTAAATAC
The DNA here is from genome assembly GCF_030506205.2 of Paramisgurnus dabryanus. Taxonomy (NCBI): domain Eukaryota; kingdom Metazoa; phylum Chordata; class Actinopteri; order Cypriniformes; family Cobitidae; genus Paramisgurnus; species Paramisgurnus dabryanus. The sequence continues at coordinate 2,312,773 of NC_133348.1, read as the reverse complement.
CATTAAAACAAAGCAACAGCTGTAAATGCAGTTACACTTAAATTAAGTTTTTGTTTACGAACAAATGTTTAGTGATTATACCAACCGACAATATTATGCAAGTATATCACACACTACAGAACCAAACATTGCATGCACGTACGTCCCAAAGGCTGAGTCCGCAGATGACTTCATTTCTGACATGAGCGGGTCAGGTCAAAAGCAGCACGCCCAACAGATGTGGACGGGAGAGTGATCTAACTGCACCCCAACGCCAAGCAGTTAAATCTCACAAATGCACCACAACAATCTTTCACTCTTGACATAAGGAATCTTCAAAAAAACACATTTGTATGTATGCTTACATTCATATCTTTCACCTAATAGCTTGACAAAAAGCTCTTTATGATGATGAAGCTAAACATATTTTGAGGACATAGTGTCCAATTTTAATATGTACTTCATAAGTATGCCAGAGTTATTCAATTCTGTTCTTTTAGATCCAACCAAGGTTCAACACACCTGCCTGTAATTTTCCATAAATCCTGAAGGCCTGGATAAGTTGGTTCAGGTGTGTTTGATTAAAGTTAGATCTAAACTTCCGAGAACGTGGCCTTCCAGGAAAGGAATTGGATATCCCCGCTACACGCTACAGACATGTGTGTGCTATGTGTGGTGATCATCTAAATAAAATGGTTTTAGGGATGAAAGTACTTTAGTTTTGCTGTTGTGTAAACACTTTCTTTAAGAGGATGAAATGATATTTTCTTTTCCAGACGTGCAAATCCAAATGTTGACTAATGTTGGCTTTATGTGCATAACTCGGTACAGAACGAATCAATTAACCGAAGCCTATTCCAATTTACTAAGATAGAGAAATGTAAACAGCCCAACAAAGTAATGAGTTTTGAAGGCACCACCATTTTTGCATGTTCTCTCCAATTAATTTTGCTTCTAGTAATGTAGTAACGTTATTAAGTTACATAAGCTGTAAAAAAAAGAAAACATTTCCCATAAACTATTAACTTAATTTGGGAAAAACAATGTTGCAAGTTTTTTATTCATTCATTTATTAAGAAACCAAATCATTTTTTGCTACCTTAAAGTTTCAAGTACAATTAAATTGGCTTTTCATGCATTTTCAGCGTAATTAACAACTTAAAATACGTTAAGCAAAATAATTGACATTTATGCTTTGTCAGATGCTTTCATTCGAAGCCAATAGACATTTTTTAATCATTTGTGTGATCGTGGGTTCGAATCCATGACCTTTTGTGCTGCTAATGCAATTCTCTACCACTGAGCAATACATGAGCTCAATAATAGTAAGTTCAAATAACTTGAACTAAGCAAATTCGATTTTACTTAAAAAAAAATCCAGATAATTTACTCACCACCATGTCATCCAAAATGTTGATGTCATTCTTTGTTCAGTCCTGGACATTTGTCCAGGATTTTTCTCATTTTAATGGACTTTAGTGGACCCCAACACTTAACAGTTTTAATGCAGTTTAAAATTGCAGTTTCAAAGGACTCTAAACGATCCCAAACGAGGCATAAGGGTCTTATCTAGCGAAACGATTGTCATTTTTGGCAAGAAAAAAAAGCACTTTTAAACCACAACTTCTCGTCTTCCTCCAGTCGTGTGACGCGCCAGTGCAACCTCACGTAATACGTCATTACGGCGAGAGTTCATTGATGACGTATGCGAAACTACGCCCCAGTGTTTACAAGTGTGGAGAAAGAGAACAGTTCCGACGTTGTTGTATGTCAAATGATTCTAATTAATGTCTTTGTGTCAGTTTATTGTTTAAAATGGTCCGCAAATGTGTGTTTCATATATGTAACACGTGACCTTTCGACGTCATTATGCAATTACGTGAGGTCGTGCTGGCGAGTCAGACAGCCAGAGAAGATGAGAAGTTGTGGTTTAAAATTGCATTTTTTATTTTTCTTCGTTTCGCTAGACCCTTATGCCTCATTTGGGATCATTTAGAGTCCTTTGAAACTGCAATGTGTTGGGTTCCATTAAAGTCCATTAAAATGAGAAAAATCCTAGAATGTTTTCCTCAAAAAACATAATTTCTTCTCGACTGAACAAAGAAAGACATCAACATTTTGAATGACATGGTGGTGAGTAAATTATCTGGATTTTTTTAAGAAAATGAAATAATCCTTTAAATGTTCCTTTTGTATTACATGCAAGATAGTCATACTGGTTTAGAACAACATTATGATGATTCATTTTTAAGTGAACTATCGGCTCACAGTGAACAATTTTCGCACCATTACGGGGAAAGGAAACCTCTGTGATTATGAAAATAATCATTACACAAATAGCAGCCTGAGCCAACATGCATGGAGAGAAGTTGCTGGGTGGTGGTCATGGGGCAAGGCGGTCATCGCCTGCGTTCTCAACTTTGATAAGGCACACAATGCGCTAACATTTACTGAGCTCCAACAGCACACATAAACTAAGGAAGCCACGTAGGGGCTCTGGAGGAAAGCCTCTGACTAGTGTGTATTTTGCTAATAGGAGTCACAGGATCGTTCGAGCGGAACAGATATAATATCAGTGCTTACCATATTCTTCCCCCTCCATTGCAATAGGACCAGCCTGTGGAGTCTCACCATTCTTCAGACAGTTGTGAATGTATGCTGCCTTCCACTTTGCATACTTCCTGTGCTGGACGTTCTGGATAGGGGAAAAGGGGAGGAGTCCATAGGTGAATCATTAAGATAAGAACTCCTCAATTAGTGAACTTTCCCAGAAGCACAATAGCAGCTAAAGTTGCAGATTAGACATAGAAAACATTTCAGTGATGAATGAATCACTCGCATATGACGCTTTTACGTCGCATAGTACCCCACGGTTTGGTTTGGGTCAGGTTGGGTCAGCTCACCTCACTTTAGCATGGTTAGTTTTTCCATCAAGTTTAGTAACGCTTCGGAGTGGGAGGGGTTATAGGCGTGTCGTTATATTTGCGCTGCCTACTGCTGTGACATCATACAAGTCAGACTCAGAACGTTGTTGTACATTCCCATACATTCATTTATTTCTCAGTCCGCCACAAAATTTAAATTGACCACCATAAATAAATGTTTGCACATCGCGTTTATCACTGCCTCTGTATCACATGACAGTTTCTGTACAAACACTTGTGACGTCAGCCTCGTTTAAGTTGCATTTAAGCATATATGCAAACGTACGTGTCGCAAATATGGTGCCACAAACTGCAAGTCTGGAAAAAAATTGGTATGGTGTTCTTGATTCTCAACCTGTGGATGTTTTTCATCGCTAAAAGGGAGTTTGGGAACTTATAGCAGAGCACAGATGACAACATGTTTGCTGGAGACAGCGCAAGCTAGCATGAAGGTAAAGCTAATCTTTTACATTATAGAAATGATGCTGGTAGTGACAATTCTCTCAGACCAATCAGTGTTTTCGCGTCACGTTTTGGTATCAACTCAAGTCGCTTTGAACCCTGACCAAGGTGGTACTAAAAAAAAGGATCGGGTACTACGTACTGCACGCAGTGGAAAAGCTCACAAAAGTAAGCTGACCCAAACCAAACAGTGGGGTACTATGAAACGAAAAAAGCGCCAATATATTCAACACAAACACAAGTGTAGTAATAAGGTTGATCAAAAAGAGTGTTGTGCCACAAGGCCTTTAACAACTGCTGTTACTATTAAGGGCAAGTGCTATGCATGACACAACGTGAAAATGTGCTGTAAACACACCCTAAGGTTATTTCTTTAACTAGTATAGCTTTATTGCATTTTTCGGTCAAAAACATGCTACGTTGAGCACCAAACTGTTTCCATCCTACAAGTAATACAATATAGCTCGACTCCTTGTGGCATTGTCAGGGAGAAATAGCACAGCAATGGTGGGGACTTCTGAGGGCTCATTGTATGGGTTAGTGTTACAGAGAGAAAGCGCACTGTTGAAACAGTAAATCCAATGAGCTGTCTACAGTAGGAAAATGTCTGGCCCTTAGGGAGCGAAGAACACTCAATGAAACATTGTCCATCTTCAGACACAGGTCAATTCCCCTCTGTACAAGAGACATCTGCGGCCATGGTGACCAGTAGGGATGGCCTAATAGTCACACTGGCAATAGAGTATCCAAGACAGATTTAAATGGTGGATTACCAACACTTTCCAGGCATGAGTTAGCCAAAAATCGGCACTCTCAAAACCTCCGTGTACATTGTGAGTGATGAGGCGTTGTCAATCCCTGGGTTCTGCTTTACAGTTTCGCAGTAATTTCCATGTTTTTCAATAAGTTCATGTTTTTGCAGCAGTTTTCAGATTCGAACAAGAGAACTTGGCTAGTGATGTATTCGATTCCATTCGATGTTTTCATGTTCCACTAAATTAGGCAAGCTTGTGTGTCTGTGCCATCAGAAACAGGGTGATTGTGTCAAAGAACACATCTCATACCCATATTGTAAAGGAAAGTTCACCCAAAAATGACAACGCTGTCATCATGTCAATTCAAACCTGCGTGACTTTCTTCTGTGGAACACAAGAGACAAATTTGTGGTAAATATTCTGGCTAGTCTGTTCATATAAAGTAAATGAGGACAGGGGCTGTTGCAAAATGGCCTATAAAGGCATCTTAAAATTGGATCACGGGGCAGCACTGTTGCATCACAGCAAGAAGGTCCCCCAGTTTAAGCTTCAGGAGGACTGTCTGTGTGGAGTTTGCATGTTCTCCTTTTGACTTCGGTTTCCTCAAACATGCAGGTTAGGTGAATTAGAAATGTCAAATTGGCCTTCCCTCAACATGTGTGTAAAGATCAACAGTGTGCCGTTTTCACACTGGCAGTTTAGTGCGACACCGGCCATAGCTCGCATGAAAAACTTGTAATGCGAAAGCTGTCATGCGAAGCCGGGACCGCATTGGGATACCGAACCCGGGACTACCTGAAAGAGGTGGTCTGAGCTCAGTTGCAATGGAACTGTGGCGCAGTTGGCGTGAATTTGAAAGCACCTCTGATTCGGGTGCGCACTCGTAACCTGCACATGAGTTTTAAAAAGTAACCTGTGCATGAGAAGCTCACAGTGACTTACCTCTTCTGATAATTCACCAAAGACATTCAACACATCAATCAGAAGACTTGCAGTGTAGAAGGACTTGATCATGTTTCTGCAATCAAAAGACACAATGAACAAAAGACATAAATAACAGCAATACAAAGAAACAAAAGATATTTTCATTGCTAGATACTTCTGTAATTAAACCTATACATAAGTTTAAAGGTCATGTTCTTTCTGATCCCATTTTTCAAACTTTAGTTAGTGTGTAACAGGGATGGAAACTAGCCAAATGCGGGTGATTTTTTGTCGTGGCGGGTAAATTAAAATAGCATACTGTTTCCCCCGGACACTTTAAGAGGAGGCACACCTTCAAAAAATTTGGCGTTACATTGTAGGCGTTAAGAGGTCTGCAGAGAAAACATCTCTGGAGGAGCCAGTGGACAAAAAGGCGAAGGTCAAAAACGTTTTTTTAAAGAACAATGGAGAAAAGCAGACAATGGGGAGTCCCGCGATTGGTTAGTTTACACACTGCATATTATTCGGTTGTCACTTCACCTTTTAATGCTTAGTCCTGTTTTGTACACAAACAGTTCAGTAACGAGCCTGACAACCGCATTCTACAACCGAATTAACTCCCGCAAAATGCAGGAAGTGACAACCGCATTTACAAAAACTCTGCATAGTGTGTACATAACCGAACTGAACAACAAGTCGTTAATAAAGTGTTTAAATGTGCATCATGGACATGACAGGTCTTTCTTCTGAAAAAAATAAAAGCCTAGAAGTGGAAAAAGTCGTCTGTATGCGCGGTGCAGAAAATGAAAGAGGCACAAGCATTTGCTGACTGGTGTTGCCAGATCTTGAAACAAATCCACATGCTTTATCTCAAAGATCAAAATATTTGTCCCGACATGTTCACACTTTAATAACACCAAAAACTTGATCCAAAAGCCATAAACGGTTAAACACCAAAACGGTATATTAGTACAAAAAAGACGAGGACCTGGCAACACTGCAAAAAAGCGTGCTCTGGAGCAGCCTCACAAATGCGTGCAATACACAATGCCAAGACGGATGTTTATTGCAAAACATAATGCTGATAAATTATTTTGGTCAAATTGTGAGTGATAAGCACGCGAGACGGTAGAACATTGCTAGTGTTATATCTTTGTCAACCATCGCATTTAAATGCGGTTGTCACTTCTAAAAGTAGTTTGCACGAGGCCGATGAGATAAGTCTGACAATGTTCTGCTCTATATGTTCTGCTCTTATATTTCACATATAAAGAAACCATCTTAAAGGTGTTTGTTTAACTTAATCTGCCATACTCATTTTATGAAATGTATATCAGTTCATGGTTTGTGTGTTTATAATAGAGAAAGAGAAAATGTCAGTATTTAATTGAGACTTGAGATTAAATAAACTGCTTAAGTATTGTAAATCTTGTAGTATTAATTTACACATTGTCACAGTGAACGGGACCTTTAATGTTAATTAAGTAAGATGTTATACACAGTACATTTCATATGTTTATTACCTATATCTTTAAAATGAACATACGATTTGAAATTATCCCTCACTTTTCCAAACCTGCTCTTCAAAGAAATGCAGTTATTTGTACTGTGGATTAATCTGTTCTGTGGCAGATATTTTGTTTAAAATTAACTTCGGAGATAAATATCAAAACATACAACACAACAGTATTTAGATCTAAATTATATTAAGACATAAATGAATGTGATGTGTTTTAAAAAGCACCTATTTCATTGCTAAAAACAATGTTCTTTTGTATAATACAAACTGTTCGCGTGGTTTATGGTTAAAAAATAATTTCCACATACTGTAAATTTTTCTTATAATTATTATAATGTCGGTCTTATCCAAGTCAACAGGCCCAGGAAGTAAACTGTTGCCTACACTCCGTGTGTTTGTTGTAGTCAGAGAAAATAAATTTACGTTGGAAAAGATAACTCGCGCCACTGTTTACTTTGGGGTTTGTACCTTTTGCATATCATTAACGTACTAATACACACTTACAAACACACACACACACACACTTACAAACACACACACATACACACACACACACACACACACACACACACACACACACACACACACACACACACACACACATTCTGGTTTCCATGTTTTGTGGGGACATTCCATAGACGTAATGCATTTTATACTGTACAAACTGTATATTCTATTCCCCTTACCTGCCCCATTCCCTAACCCCAATCATCACAGAAAACTTTCTGATACTTCACATTCTCAATAAACATCATTCTGTTTGATTTATAAGCTTGTTTCCTCATGGGGACATCAAAATGTCCCCACAAGGTCACAAAAACACTGGTATTCCTATCTTTGTGGGGACAATTGGTCCCCACAACGTGATAATTACCAGGTACACACACACACACACACACACACACACACACACACACACACACACACACACACACACACACACACACACACACACACACACACACACACACACACACACACACACACACACACACACACACACAGTAAAACCCGATAAGTTCAGAGTACTCAAAAATGTTGTTTTTAAGTTAAAAAGTTTACGCTTCATTTTATTTAATATTTAAGTACACTCTACATAAAACTACTGTTTATTATAAGGACTTATTTACCAAATTTTTTGTATACTGTACTTATAACTACTTTTTACCATTACATTTTTGTTCACAAGTCACAGAAACAGATTATTTAAGAAATTTAAGACCAGAAAGTGTAATGAGACTGAGCTCAGTGCTGACTTTCACACAGTCATAGTTTATATGATAAAGCAATACATATCTGACCTACAGCCTAACCACAGACACTATACTTCTGAACAATGGTAAGCACAAAACTAAAAATAGCTAACTCTTCTTAATCTCCAACATAAATAAATGTTTAACACGATTGAGTCTTTCACTTTACTGAAAACCACATAAAATACTTAATTTCAAAAAATGCTCTCGTATTGTAGGCTCATGCAAAGCATGCTGGGAAACTCACCACAACCTGTTAGAATGATGCTGTGATATTGAAATGACTCTGTTTAAAATAATAAATACAATTGTTGAGTTCTTTGACTTATTTTATTTGAGTTTGTTGAACTTAAAATGGTGAACTCGTTGAAAACACATAAAACTTTTTCAATCAACTTTTTCACAGGTTTGAGTTCAGTTCACTCATTTTAACTCTTTCCCCACCATTGACGAGTTATCTCGTCAATCTGCAATACCGCTATTATCCACCAGGTCTTCCGCAACTTATAAAAACAGAAAGTATTTCCCTATGGCAAACAGCTGTATGTCCGTGTATGTTTTAAAGATCGCTCTGCATCTGATCTCTATCAAAAGTCCTTCACAAAAATGGAATTATCTCAGCTTTTTGCTCAAAATTTGGTGTTTTTTCGATGAAACTTACACACATTGGAGAGGTGATAAAAACAGAACACATGAAGGTAGGATGAAACGGATTATTTTGTTTGAAAGCAGAGGGCCTGTTCTTTTATTTCATATATTGTATGTTTATATATTTAAAAAGGAGCATTTTCTGGAAGGCATTAAACTTTTGTGAAAATCATGAAAAATGCTGGTGGGGAAAGAGTTAAATGAGTACATTGTACTGTTTGGGTTTACAGTGCACCAAAGGAAATGTAAAATCGAAAAAGATAGGTGCCCTTTAAAAATATTGTAGCACAATAAATCAACTTGGAATTGAGTGAAATTTGTCTGAGAAACAGGAAACATTTAAGGCTCAATAAAGAAAAGCAATAAGCAATCAACTTCCAGGAATTGCCAATATATAAAATAACTGCATGCACATTTGGCAGATGCTTTTATCAAAGATGACTTAATGCATTACAAGGTATACATATTTATCAGTTGGTGTGATCAAACCCATGTCCATTTGCGCTGCTGACACAATTCTCTACAAACTGCAACATGTTGTGGGAAACAATGTTACACAAAAACATTTTCTTGTGTTTAACATGGAAGATGTGCCACAAAATGACAAGCAAAACATTTTCTTGTTCCTACTTTGTAATTTGGTAATTTGTGTTTGGTTTCATGGTTGTCTTTTAAATAGGAATAGAGTACAATAATGTACTCCTGACTCAACATCTTATTTGTGTTTTTTTATATCTACACATGGTACCAATAAACAGACCACAGAGATGCCAATGATGCCATTAACATACCGCTTATGCCACTGACTCCAAACTGGTTTTCTAACTTAAATAACAATTAAAAAACAAATGTTTATTTGGGTGTTTCAATTTCCTATGGACGCTATGCAGTCACCCTGAAAGTCAGGTCTGGTCCAATATGCAAACAGCAGTCCACTGTTACAATCCTGGAACAGATTCATCATAGTCACACTTCACTCAATACCTACTTTAAATTCAAGGTTGGAAATCACTGCTGCAGGTAAACAACAGTCATGTTTCCAACCAGTTAGAAAAAACATCCTAAAAATGTGTGCTAGGTATAAACTCACATTCAATCTGTTTACTGATCAGCTAATTGCACACAAAATGATGTAAAAAATTTGACCCCAAACAAAACAAACAGCTGATGTTTGTTTTTCCTGCCAGTCAGACGGAGTAGGCGGTTATTGCCCAGAATAAGCAGCAAACTGCTATACTAAGAGTGACTATCCCCTGTTACTGCAAATAAATAGCGGTTTTTTAAAATAGCTTTTTTGTAGCCTCCTGCATTATTTCTGAATCTCCACCTTACAATCACATTGACATTTATGCATTGGCCAGATGCTTCTATCCAAAGCAACTTACTGTGCATAGTTTTTTTTAAATGCCATAAAACTGGGGCCTCTGGCACTATATCCCACCCCCCAGTTTGACAACCACTGAGCAACAGTAACAGTAGAGCTACATTCACATTATAAGCGACTTTGTCGCTGTGTGTCGCTTGTCTCTTTCAAAAGAGGCATTTCTAAATCTGGTTGTCATAAACAAATGAGTACAGTCCACTAGAGCTGGCGGAAAAAAAATAGTCTGCGATTCTTCGATTCTCATGCGTATGTCTGGGTACGCATTTACGAAGTGTTTGGTGATAAAATGCAGAATGATGTAACACATAGTGCTGGACTTGAAAAAAAAAAATCGCCTGCGATTATAATGCGCGTCTCATCAGAAAAGCTGGTTCGGTGATTAGTTTTAAATCGCTATTAATTGCTTTCATATGGAGCGGCATTTACTACACAGAGCATATTTCACTGAAAGCTAGACAAAATTGCGTTCATAATCGTGGAAGATCGTCTTCAATTATGAACGCAATTTTGCCTAGCTTCTTGGTGAAATACAGCTCTGTGTAGTAAATGCCACATCTGAAAGCAGGTGATAGCGATTTTCTACAAATCAACATAAAGTTAAACATTTCTCAACTCTTTTTTTGCACCTGGACGCGCCCCATCCAGTCGCCAATGGTCACTGTCGCTCGTGTCCCCGGAAGTCGCCAAGCTTCCATTGAAATGAATGAGATTGCGTCACTCTCCTACTGATAGTCTGAATGCAGCTTAGCTTGATTGGGGCAGAACTTTGACTTCAAAATAAAACCTTTATATTCCTGTCAATACTGGGGTTGTATAAGGAAATCTGTACAGAATGTTTTACCTTTTGCATTGTAAAAAACAAATCCTAAGTACATGACATCTGGACAAAGTGCACACAGGTCTGACAACTTCCGAGGGCAAGATTAATCTCCGCTCTAAACCTCATAAGCAGGACGAGGACAAAGTGCATAAGAGAAAATTTGGTAGGTACTGTGAAAGTTTGTGCTTTTTAGGACTTGCCTTAACACTCTTGTTATTTTGCACTTACATTAATATTAGCTGTTAACAAACCACATAGAGGAATTTTCCATGTGATTGCATAGTGTACTAAACTCCAACACTATGCGTTACATCATTCTGCATTTTATCAGCAAACACTTCGTAAACACGTACCCAGAAGTTTTTTGTATCTCAACACATCCAAAGTAACTGTGACTTGAAATACCTCGGGTAATACCAGCCCTCATGACCCGAGGCCTGAGCCATGGCCAAATATTCAGCTTCTGGACCCTTTACAGGTCATACACTGTCTATGACGTAACCGTCCACAAGAACTTCATTATTCTGCCGCGACCTGTAACTCTACACCTAGCTAATCTACGCCGTCTTACTCCCAGACAACTGCCCTGTACAGAACCAGCTTTGTTGCTAATTTTAGCCTGCTACTCACTCCCTTTATGTGCATTATAGTGACAGTAGGATTATGCTGTGTAACGGTTCAGTGAGTGGAAACAGTAATCAGACCTTGCACATTCAAAAAGAATGACTCAAATGAGCTGAAATAAGACGAAAAGTCCTGGAGACAGAGAGGACTACGCATCCCAGAATACACCCAGATGTTGGCTTACTTGTGGAAACGTCCAGCTCGGTCTTCATTGTCTGCATAGAGGAACATTTTCAGAGCGTAATTCTCGATGTGGGCATTGCCGACTACCTCCTGAGTGATGGACTCGTGGTCGATGAGCTCTTTCTTCATCTGTAACACGGAGAAGAAAACAACTTTTTAAGAAAGTTTTTAAAAAGTATGGCACTCTTTGAAAATGAAAAATCAAAAAGTGGGGCTCAGCATGACCAAAAAAACTTTGGTCTAAAACTAACCCTAACGCAATACTGTAACAAGTGTTCACTGCATCACTTGAGATAATTTTAGATGATTGTTCTCCAAAGCTCTAGTTTCCATGGCATGACTCATTAAGTCCAGAGATGCATCAGTCATTTCAATTCCACTCCAGAACTCTGGTGTAATTAATATCTTGCTGGAAAAGTGGGTCCCGCTGGAGACCTGCCCACGCCCAATTAGCGGACTCACTCACCCAGCTATTATTATGATCTTTTTGATGACACCAGACGAATACATTTGTAGCTTTGGCATTCACAGAAAACTGTTATAATGCAAGACAATCACAAGTGGCTAATGTTCTCCTCACCTCTTTTAATACCGAGCACACTAAATATGCCTTTGTGTTTTCCTGGCATGCGCTTTCAAAGTTTATAATAAGACTCGCCTTTATGGACTTCTCCATGATGGTACATTGACAATAAATGCACTGTATCTTTATATAAAATAAATTGTAGACTATTACACAAATATGACTAAGGTTGTTTTAAAAAAGTAATGTCTGAGGTGGTCCGTCGTACAAAAATTGTACTTTGTTGCAACATCAAATGGAATTGACCGAATGACTGACCTCTAACTCGAAACACACAGACATTAGTGAACCTGCCTTTTATAAAAATGGCCGGCACCCAAACGTTAAAGCTTTAGCCGGGCCGAGCTCTGCATTTCACTCTGTGATGTTACAGTCTGCTAGAGAGCGTCAGGTTTCCTTGTAAAATCACTAAAGCAAATACGTCTGGTTACATTTCAACAGGTGGAACCCGGGTGCCTGAATGGACTCACTGTTAAAGTTTTAGCAAAATGTACGAAAAAGCCCTGCACAGCACAGTATATCACTTGTGTCGTATCGGAGAAAAGTATATGAAAACATAACTCGGAAGGAAGTGCATAAACAGCAGGAAGAAAGCGATATTGAACACCTTCACAAATCGAAGCCTTGAAATCAGATCTTGGACTTTTTGGGGTTTGCTCAAAATCCCCTTGGAGAAGAAACAACACTGGAGTCATTTTAACACTGTAGGACAGTTTTACTAAAGGAACCTTGTTCTTTTAAGAAAAAACTGAGACGGCTCAATGTGTTTTTTGGCTGATATTTGGTACAAGGGCATGATATAGGTGAAGTGAACCTTATCATGAAGGTTTCACTTCCTGCAAGTATTTTCTTGAGACAAAAGCAAACACCAGAAGCTTATATCACGACAATCGGCTATAGTCTTTAACTAACAAAGATAATTTAAAAATGGTGTGCTAAAGTGACATTTGGTAACACTTGGCAATGTTCATAATATGAATCATAACATTAAAAATGCATAAAACTTTAACTGCTAAAATATAAAATCATGTAGAAACAATGAACAGTGAAACTACTAAAAATCTATAATATGTTTAAGACATACAGTATTAGATTTAAGACACAGTTATTTCTTATTGTCTAGCACTGCTTCTGCATTGTCCTCTAAATGACATCAGGACAATTCGGATCACGATAAGAAGCTTCATTTTGTTCCTGCAGATTTAGCAGTGTTACAAGGGAACTTTGTGTTTCAGACCTTTTGACCGGATGTGCCCACCAGGATCTGCCTCTCCACATGCTGTTGTTTCCTGTGTCCGTGACATTTAATAAACTGGACTAAGGCGATAGTAAAAGCCAGCTCTGGAGACCGCGGGGTCTCCACTCTCGTCTAATTGGTTTCAAAATGTCTATAAAGAGTGGCTAGGCATAAAAGCAAAGCTTCATTTATTTTCCTGCTCCCCTTGTGAGGAGACCTATAAACTCAGCCTTTTGAACTGTGATGAGAATAAAGTGCCCTTAGTACACAAAAGGTCATTTATCACTATTGGGAAATATTTGCCACACACATAAAACTGAACCGAACTTAAACTTTCAGTCAAAAAGTTATGTGTGATTTTTTGCGCACTGCAGCTAATAGCGTAAAGCAATACAAAAAAACCCAATATTGTTTCTATGAAGTTCGAACTGTGTGATCTCTAAACAGCGAGTTATTTAAAAATTATTTACATGATAGCACAAATTAGGGTCTTCTGGACTCCTTACCGTTTCCAACTGATCCATTAGTTTCACAAGAAACTTTCGGCACTCTGGAGTTTTGCTATCTATTTTCATTCCAGTCTGCATGGCATAAAGTCGACCTGAAACACAAAGTCAACATATTAAAATCAATGAGAGCAAATTTAATCATTCTAGAGACAGGTTTTCACTTTAAATGCTCAAACACTGAAGTGATGCCATGGTGCTATATTTTGTCAAAGCAGTAACGCCTTTTAAACAAAGTTTGGAAACACATAACTTAATAAATCCCTTAAAACGTTGAAGGCTCATACTTAAACAAAATGGTTTTTCAATTGGTGAGTTAAACTGAAACTTATAGAAAAGCAGCCAACATGTGTTTCACTTTGTGTCTTTGCATTAAGCCGCCAGTTGTCAGTTGAGGTTTAAAACCATGAACAAGCCCCAACATCTGGTGAAAGGTGTTTTATTTGCCACATGTGCAACGTACTGCTCTTTTAGAATAATATACAACAGTGGTACATGGCAAAAAAAAGAGAGCAAAAAAAGCCTTTAAGGCATCGCTTCATATGCAATTTCTGTATGCACACTTTGAATACTGTAGCTACAGCTGTAGAGAAACTAAATTAAATTCACATAAAACTGAAATCATAAATGCAGAGTGAATTCACTTTACCACCGACATGAATGTGCATTAACCCCAAGTCTATTATAATGTTATACTACACATATTTTTCAATTAAAAGAAAATTTATGGCAATCTGCAAAGCATATAGAAGTGAGGCATGAAACAGGAAAAGCAAAGTTGGAAAGAGGATCAAGTCTTCATTTCGAACAGCCTGCAAGATGACAAGTCAACAATCAATTACTATTGCACAAGTTCAAAGCCATTAAGTGTTGGAGTGAAGAGAATTGGAAGAGGCAGTGAGCCCAGAGCCTAAGGGATATGCTCCACTAATGAAGATAATATCTGATCCAACCCACACTTTCGGCCATTTAAAAACTCACCTTGGTGATTCTACGGTGTCCCAGAGGAAATTAACAAGATGTGGCCTTATAAAGTATTCCTATGCCTTTACTGCTTTTACCCAATAAAAAGCAATGAAATGGGTCCCTCGTGTCAAACATGAGACAAAGTTTTACTGCAAGTATTTAGATTCATTAGCTCTTAGATTAAGCTTAAGTAAGAAAACTAAAGGTCACTTATCTGGTAACAAAACTAATTTAACTAACTTAAAATCAGGTATATTTGTGGAAAACTGAAAATACTGTAAAACCTGGCTTACGTAATTGGTATAATTGCTAAGTTGTCCCATCATCAAGTTGTCCCATCATCTGGGCTGAAACAAAAACATTTTCTCTGAAGTAAAGTCAAAGGTTTTTTTGCAACATCCAAATGAAATGACCAAATCCACATGCTAAGCTGAACTTACAGACTTTGAATGGCACTTTGTGTAAGAGGCAGGCCTTGAAATCGGTCATCTAATTCCGGTTTGAAACTCATTACCCAGTAAAACATGATGAACTAGCAGTTACGACTTCCTGAAGGAAGCAAGGAAAGGCAAATATACCCAGCTGCAAGGGCCCAGGCCATTCTGAGTGTTGTCCCAAATAAAGGTGTATGTATGTATGTATAATGCTGGGCAGAACTGCGATCTGCCAAGATGTGACATGAAAATGTAAGCATTTTTAAAAGCAGGGTTCCCACACCTTAGTTAACTTCATATTCAAGGACCTTTCAAGAACTTTCCAGGTCCAATACCCTCAAATTCAAGGACTAAATGTGGGGACACATTTCAAGTGAGAACAAGGTTACATTGTGTTACCTTTTAAGATACATTGTTACAGTTCCCTTTCGAGGGAATTTGCGCTGCGTCACTGCGGTAACACTTTGTGGACCCCTCCAGGGGTAAGTGTGCTGAATGCGTTTATCAAATTCAACCAATGGTGAGGCTTAACAACAAAGACAGGGTGACATGGGAGCCAGGAAGTAAATTTCTTTCTGAAATATTGCCAAAGACTGTGTTACAGAGACGCATAAAGTATGGCAAGGGAGACACAGCGTCTCATTCCCTTCTCAGGGAACATCGTAAACATGAGACGTTTTTATGTGTCAAACACAACTATGCAAAAAAGCATTTTGGTATGAATCAATATTCGCATACAGGAGATATAAGCATTTAAAATGAACAGTTTAGCATGTGTACTTAAAAAGTCTAGAATTTTATTATATTATCCTACACTACACTAGGAATAATATGGATTTTTTCCAGAAAACTTCTTGCATAAAACAGATTTGAGCACTTTTAATGAACTGTATCTCTGTATAATTTCAAAAACTTCCCAGGGCCTTGAATCCCCCCCCCAGATTCACAAACTTTCAAGGATTTCAAGGAGCCATGGGAATGTAGCAAAAAACAAATGGTTTTTGGAGAGCACAAAATAAGACATTTAGGGAACCAAGGTAAGTAGGTATATAAAAAGCTACAACACCAAATACAGCAAAACAGAGAAATTTAAAAGCTCATGTGATAAATATAACTAAGCTAATTAATTAACTTATTAAATAAAACTTTAAACTCACAGGGGTGGTTTCCCGGACAAGGATTAGCTTAAGCCAGGACTAGGCCTTAGTTTAATCATGAAATATAACTAGTTTTAACAAACATGCCTTGCTAAAAACATTACTTGTGAGCATTTTGAGGCAAAACAAAGGGCACTGGTGTGTTTTAAGATGTCAGTGCAAGTTGTTTTCAGTTTGGATAGCGCTTACATTTATTTTAGTCTAGGACTATAGTCTAATGACTGTCTGAGAAACCGCCCATATAGGTTAAAGTCATTCTATTTCTTAGAAACATGTTTGGCATTGTTATTTTCACTAGGACATTTTGAAGCGAATACTTTGAGTGTTTGTTATGTAAGACTTCTTTACACTGTGTCTTCAGGAAAGCAGCTCTATTACAGGATCTGGGAGAAGACGGATTACACTTTGCTTAAAGCACAAATGGTTATCAGTTAGATAACCCTGAGCGAACAAAATAAGTGGTCTGTAGATAGCAGCCGAAAGAAAAGGCTCGTTACTGAAAAATCTTTTCAAGTTCTTCAAGTCCTTGTTTCTTTAAGAAAAGTCCATTTCCTCTTCCATAAGGCCCAATTTGCAGAGATCTGATGTCCATCATAGCAGATCACAGCATACAGTGACAAAGTTCTTCTTTGTAACTGTATTACGCCCATACTGCTCAACATCCAAATTTCCTCATCTGAAACAATGCATCATTGAGGCCATTCACAGTCGCAAACCATGAAAATAAAAACCATAATCCATTTTTTGCCGCAAGCGATTCTATTTCTTTCTACGCTTTAATGAAAGCGAGTGAAAATGAGGACAGTGTGACGAATGCCAGCATTGTCGAAGCTGGAACGTGCGAATGGACAAGTGTGAGCGTGTTTGTTTATAAAGTTACCACAAAGCCATCTTTTCTGACTTTAAAAAGCTCTGGTGTTGTTAGTACAATCTGCATTTTAAACAGTATGGAAAGTAATATTACAAGGGGGTCTCAGTTTTCTTCTTACTACTAAGCTAGATAACTACGCTACTTGCACGTGCCTAGCATAAATTGCATTCATGCAATGACCACTCTGCCAAACAACCGAGCATTGCAGAGCATCATGAATGCTTATTCTCAGCGGGTAAGCATTAACGCAAGCTTGACGTTTGACGGACGAAAGAGACTTTGACTCTTCAGATTGAGGACATGCCCCGAGTACATCACTGACATCTGCAGTAAGAACAGAATTGTATATTCAGGAATGTCGGCCCGCGCACTCTACTTTCTCTACTACAAGGATGTTATTATGTAGCGGCTGCTCATTCTGAAGACTGGATAAGGTCCAACGAGAAGGAAGAAAAACAATGTCAAAGAGGGCCTTTTCCATAGGTTTACAGCATGATGCCAATCAGAGAACTGAAGCATTGTCAGAGAGCGGTCTGTTAAAAACATCAACACAAACAAATTCAATTCTTTTACATAGAGAGTCGTCTATCCTAACTTAAAGATGGCCTTTAAAGTATTTCACCCAAAAAAGACTATGACTGTTATAAGTGTTTTGAATTGGTAAATATTTTGAGCTGAAACACATTCATTCACCTATCACGTTAGTTGATAGTAACGGTTAAAAAATCCAGAAAACTCGCAAAAACTAAAAAAATGGGGGTATAGCTATATGCCTATACTGTTGTCCAGCTATAACCAAATTGTAAGTTATCTATTAGCAAAACTGAAGTTAAAGGTTCTAGTAAGCTCACAACTGCAACTATTACAGTAAGGACTGACTCAGTTAAATGCTGACCTCCAGTGGCACATTTAATTCCCAATCTTTTAAAAGCAGCTGCTTAGACCTTCAAGATTTAATAGTTTAAGAAATATCTTGACTCTCAGTAAAACATAACTGGGGTTTTAAGCAAACAACTTTCAGAATCAAAGCCATCACAGAAAACCCTAAAAAACATAGCAAATCGTTTTGAATACATAACTGCTTTAAAGTCTTTAAAGGCGATTAAATAAATAAACTTTCTTGCAAAGATAGAATATGCCTACAATACTTTGAAACCTCCATTAGTTTTAAATGACTTCCCAGGTTCTGAACTAAAAAGTTTAACATTTAAAATCACCAAGGAAAGGACATAATGTCCCACCATTAAGACATGAAAAACTGTCTGAGCCATGGGTGGTCCTCAGTTGATGAGGTTAGACTCAATGACTACAATGAACTGACTGCAGTCTACCTGCAAGATGCTGCACTGGTTGCCATGACAACAAGAAAGCAGAAAAACATGAAATACAGAATGGCTCCTGTTTAATGGGCGAAGTGGGATAATGATGTGATGCTGCGATGGTGCTTGCATTGTAACATTTAAATTTAGTCTATTTCCGACGCTTTCATAAACTACTATTTTTGGAGACAACTAAGCTGAAAATGTACAATTTAAATGTCAGAAGACAAGACAAACTTGTCTTAATTGAAGACAAGCTAAAAGTGTAATTCATGGGGGCAATTACCCCAACGTGAAACTAAACTGAAAGTCATGCCGCTTAGAAAAGTCACCCAATGTACCTCACACTGTGCAACGCAACCATTATGTTAAATTTATGCTGCTGTTGAAGACATCTGATCCTGTGGCAATGCAGACTAGACAGCATTATGCTATATAATTCTCACTTAACTGGGCTTTTGGGAATATAGCTAAGTGTTTATTTAAAGGTTATAAAGTGAGGCATGTTCTGTAAGTCACAGCAGGACAGTATACTATTTGGTGGCATTTGCAAAAAATAATTTGCCCAGAAGAATATACTTTCTTGATCACTTTAAATGTGTAAAGGGATAGTTTACATAAAAAAGATAAAATTCTGTCATCATTTACTCAGGCTCGTGTTGATACAAACCTGTATACATTTCGTTGTTTGGATGATCACAAAAGAAGATATTTTGAGAAATGTTTGTAACCAAACCGTTCTTGGACCCCATTCATTTCTATAGCAGAAAATAAGAGTACTATGGAAGTAAAAGGGGGGCACAAACGGTTTGGTTACAAACATTTCTCAAAATATCTTCCTTTGTGTTCATCAAAACAACGAAATGTATACAGGTTTGTATCAACATGAGAGTGAGTAAATAATGACAGAATTTTCATTTTTGGTGAACTATCCCTTTACGGCGCATTCACACGGGGCGTAAGCGTTAACGCTTAACGGAAAGCTTGTCTGAAGCTTGGCCAACAGCCAATCACAGTGGCTTCAATACATGCTCCGGTCTTCCATAAACGTAATTGGCTGGCTCAGTCTATGTTATTTGCATAAAGGCGATCTGATTGGCTGACGCACGCGTCGCCGCTTGAAAAGTTGAGAAATGTTCAACTTCTGCCACGAGCAACGGCAGTGACGTGACGCTGACGGATCCACAATTCAGTTCGGCCACGCATGATGTCACCCATTGAAAGTGAATGGGAAGCGTTAACGCTGACGCACCGTGTGAATGCACAGTTAAACAGTAAATGGCCATAAACGAGTAAAAATATATTTTTACACATAACCATTTAAATTTTAGATAAGACAACAGTTTAATGTCAATCAATGTCAAGGTGGAAAACAGAGGTTTCGTCAAAAAAACTGTTAAAAACCCAGTGTGGTTTCACAATCTTTTTGCTGTAATGTCAAAGAAAGTTAAGCTTTAAGATGCGACACAATGCGGTGATTGCGACTACCAATGGAGCGTAGATGTGGTCATGTGGGTGTCAAATCACAAGTGATATTTCTTTTTGAAATTGTATCAAAGTATTTATAATATAAATCATACTATAAGATTTCTGTTGCAAAACAGGGAAAGGTAAAGAGACCAGTGAACACTGATAATTTATGTGCTTGCTCAATAACTATAATTTTTTATATAAAAATAAATAACATTTTATAGATTGCATCTTTTAATAATCTTACATTTCTCATTCTACCTGCATCACCGTAAAAATATTTTTTCTGTAATATATTACATAAACTGGGGGCCAGTTTTATGACATTTTATAAAATGCATTAAGTTATCATGAATTCTGTGTAATGAAACCTCAGAAAAATAAGGCTAGTCACTAACAGCACTACATTGTATATTTTAATAAGTTTTGGTTCATTCAAAAGTTATGTTTTATGTCATACATTTTTTTGGGGGGCATGCCGAAAAAGTTTGAGAACCACTTATGTAAGTGACACTCTGCTGGATGAATGCATATTTTCATATGGGTTAACTTTTCCAGCATTATACTGACAACAAACAAAACTTCTGTCAAACTACATTATGATTTCTAAATTTACTGTAAACTTCCCACATCCCATAATGCCCTACCAACAAACCCTGACCTTTCCCTACTAAGTATAAAAGCAACTGCACTGCAGTATACTCCTTTAAAAGTGATGTCATCGCACAAAAATGTCTCTGAAATGATTCAGCAGCTATCTGAACAATAACAGCATCTACATCTAGCCAACTTTTTTATTTGCCTTGCAATACAAACACAATAGCACCCTTAATGTATTACGAACAACATTTCAATTATAAATCTTAGCCGGACTGAATTGTCCACCACGTGAAACTATCTGTGATATGCTTATGATGTAGTGAAGTTTCAGCCAAATGTTTCCAAACAAGCCATTAGCCACTATTGCTACATTTGTTGCTAAACCGGTTTTTACAAAAATACGTTTATGGAAAATTGTAACTATAATAACAAGAACACTGACATTAATTAACTACATATTCTTGTAAATATTGTATACGTTGTATGTTAATAAAGTGAATGTATGTACATGAAAGCAGATGTTAGCAAGCTGAGCAAAAACCAGGCTAAACACACAACGGCCAGTTAAACACTGAGGTAAATCTCTAACAACACCAGGCACTTCACAGTTTTAACCATTACACCTGCTTTATTCAAGTTATACTAATATAATTTGTAAATAACAAGTTTGTTTAGTGAAATGATCAGCTATCTGAGTAACTGATAGCTAACATAAAAGAAATAGACATGTTTACAAACTTACAGTAATAGGCGACCGCGGGGTCTCTTTTATCGTGTTCCTGCGCTGTTCTTAAATAATGATTTATCGCTTTTAGCTGTGGTGGAGCTGCCATCGCTTAATAAAGTCACTGTTACTAACTTCTACGACTACTGGTAAGCAAAAACCGACCAACAGCAAAGATGACAGGTGCACGCGAAGCAGCAACTTCCGCGTCTTCGCGAGAACGCGCAGCCACGCCTTTAGTGACCTCCATAGGTACGGAGGGTAGTGACACTGTAAAGATGCTCTTACAATTAAATAGATATGGCTTTATTATAGTATTTAGTATTTTATAGTATTGGCTTTTATATAATTTTTAACTATAGTACTAAATAGTAACTATGTTCTTTTGCTTTATTTTTTGCTCTTTGTAATGTACATCTGCATAGAGATATGATCACTCTATAGAATCAAATTTCAGAAATAAAAATGATATAAATTCTGTAAATATTGTGTAATAAAGACCTTTGTTTATTTTAAATTGACACATTTACAGTGTGTACTTTAGCTAAATTTAAAGTTATAAATTATAAGATTATATATTATACTAAATACTAACAAAGCCATATGATAAATCAGTTTTGTTAATCCTACTGTATTGCCATAAAATGGCACTTTTGTTTCCATTACCGTTATCCAAAAATTGTTCCTTTTTTTTATTATTTTTACATTCTATTTCATCTCGCAATATGTGTAATCTCAAAATAAACTGTAAGTTGTTTTTTACTTAAATCAGAAACTTCACAAACATTAGAAATGTATTGTATCAGGTTGCCAGACAACAGATCTGTTCTGAATATGAATTCCTTTATACAAAATAGACTGATAATACATTATAGTTAATATATATGCACAGACTATTATGCCTGAAGATTTTCATGCATAATGATCTCATAAATGTCATCAACAAAACCCAATAAACAGTCAGATCTTCCAACATACACAAATATTGGTGCTAAATAATAAGCAGGGAACCATTTTTTAGTGCTAATCAAGAACCTGTGTAGCACCTGTGTAAAACCAATATGGTTGCTATGTTGAACCATAAGTAGTGTATAGTCATGCTTTAGCACCATTTATGGTTCTACAGAGGTGCTGTTTAGCACTACAATGGTTCCCCTGATTATGAACTTTAAGTAGTATTTAGCATCATTTGTTTTATTTATTTTTAGCATAAAAGTTATTACTAAGGCAGCTGCAGAATGGCAACCAAAGACAAACTGTTCCTCCTCAGATGTTTTTTAATCCACTATTCACAAAAGTAAACACAAAATAATAGTTCACAGTGTGCCATTTTGTACCTGAGATGAAACGCGTTGCTGAGAATAATAACAAAAGTTGGATGGATGTCTGATAAAATGTAAAGATAAAAATACAACAAACCCTGTATTGTATACAAACTATATGGAAATCAATGGTATAATCAATGTGCATGGATTTGACCAAATAGGCTAATTAATAATGATCTCCGACAGTATTAATCGCTTGAATGTACTTATACCTTTGTCTCTTACGGGGAAAATCAATCATTAGTCAAGTTTCAATAAAACAACCAAAATAGTACTTGAAATGTGCATAGCATACTGTAGTACTTTCATATAAAGTACATATTTTTTTATGGAATCAATACTGCATAAGGATTAATTAGGCAAATGTGGTTTTGTCTTATTAATATATAAGTCAATTAAAAACTAAATATACTTTATGGTTTCCATTGCTAGAGAGGTGGACCCCCTAGACTTCAAATATTCAGATATAGCCATTGAAATGATTGACTCCTTTGACAGCTTTGTTTAAAACAAATCAAAAAGGAACAGCAAATAATCGAACAGAAAATGAGAGGTATGTGTTAATGTCCTTTTTGTCATTCAGAGACTCAATAATAAAAAATAAACACTGGGGAAGCATCATTAAAATTAAAGGAATAGTTCACCCAAAAATGAAAATTCGGTCTTCATTTACTCTTCTTAATGTTATTTAAAACCGATTTGAGTTTATTATGTTAAACACAAAGAAGATATTTTGATAAATCATGGTAACCACACAGTTAACTTCTAAAATAGGAAAAGCAAATGCTGTGGAAGTCAATGGGTACCGTCATCTGTGTGCTTACCATCATTTATCAAAAAACTCATGCAGGTTTGGAACAACATGAGGCTGAATAAATATTAACAGGATTTTCTGCTTTTGGGTGAACTATCCCTTTAACATTCTCAAGTCGTTGGCTGGTTTAAATAACCTAGTCTTCGAAATAGGATCTCAAAAACTTCAGCGATGCAGAGGAGTATTGTGATGATGGTGAAAGTATACATTGCACTGAGGAAGATGGTCTTCTCAAAGTGTTCAGGGACCATACACTTTGTGATGTTGAATATCTTTGCTATGGCACTGGCATCGCACATGTAAATGGGATTAACCAGGAAACCAAAAAGATGACGTTGAAGCCAAAATGCTAAGACTTCCAAAATGATTCTTAATAGGACAGAAATGATGTAGAAGACTGTGGAAACCGGCCGTTGGAGAATCTGCTCTTGGTCTATGTTTTTACAGGCAGCGTAAAGATGGAAAACAGCTCCAGGTACTAAGACAGTGACAAGCTGCAATGCCCAAAACACCTACAAGAAAAAACAACATTATATTTGTTCAAGTTTCCAGAAGCTATATAAAGCATACATTTTTTATTATAAAGTTACAAATACGTTTTTATAGTGTTGCAGTAGGTTGCTGATTTGCTCACTGTTTAAAATTTTACTGAAAGTTTGTTGATGTTTTTCATCTTGTCATTGATTATTAATCACAGATTGTAGTCCATAAAACATCATTTCATATATTTGTTTTTTTACTATATAAACAAATACATACCTGAGGTGTTATAGGCCTGAACTGGTTGTAACAGTAGAGGTTTAGTTCCCTTCTGTATGGGATACAGCTGAAGTGCAGAGCCTCATTGCCATAGACAGCGAATCCAAGGACCCCAAGGAAAAACGTACGCACAGAGCCGAAAAACAGTGTGTGAAACTGACCTATCACTGTTGGAGGCCTGAGCTGAAATATGCAATGAAATTTACAGTTTTAACAGGATGCAAATGAAATGCACCAAGCACACGGATACAAACGGTTTTGGGACTATCAATGCCCACAAATCAATAAAGTCCTAAAAGTCAAACTTTATTTTATTACAACTTTATATTTCCAACATTCACATCTCTCATAAAAAGTTTATGATGTAGGGCATAATTTAAAATTCTGGATAATGCAAAGCATGATTACTTGACACCATCATTGCCAATCTTCTAGCCACAGGCACAGGCTGATGGCAATTCTGAACCTCTGAATGACCTGTCGCTTTCGAAACTCCCTGTCCATGCATATTTCGCTTTTATCCGCATTGCCTTACTCACTAAGTGAAAATACAAACAATAAACAAAAAGACAAAACAAAGGCCAAAGGACACGTGGTCAGCCAATAGGTTAATCCCTATTCAACTATGTCAGCAAAAACAACTCTTGTAACTAACAATTGAGTAGAGCAAACATGCAACAAATACAATTGTCAGACAGGACAAATTACATAACGGTAAACAAAAATCAAGTTCAAATTATTTAACATTTTCCTACTACACCTTAATTCTTACTTGGAAACTCAAAGCAACAATGCATTATGGTTCAGTAAAGATATATTTAATGCAGTTTCCATACATTATATTACTGATTTTATTATGCACAGTTGTCAAAGTATATGTATTACGTAAAAAGTGTCTTCATTATATAATTACAATATATACTATATATTATAGAGATTATATATTTTTAACTTACTGTAAAGACAGCAGGCCAGCTGAAAGTGACTCTAAACTTATACTCTCTAAACTACAGCATGCATGAGTTAGAGCTTAAGAAACATTTAAAAAACTTAAAATTGTGTATTAAGAGTCCACACACCAACCGTAATCCAGGCGGAGTGTTGTTCATCCCCCTTCTTAAATCAGACCCGAGGTCGTGCGCTCATGTGACTGATGGAGGTGCTGAAAAAGCGGCATGATGGGGGCGCCTTTCTAACGCCACGCTTTTCCCAGTCATAAACCAGAGAGCAAACAGTCAGGACATGAAAGAAACCCACTAGAGAATAGATCATAAAAACACAGAGATGTTATTTACCGCAATAAGAGCACCGAGGCGAGCTTGTCAAATGGTCAGTGCGCACGTGACGCACGCGCACGCATACTGTAGTTGTCAACCAAAGTGATTCTTCATAGAAGACGTTGACTTTTGTTAATGCCCTAAAGGCTCCTTTAGTTTTGCCATATAGGCTATATTATTAGTATAATGCTATATAATAGACATGTTGTTACATTAATATATAGGCTATACATTTTCGTTCATCACAAAATCGACTAAATATTCAAATTCCCCGTTTTTCTGGTTTAGTCTTGTATAAAGTTAGTTTCATAATATCATAATATAGGCCAGGGATTACAGTTTCACCTTTCTTTAGGATGTGGTAAGACAACTTTGTAATTTGTGAATTATTTGTATATTTAAAAATAATAATAATAGCCATAAATCGAATGCATTACAAGTAGACTATATGATTTTTTTATCATAAATAGTTTTCACGTGTAAAATGTGGTTTGCGATTTGTGTAATATATTCAATTGCTCATAATTTTTGAATAAAATTGTGACATCATCAGTGTCATAAATGCCAGCAGAGGTCACTAAATCAACATATGAAATTAACACGGTGCGTGCAGTAACAATTACGACCTCACCAGACGCAACAGTTACATCCACAGAAAACATTTTATATTGGCAAATTTAAAGATGCACACAAATAAATGCAGGGTAATAGTTTAAAGACTAGGAAAAAAACACAAAATAATGTGGGAAGTAGTACAGGAGTAAAGTATCATGTATACAATGTCAATACATTTCTAGAGAGACAGAAAGAGTGAAAATGTAAGATAGACGTTAGATAGATTTGTAGTCCGAAGCACATTCAAGTATATAGCCCGAGGCTCATGTCATGTTGGGAATTTGATTGTTACCTTGGTTGAGCTGTTAGAACTCAATGGGAAAATTGAGTATCATTCCTGAATAAGTGGCCAGCAGTTGAATTTAGTCTCGATGAGAGTTTAAAAAATATTTAGATGCGTTATGCAATAATGTAGAGATCAAAATCAGGCAATACAGACCAAAATAAAGCATTTGCTATAAATTATTTGTGTATTAAAATATGTTTAAATATATTTTAATATTGTTACCTGACACCAGGACCAATAATTTCCGACTGAAGATCCATGGAGAACTTAAAACCTTGATCAGACACTTTCAATTAGATTAATGTCTGTTGCTCTGTTTTGTCATGTGAGCATTTTAAAACAAGCAGATTAGAATGAAAACATAACTATTTGATGATAAAATAACTACAATTATGTATTACTATATTCTGTACAGCGTCATGTTCCAGATGTTTGCAAAGGAGCCTCTTTTTTCTTTCACACAAACACCTGTTTTCCCAATCCAATTGTCCAGACCCAGCTGGTTTCCTGATTACGTATTTATTGGAATTCTTTCCTCAGTAAATCCCCCTGTGTGAAAGAGCTCCAGTCGATCCCCGATAAGAGTGAGGACAAAAGCAGAACCTGAAAAAATCCCTGTTTGAGCCACTGACGTTGAGAGACTGCAGATCATAACACAATTATGAACCATTTCAGTTGAAGTATTTAAATGTAAATTTTAAAACCAGTATAACATGGATGGAGTTCTGTAGCGCATTTGGTAGAGAACTGCGTCCGAAGCGCAAAGGTCATACATGTATAGGTTCAATTCACAGCGAACGCGTTATTTGATCAAAATACCTCGAAGGGATACATTTGGAAAAAAGCGTCTGCCAAATGAGCAAAGATAGATAGATAGATAGATAGATAGATAGATAGATAGATAGATAGATAGATAGATAGATAGATAGATAGATAGATAGACTGAAGCTAATGCAGACTGGTCTTGGTTCTGCTCTCTGTAACACTGTGCGCATTGAGGTGTTCCCCCCTCCCACTACTCCTGTCTGTCAAAGAAGGCAGTCAACTTTAGGCAGCTGGATGCGACGCTCATTTCAGCACTAAGTTTGTCGGACAGCGCCTCTCTCCCACCCGGGAAACTTTTAAGACCCTTTTCGTCAACTTCTTTCAATTATAACCACTAAACCGAAATATGGATAACACTTTGAAGAACATCTCTTTCTCTGAGAATAGCTCAGTCTATGAGAACTCCACAGACGATTGGACGTCAGATGAAGGGGAAACGGTACATTTCATCATCCGATGCGTTATACCGTCGGTGTACATACTTATAATAACGATTGGTTTGTTGGGCAACATCACACTTGTAAAAATATTCATCACCACCAGCGCGATGCGAAGCGTCCCCAACATTTTCATTTCTAGCTTGGCCGTTGGAGATATTTTGCTTTTGGTCACTTGTGTGCCGGTGGACGCGTTCCGGTATTTTTACGAGGAGTGGATCTTCGGGACCGTGGCTTGTAAGATGATTCCGGTGATTCAGCTCACCTCGGTCGGAGTCTCTGTCTTTACTCTCACGGCACTGAGCGCAGACAGGTAAGGCAAGAAATGAAGTCATGAATCAATTGCAAGCACTGCCACGTTGACTTTGCAAATAATTTCACCATGTTATGCCACTCAACAAAGTATGAATGTATCTGTATATAATGTTAAAAAAATGGTATGTCTGTTAATAATTTTCTTATAAGCACTGCAAAAGTCCACATTTACACTCTTAAAATAAAGGGTTCCTTGTCAGGCTGTGTGGTTCCATAAAGAACCTTTAACATATACAGAACCTTTATGTTGCTCACAATGATTTTTGTAGTGGAGAAAGGTTTTACAGACTATAAAAGATGGTAAAAAAAAACTCTTCCTCATTTATTCCTCAATGGCATCGCTTTGAAGAACCCTTCAAGCACCTTTATAATTAAGATTGGAGCACCTGTAGCTCATGTAAATACTTTTATTCACCAAGAAAATAATCTTAAAGCTTTAGGTATTACTGGACTTGGCATTGAACCGCCTACAGAGGTTTTATGTTAAATCTCATCCATGGCTCACAGACAGATTTCCCAGCATGAAAAATGCAGCTCGGGATGGTGTTAGGTGTGCTTGACCACAAATAATGAATCATTTATTAGGCTGTTGTTTTGATTTTTTTCATACGTATAAATATTGTTTTGAAGGCTAGGATATATCTTTAGAGCCTGCCTGGACATCATTATTCTGATTTATTTACACCGCAGTGAATTTTATTAAAGAAATGCAGTGCTTTCATAACCGAAAGGCTGCTGTAAATGAAAGAGACACATCATTGGTAAAGATAAGTAACAATGTTAAAGACTTGTGCTTATATGTTTTAAACCATATCATGCACATACAGTAATTCTTAAATATTTTAATTTTGAAAGGGCTCCTGAAAGTTTGTAGTATCTGCAGATTTTCCTTTCCAGATTGCAGTGCATCAAATCCTAAATGATGATTGGCAACCTAATGTTATTAATTTCGACAGTCTCATTTTTGGCTGCATGTCTGTGAAATATATCATTATAATTCATGTCGCTGGCTCTCTGTGGTGAAGATGAGCAGTGGTCTGTCTGTCAAATACTTACCTACTTTATGCTAAGGGGGCTTGACTAAAGCAAATGACCTTTTCAAGTCTGATCTGTGTTTCTTCTCAATGATCTGTTTGTTGTTCGGGGCACCTAAAAGTTCATTTATGCCACAGTCATTAAGACCCTGGGGTCCAATCACATTTCTTTTATTGATTTGTAGTCTACCTTAACAGTTACCTTTCTTAAAAAGAGAATTGCAATGCTAAATGTAATCAATATGATAATGACTGTGACCGATCACAGTGAATAGTAAAATAATAAGCTCTGCCTTGTGCTTGAATGCACTTTGTATGAAGTTGCTTTAGATTAAGGCATCAACCAAATTGCATAAACGTAAATGAATGTTGACTGTAATCTGAATAATGCTTATTCAACATTCACAGTCAAGTGTGACATACAATGAAGCACATCTGCATGCCAGTCAGTTTAGCTCTTTCTTCAAAAACCAAACTGTAGTGGTGGCGCTCCTCCACTGACCCTTGCCTCAGGGTGGTCGGTTTGTGTTCATTTTGAGAGGAAAGAGCAAGCTTATCAGTGCAGCATGGTGGAGCAGAGAAGTCTGGGTAGGGATAAAGTCATGAGATTTCCATTTACCATATTGATGATGACAAATAGGAAGTGATCAACATGGAGTTGAGGCATTTATAACTTTTAAATAGTTTCAGAGTTGTATTTTCAAACTCCAGTGTACATTTTTTATGTTTACGAAAATGTTTTATTTATGGATGATGCAAAAAATCTTAAAAGAAGAAGATGTTAATAAAATCTGCAGTTACACATGCTCACAAAATTTTAAGACCTTTAAAGAGAAGATTAAACCCTTAAGTACATAAATTAAATTGTATCTTAGTTTTTTGAAACTAGAAATTCTGCAATGCTAAAATAGAAAGTGTTATACTGATACTATTTTTTAAAAGTAAACTTTAGTTATTATATTCCAAATGACTTTAAAATGTAAAATATATATTTTTTTTTTTTAATTTAGAGAGTCCCAAAGCTTTTGTAGGGAACATCATGCTTTTTGTTTTTAATATTTTAGCAAACGATAATATAACAAATTATGCAAATATTTGCAAATTCACAAGTGTGTATTTTCCTATTACAACAGTGTTGCCGGAGTAATTAAATTCTTCAAAGATGGCACATAATAAGCTCATCTAATAATGAAAATGTATCCCTAGGATTTTACAGTAATTTTATTACCAATCAAAGACAGCGGCGGCTCGTGGCAAATTCAAAATTAGTGTTCGGAGTGTCATGTGTCTTGCTTGTGTTTTCAAAATATGTGTTTATTGCCTACCCAGTCTCACGAAATTACGTACCTATTAGTCACATAATTCTTTTATTCTTTTTTGTGATACTGTCACAAAATTATTATTTTTCATGATACTGCGTTTTTTCGTGATCGTATCACAAATTTCTGTTTATGTGTCATTGTCACGTATTGGTTACTCAACTGCTTTTTTCCTTTTTTCAAACCATTTTCGCTTCGGTTTGTGACAATGACAAATATACAGAAATTTGTGAAACGATCACGAAAAAACACGGAAATTTGTGACAGTATCACGAAAAATAATAAAAAATTATGTGACTATAGGTACGTAATTTTTCGTGTGACTTGGCTGCTATTGCATCATGCGAACCATGTACATCACGTGTTTTGTCAAAATAATTGCCTGCTGCACACGCGTCAAAACTGTTTATGATAAAAGAGACGCTCACGTTCACAAAATACACGCAAGACACTCCCTTAACAGTAAACTCATAAACCCTTTAGACGCATCTGCAGCAGGCACTTATTTTTACAAGACATGTGATGCACATAGGTTCACATGACGTGCAGAACACATATTTTGAAATTACGAACAACAAACATGACGGGATACATACAGTACATGTTGTGATGAACTTGACACTTTTTTGCGCCCTCGAAAAAAGAAGTCACCGGCTGCCACTGATCATAGAATGAAACTGAAGCAACAGAAACTATGTTAAAAATGTTTTAGCCTTCCTTTTGTCTTTACTCTTAAAACTGTTGTCATTTCATTCATAACATAGCAATAAATAAAAGTCCAACAACCAGGTGTGACATAAAAAAAACAATACACATCTTTGCACAACCTCAAGGATAAACCTTAGCATAGAATCAATTCTGACTTAAGATAAGAGGCCATGGTGTTTCCCCCCAAGCAATGACAATATAAATTGATGATAAACAAGCCAATTTTCCCTTTCATCCAGCCACAGCCTGGATGAAAGGAACAGCAATCTGTGTGATGACAATTCTTCTCATATGTTCCCCTCAGACACAAAGCTATTGTGAACCCTATGGACATCCAGAGCTCCGGCGCAGTATTCTGGACCTGTTTGAAGGCCATCGCTATATGGATAATCTCAGTCCTGCTGGCCGTACCTGAGGCTGTCTTTTCTCAAGTGGTTCACATGCCTGACAAGAACACGACATTCACCGCCTGTGTGCCGTATCCACGCTCCAATGAGATGCACCCCAAGATTCACTCAATTATGATTTTCCTCGTCTACTTTCTCATTCCTCTGAGCATTATCTCTGTCTACTACTATCACATCGCAAAGACACTTATCAAGAGTGCTCATGATATGCCTGGCGAGATTAGCGAGCACTCCAAAAGACAGGTGAGAGCTTCAGTGTGATGATTACTTGGCAGAATGCAAATCGTATATATTCGAAAACAAGGTCTTTAATAGGCATAGCACATTTTACAGGAAATATGTTTTAAATATTGAAGATAACAAGATGCTGCCATGATCTTTTATTTTATAAATACACACTCCGAAAAAAGGTACAAACGGGATGGTACCTTTTTAAAAAGTTATATTACAGTATGTCCCATTTAGGTACACATATGGTACCAGCGTGCACCTTAGAGGTACCAATATTTCAACCCTGTATCATGAAATTATGTACCTATAGTCACGTAAATTTTAAAGTCTTTTCCGTGACACTGACACTATTTTCCTCCTTTTTGCATGTCACACATTTTTGTTTACGTGTCATCGTCACAAATTTTTTATTTAAATGTTTTGTCCTATTTTCAAACCATTGACGCTTCGGTTTAGGGTTAGATTTGGTGTTATGCGTTAGGAAAACACTTTAAGTATTGGATTAAACCTTTTTTTCGTGAATAATTTTTTATATTTTATGATTTACCATTGTCGCCTGGCATTAGGGTTAGAGTTGGGTTTGGGTAAGGATGTCATTTTATGTCAATCTAATCCTAAACTGAGGAAAAAATTGTAAGAAAATAGGACAAAACAGTTAGGTAAGGTCCAGAGTAAGGTCATGTCAGAGATTTAAATCAATGTGAAATCAATGAGTGAATTCGTACTTTAATGTTCCTAATATCATTATTAGATATGAGACTTTAGTTTGGATTGCACAAACAGGTTCACATGTTGTTAAAATAGGCCTATATTGTTATATAATACCATATTCCAGTTCATATAAGATACTACAAAACTTCATTTATGACAGTCTTTAAGATAGAAGAACATATTTGAACATATAAAATAAACTACATACATCAAATAAAAGGTCGTAATATACCATTTAGGTAAATATATGTTTGGTACCAATATGTAGGTTTGAGGTAATAATATGAAGGTGTACTCTTTGAAAGGGTACCGCCTCAGTGACAGCCAGGAACCATTTTTTTGGTAGTGTATACAACAACGATGACAAGGCAGCCTCGAAATACCATTTGTAACCACAAAACCAATTATACGGGTCATTTTTTTAAATTGAGATTTATACATCATCTTAAAGATGAATAAATAAGCTTTTATTGATTTGTGGCCTTTTAGGAAAGGACAATATTTGTCAGAGATACAACCAGGTCTTGACATTAACTTTTTTTCTCACCAGCCAAAGTGGCTAGTTGTTTTCCAGTTAACAGCCACTTAGCATTTTTACTGGCCACAATTTTGTTGTTGGTAAAATACATTTGATATGATTAAACGTGACTTTGGCATCCTAAAATGACTTATATTGAATAATTTAGCTAGATTAGATGCAGATTGACTTTCAAATTCAAATTGACCACACAAATTAAGACTACATTTATTAGCTGGGATATACTAGGTATATCAGTATAGATCATAGACTGTAAAAAAAGATGGACGACGCCAATTCACTCTCTCCCATTGGTGAAAAGTGAAGCCACCAGTGTCCTGATACGGCGCTGACATCTCGGGTCTTGAGTCTGCGCAGTAGCGATTTCGGGACCAGTCCTGCGCAGTAGTGAGCAGGAAGTAAAACCGTGAAATCAAGGCCCCGCCCTCGCTCTCGCAGAATGCACATATCACAGCTGTCAATAATAACGTGACACCACTGTTTTAATAGCATTAAATAACTAAAAGCAAACACTTGAATTTACATCAGCATGATAAAAACTACAGTAAATGACAGAAACCAGCTTCGGGAAAAAGATAACTGAAGTGTAATTTAATTGTTTAGTTGGACTCAAGTCCTATCGAATAACATGGGGGAGGCGTGGTCTATGGGGGGCGATCGAGACATTTTGGCTTCACTTTTCAGGGCTTGTGTGGCACACTTGGTACAGGTATAGATCATATCATATGTTTAGGTGCATGAAAAACATGCTAGTAAAACATAAATAGATTAACTATATATAAAAGTGGTGCAGGGGTGTATAAGATTAACTGAAAAGATGCAGTGACTTCTTTTTCGAGGGCACTCAATGCGAAGTTTGTCAACATGTATGTAGCCCGTCATTAAGTGTAAAGTGTTGGGTTCCATTAAAGTCCATTAAAATTTGAAAAATCCTGGAATGTTTTCCTCAAAAAACATAATTTCTTCTCGACTGAACAAAGAAAGACATCAACATTTTGGATGACATGGTGGTGAGTAAATTATCTGGATTTTTTTTTTTAAGAAAATGGACTAATCCTTTAAAAAAAGATATAATCCATTTAAACAGTAACAACTTTCCTACAACAAAACAAATGATCTGCCAAATGTGACAATCAACATCCAGAACCAGAACTATCCATCTTTCAATGAAATAACAGCTGCTCTTTAAAGTTTCATTAGTCATTTAATGCAGATCGATGATGAGATTCCTCCAACCAAACACATTTTAAGAGCTAGAGTAAAACCAGTCTTACCTGATCTGAGGGGAACCTCTTCATTGGCAGTTTTTACATACTGTAGTATTTTATCTTGCGCTGGGCTGTGAACAGCCAGTTTAACATTGTGCCAATAGTCCTTAAGTATGACAGATATTCCTGTTTATATTCCCTCCCATGAGCTGTTTCAATGCATTCTTTACTTTCTCCTGGCCCTGACAACACATCCACATTTATTTATTACTCTTTTAATCTTTCTCTGTTAATGGGTAAATATGCATTTCAAGTGTAAAAAGAGACATTTTACATAGAATACATCAAATCTTGTTCAATGCATTCATATAACATTTATTTGAACATGCAAACACACATAAATGGTGGGCTTTGAAAGCATTAAAAGTTGCTTTTGATATATAAATAATAAATGTAACTGAAAAAAAAACAGTAAATCTGAATCAAAATGAAATTCAAAGCACAAACCAATACGGGTAAAACAGGAATTGCAAACCACAACACATTCATGGTCTGCAAGACAACAAATAGATTCCAGTATGACAATCAATCTTTTGGGGAGTTCAGAGCAACAAATCAACTGCTGAACTTGCATGCATGTTTATTGACTTTTTACACATCTGGTATGCGCCTCATGCGTTATTGACCGGTCTCATCAGTCATATTTTTCTCTATCTCACTTATCTTTTCAAAGACGGAAACCAGAAAGCGTCTAGCCAAGATTGTCCTGGTGTTCGTGGGCCTCTTCGTGCTGTGCTGGTTCCCTAACCACGTTCTCTACATGTACCGCTCCTTCAACTATCTGCAAATCGACTCATCACTGTCACACCTCATCATCACGCTGGTGGCGCGCGTGTTGAGTTTCTCCAGCTCCTGCGTGAACCCTTTCGCCCTGTACCTGCTGAGCGAGAGCTTCCGCAGGCACTTCAACAACCAGCTGATGTGCAGACGCCGCAAATTACAAGAGCGCAACAGCAGTTACCTCCAGAGCACCACTGCCATTCGCATGACATCCATCAGAAAGAGCACACCAGCTGTGACCAACGGACATGGACAAAAGACATGCATTTAGCATCTGATCTCAAAACCGCTCACCTATGGTTTACAAAGACCTGGTGTGAGGGTTGGTGACTTGCATTGAAGTTTTTGGTGACCCAGCTGCGTGCCGGTTATTGGTGGAGGAAAACAGAGGGATTGCTATTGTAAATATTGCATGCGTGTCAATTTCAACAGTTGAAGCTTTGCTTGTGCCCGAGAATGAAATTTGCGAAATATTATTCTTATTGCACCCTGAAATGAATGGATACTTTACTGATAACAACACTAATTCGGTTTCATGTGAAACAAAATACATTTTAGAATGTATGAGATCTCTGTACAGATCAAACCAAGGTCTCCATTATTGCGTTATGGCTTCAAATTTGCTATTCAGAACAACCGTGTTTCCGTTTTCATGCAAGGGATGTAGTGGAAAGATGAAATGTTAGTTAACTTGTATAGATCGAAAGTGCACTTAATACGGTAATTGAATGTTAAGTAAATAAAATGAGCGGTTTTGATTTCACCAATGAAATTAAACAAAGACTTTATACAGGGTTATTATACATAAACACCAAAAATCATTTATTTCGCCTATGGCCGCATCCTGTTTCACAGACAAATGCAATATATTAAATTTTGGAGCAACAGGAGCTATAGACACAGCCATTTCCAATGAATGTTAATGCAGACTAAGATATATCAGACAGGTCATACACTCAAGGGTAAACCGTGGTGATTGGATTAATATATGCATAAACAGATTACGATTCAACATGAATATCAATTTCGCAAACATGTTTTCCTGTATCTTCCAAAATATGAGCCATAAGGATAATAAGATCATTGTGACAGACATCAATATAGCATCTGCCTATCATATCATATTCACCACAAACAAATATTATCATCTTAATCATTGCATTCAAGTCAATTCTAGAATCTTTTCCTTTGTTAGGAAGTGTTTGGTATCATGTCTGTATCTAGCAGCACAGAATAATCATTCAACTGTGACTTTAAACCATTATTTC
Source organism: Paramisgurnus dabryanus (assembly GCF_030506205.2). NCBI lineage: Eukaryota > Metazoa > Chordata > Actinopteri > Cypriniformes > Cobitidae > Paramisgurnus > Paramisgurnus dabryanus. The sequence continues at coordinate 2,276,514 of NC_133348.1, read as the reverse complement.
TGTAACAAATTGAATAGGCGGCCAACCCATAACCCACATTATCACTCTCTCCCAAAAAAGCTCTTCTAACATGACAAAAAAATTATGGGCTTTGTGATTTCAGTGTTTCTAAAGTATAATCAAATGTACATTTTCATATACAGTAAGCACTAACCCTACATTTTAACATTACCCAATGCTTAATTTTTTGTTTGACAGGTTTCTAGTTCTGTGTGTTCATGCAAATGAAGTGAGAAAAAGTTTTTCCTCCAGCATTGATTTTCACTGTCCCACAGAAGCAGGATCTAAATATAATTTGGTAAGATTGATTTAACAGACTCTCTACCCACTTCCCCTGTACTTTATTGGTTTTTGACTGTGAGAGTAAATTAAATGTATAGGTTAACTTAAACAGACCCCTTATACTGGATCAAACAGAGTTCAATCAGGTGATCAATAAACTCTAAAAAAAAGCATAAAATAAAAAATGTGTTGGTAAATGCATGAGTGTAATCCCTAAATACTTCGATACAGTAGACACTTTCAGTTAGATTTTTACTAAAATAATGGGTTTACATTAAACATTTAGTTCAAAAAGCCATTATAGACATTTAGTTCAAAAAGACAAAAATGTTCATTTTTTCTTTAAAGAAATCTGGATGTATATCTTTCAACAATCATCAACACTTAAAATAACAACTTATGGATAATTGTTAATGTGCAACCAATCCACATGCCACATGGATAAGATTTACCCAGAACTGAAGAACCTTGTGAAGCTCATTTCAATTTTATGGTGCCATACTGTTTTAGAGAAGTTAACTGACCTCTGGATCTCTGATTTGTCTTGCAGCTGTTGTTTTTCTTTCTCTGTTTTAAAGGAACACTCCACTTTTTTTGGCAAATATCCTAATTTTTCAGATCCCCTAGAGTTAAACATACACTGTCAGAAATAAAGGTACAAAACTGTACCCTTTCAAAAAGTACAGCTTTGAATCTAAGGATTTCATTTTAGTACCTCACTTTAGTACATACTGGGACCAAAGAGAGTTTATTAGTACCTCAAAAATACATATTAGTATTTCTTAGGTACATATTGGTACTAAATGTTTACATATCTGTACCTAATGTTCCATTCAATTACCTTTTTAAAGGGTGCTGCCCCACTGACAGCTAGGGTACATATTTTGACTTCTTTCTAACAATGTCATAAAGGTACGGTAATCTACCCAAATTGTATTCTGTTTTTTATTCATGTAAAGGTACCAAATGGAAACTTAGGGTACAGCCCCAGTGACAGAAAAGGTACAGTTTTGTACCTTTATTTCTGAGAGTGTATGTGTTTTACCCTTTTTGGAATCCATTCAGCCGATCTCCGGGTCTGGCAGTACTACTTTTAGCATAGCTTAGCATAATTCATTGAATCTGATTAGACTGTTAGCATCTCGCTCAAAAATGACCAAATAGTTTTGATATTTTTTTAAAACGTATTTAAAACTTGACTCTTCTGTAGTTACATTGTGTACCAAGAATGACGGACAATTAAAGGTTGCAATTTTCTTAGCTGATTTGGCTAGGAACTATACTTTCATTCAAGGAACTTTGCTGCCTTACCATGGGTGCAGCCGGCGCAATGATATTACGCAGTGCCCGAAATAAGTCCCTAGCTAGGTAACTTTCAATCTGACCGGCACTAAGTTTGTGTAGTTGCAGAGTTGCAGTCACGACTATTTTCGGGCGCTGCGTAATATCATTGCGCCTGCTGCACCCATGTTATGGCAGCAAAGTCCTTGAATATTATGACGGAATGAGAGTATATTTCCTAGCCATATCGGCCTAGAAAATCGCAACTTTTAATTTTCGTTGGTATTAGTACAAGATTTACCTACAGAAGAGTCAAGTTTAAAAAATATGTATATATATCGAAACTCTTTGGTTATTTTTTAGCGCGATGCTAATGGTCTAATCAAATTCAATGAATTATGCTAAGCTATGCTAAAGGTGGTAACGCCAGACCCGGAGATCAGCTGAATGGATTCCAAAACAGTAAAACTCATATGTTTAACTCTAGGGGAGCTGGAAAATTAGCTTTTCAAAAATTTAATTTTCAAAAAAGTGGAGTGTTCCTTTAACACAAACACTTTAGATCGGATAAAAAAACAGAAAGATAATAAAATCAGGGCATAAAATGGGAACTCACAACCAAGGTAACAATATATGACGAGCTCAGATGCAAAAGCCTCTAAACTCCCCCTCTGTCAAAAATTAAATAATGATATTAACCGAATGTTCTCAGCATGTATTATAAATTCATCAAATACATTTGCTTAAAATCTGCTTAATCCCGGCCCCAGTCCATTTAGAAATATCGTTTTGTTGGTAGAATCTATTAAAAGTTTGATAAAAATGGTAATTAACAACAAAATTGTCAGATGCACTTAGAGGGTTTTGCTTCATATAGACCATGATGCAAAAGACTAATGCTCTTGAATTAAGAGATTGGTGAAGTGTGATTTTAATATACATATCTAGGATATATCTAGTCTCATGTATTATTGATAAAAACTCATATTAACCATAACAGTATATTGGCTGTGTCTTTCATGCAATCTAAATGAAAGATTACATTAGCACCAGCCACTAACTGACTTCTCCAAGCTTTGATCTAAACATCTTCATTTCACCCAATGTGATTAAAACTTCATCTACATCTTCTTCTCTAACTTCATTAATAATTCTTAATTTGATTAAGCTTTCCATATTCCATTCAAGAGATTATATTTTAACCAAGGAGGTCCTCCTCATACATATTATCTCTTTATTTAATTGACGTATTATCTCAAATGTGTTTACAATTTCCTTTATAATTTTAAATAAATGCCTTTCAATGTAACCACACATACATAGGTGGCTATTCCAGTAATTTCAGTGAGTACAAATCTTATTAAAGACCCACTGAAGTGCCTTGAAGCACCACACTAAAGACCTGAAATACGCAGCTTTGGTTGATGCATTAATGTAATTTCCACTAACACAAGGACAGGGCATTTTTAGTGCCCCTCTGTTTACTTTACATTTAGTTTATATTAGACTGATATTTGGTGAGAAATTGAAGTGCAGAATGATGTCCTAAAGATATCTGATCTGCAAAGGTGAGAGTAACTGTAGGTCTTAAGTGCTTAAACCCAAATACTAGGTTTGTCCCCCTTCGACCCAGCTATTTGTTGAAAATAACCCAGTATTTTTAAAGTGTAGATATTCTTAAATTTAAGATAACTTCCATTTTGATTTATTCGGGATTATAACGCTTCACAACAGCATAGAAATTTGCTTAAAACAGAGTAAAAAGCACAGGGATTTCTTTAAAATTGAATTGTATTTTATATTTTACTTTATTTGACACACAGTTTCACTATGTAACTTTACTTGAGCAAATGCATAAGAATGAACAGCACTTAAAAGCTTCAAAGCATATAGCACCATAGCTCCAAGTAAATTCTAGTGTGTGTATATTACAAAGATGTATTTTAATGTTTTTTATATTATATAATTATATTAGTGAGATTATTTACTGTATTATTTGTGAGCCATATTCAATGTTAAGTCAAGATGTTACATACAGTATACTGATAAGTTATAAAGGATTAATAAATAAATAAATGAAGGTTTTTGGACTTGAGTCTCCAATCATGTTTACTGTATTGTCAAAACTGGGGAGTAAACAAAATAATCTGATCATACACAGATAATATTTACTGTACTTTATGTATAGAGATACCTCACTGTCTTGCAGTATGTAAACAGTTTTATTTAATATAGGAGGAAAACAAGTCAATAACTGTACAACAAATATAAATAATAAAAACACATGAAAAGTGAATGACTGCAATACTGCACTGGTGTTAAAACCCCTATAGGACTGAACAGGTTTAGATGAATCCCATACTGTATGTTTCTTATTTTACAACCATACTGGTCTGAGGTGTTTTGTCTACGACTGAATTTTAAAAATAAAATCTCATTTCTCATGTTCAGTAAAAAAAAAATTCTTTATAATGTTTCATATTACACTCTTTGAGTAGACGAATATTTTAGGGCATGATACAAACTGTATATTCTGAAATAAATAAAAGAATGGAAGTGCACCAAAAGCATCTATATATCAACTGTTAGTATAAGGGACAACTTGTATCTAAAACCCATGCTAAAGTTACCTAATTTTGAGATTTGAAGCATCAAAAGTTTAATTTTACATTGATTAAAATTTTTGACATGACCTAGTCAACGTAAAAAAAAAATCAAGATTATATTTTTATAAAATGTTCTTTACATTATGTACAATGAATTCATGCACCCCCACTTCAGCTGGGTTTTCACAGACTATAGTTCACAAATAAGCTAAAAGCTTTTTTTGTTTTGAGAGTTGCTTAGTGGACACGAAAATCTGACATTTAATTTGCGGCATCACAGGCAGTGAGAAGGCCAAACAGTCGGAGAGGTGAACTAAAATTGCCTTGTCATCTTGTCTTTGTTCAAACTGAAACTAAAAAGCACTAATATGCATTTTTCCCAACAGCCCTAAGCGAAAAGCAGAACAGATGCTTTAGTTTAATTGTTGTAGAGATAACAGCCATGTTGGATCTCGATCGGATTGAAAACTAAATGTCTGTCTGTGTAATCAGTTTGCTATTAAATCCTATCAGGTATTTTAATGAGTAAACAGAGATTCTTTCAAGAAGTATTTTATGGACCTTAATTAATCGCTTTACTAAAGTTTAATTAGTTTTATAACAGATGTAAAGATGAAAGCACATATCAATTATTTTAATCAAAGCATTACACCATTCAAAACCTTCATTGCTACAGAAATTGCATCTTTGGTATTCATGAGGAGATATCCAAAGACAACAGTGTGTATCACGAAACAATTCTCTCTCGAACATGCAATGTAGTGCTTTCCAAAAATCAATGCTTGCTGTGTTTTATATATGTAATTAATGTATATCTGTCTGCATTATTTAGCTGTTTATTAATGACACCACTATATTATATCTGATAAAGACTGACACAAGTAAATAACATCCATAAATACTGACCTCCTATTGATCAATGCTTTAAAGCCAATGAATTTCCCAACCATATTACAAAAGATCTTCACATCTCTTCTCACCAAGAAAAATAATTGAATTGCTAACGTTTCTTCGTTTTTTTCTGTCTGGTAACATCATGTCTCAGGTTCACCACATAGATTTTTAATACTGCCTCAATGAATATACTCTTAAAAATCAATTTTAGTATGCCCAAAAAATCTTTCAGAACCATTTCTTACCTTTTCATAATTTAAAGAACCTGTTTTTCAATACAAAGAACCTTTTGTTAAACAGAAAGGTTCCTCCTCACATGGAGGTTCTACTGTATATTGAACCATACAGCCAAATATCATCTTACTGTATGGCACCGTGTAGCACCGTAATTTTTATATCACATCTCAAAGCGATGCCATAGAAGAACCATTTCTTTGCAACATGATCTCACAGAAAGTTGTGTTATAGTCACGCAAAATTTATTTATTTATTCCTGTCCATGGCACAAAATTCTGCCTTTTTTCGTGTCTTTTTTGTGACACTCGTTCAAATTTCTATAAATAGTTTCTCGTGTCTGTGGTATGACTTAATTTTTTGTGTCATTTTATGCATTGTTTTCTAATTTTTTTCCTATCTTTAAATCATTGTCGCTTCGGGTTAGGTTTGAGGTTTGGGTTAGGATGTACTTTTATGTATTAGTTTCTACATGTTTTTGTTCCACATTTAAAACTATTCTCACCTGGAGTTGCGGTTAAAGCTGGGGTTTGGGTCAGGATGTTCTTAATATGTAACAGAAAGTGATTCTAACCCCAACCCCAAGCGGCAATGGTAAGAAAATAGGAACAAAACAACAAGAAAATGATACATAAAATGAAACGAAAAAGAAAGTCGTGCAACGGACACGAGAAACTATTTATAGAATTTCGCCTGAGTGTCACGAAATAGACATTTGTGCTCAAGGCACGAAAAAAGCTGAATTTCATGCCATGGACACAAATAAATTAATAACATTTTGCGTGACTATAATAGACTTCTTTACTGTGAGATCAGTTATACCATTTTATAATCTAATATAGCATTTTTTGAAACAGAAAACCTCTATGGATGTTAAAGGTTATTATGGAACAGTTCAGCCAAAAATGGTTCTTCATCTTGAATAACCTTTCTTTTTTAAATGGTGTAAATCATCTTCAAATACAACAATGCACTGAAACACATTTTCCCTGTGAACTTCTATATCTCAACTTCTTTTTTTTCTGCCTTTATGAATTGTGTGCAAATAAAGACAAAAAAGAGAACAATTTCAACTGAAACAAAGGAACTAATTGACTAATCCCAGGTGTCATTTTCGTCTGGTGAGAGCCCTGCAATAGGCTTTTTAAAATATATTGAGCTAAAATATTTTTGCAAAACCATAACAGCATTCCGAATATAACCCCTGATGCTCTTGTTTATAACCCATGATAAACAACACTTATTATGCCGGTTTTATCCTCCACGTTCTGTTGAGCATTGCCAGTTAATGAATGTAGAGGCCATTCCACTGACTGCCTTCTGATCAGCTCAATGCTCAAGGTAAAAATAATTACCAGTCATCTCATTATTGTGTGTCATTATTTCATCTGACACTGCCATGTCGTTTGTTTGGCCCCACGCTGTCAATCATTTCACTTTTATTGGCTAGCACCTCAAAATGGCCAAAGGCTAGTGCTGATCAGTTTTAGACGAGACACAAACCTTTTATTTTCTACAGAGTGAACATCACAACTGAATTAAGCAAGAACAGCCCTTAAAGCGTCTGTTTTGTTTCATTCTCATCAACACGAGTCAGCTATGGCAAAGAGGTGTGGCTCTGCTATCATTCATTCTGTGAATAAACATGGGATCTCAGTATTTAGTGTAATAATCCCTCATTTACACTGCATGCATCTGCAGCGCGTTACGGCTCCGACATGATTTTGTTTAGTCTTTTATGCGCATTTACAGGATATTTCATAAGCAGAAGGATTCACAATATTCCACGTGACTTGTCTGTCCGACACTGTTTTTCTGATTTTCTGTGTTCTAACATGGGTTGGCTTGTTAACAATGTTTATGTTTTGTCCAGTTTAATTCTGTGTATTGTGCTTTATCCTATGTTCTATTTTGTTGTGCTGTAGTAGACTATAAAGTTAAGAGACTTAAAAGTTGGCATCCGTCAACAGTAGGCAATGCGCCTGCTGTTAGCGCAGCTGCACGGAGATCCGCTTCTGAAACGCGCCGTGTGTAAACACAAGCATTGACTAGAATGGCCTCGATCAGCTCCAGTAGCCGCATCTGCGTCATGTTATGTGCATTGTAAATAAGAGGTTAGATCTTCTAAGTATTAAATATTGTTTTAAGTATAATTTTAAAGACTGTCCTCCAAAAAATAACAGTCTCATAAGTCGTTTGTGCAAGCACTTTATTACGACGTAAAGTGACGTATTAAGGCATTAGTTTCCTCTAGCGGTAGTAGCTTATAAATACAATCAAGGTTTTTGCCTTATACGTCAGATTAGACACATTTAATTTTAAGAATTTGTAAATGTAGAAACGGTTTCATTATGGTTTTAAAGATAGTTTGGAGCATCTAACCCCAGCCTCACCCTTACCCTAAACCCAACCACTTTTCAACCATATAAAACACAACACGCAAGTAGAAGCACAGGTATTATTTGCATAAAACAGTATAAAAGTACTACAAACCATGAATGTTGCAAACCTTGCAAACTGAAGCCATATGATTATTTTATATGAAGAACTCTGTGATCAAAATGCACAGTCAGATCTCATTCAAACAGCATGAAGCATGAAGTAGCAGTAGCCGGTCACAAGAGCCAATAGCGCTTCACATTCTTAGCTAACGTAATGATGCAATCAGTCACGAGACACACGAGAGCCAATGCCTTTTCACAATCATAGATGATGTAGCATTGCTTCTTCTGGCGGCAGTTTTTGAATCAGTGTACGTCCGGATCTGATATTTACAGCGGATTGTCATCACTTTTGCAACTTTTCTGGAATATTTTAAGTACATTTTTAAAAAGTTGTGACTGTTTTGTATGCTGTGTTTATATCATATAATAAATGATGGACATTTGAAATGGACAAACGACCAAAGCAATCGTATGGGTTGGAGGATATGTTGTAATTTTATGATATCAATTAATTAAAGCTATGCACTGTTTCTGCATATATGATGTTAATCTTCAGTACCTATAGAGTTATTACACGGCTCTCTGGAATGCTTGATTCTGATTGGTCAATTGAGACATTTGCAGGTTCGTTCTTTTCGAATAATAACCGCTCCAAAATAATAACGCATAGCCGGTACTACTTTTACGAGTAAGATCGATCCGCGCCAATAAAGATTACTGTTTGTTTGGCGCCATCTTGTGACAAACACTGGACAACCACGACAAGACACAGACAGCTTACTGAGACTGAACTTGACAAAATAGAGCATGACAGCTACGAAGCCAACACACAAAATAATACAGAATGGGCATTAAAACTTCTCAAAGACTGGCTAAAAGAGAAAAAAATGGAGACAGACAAGTATGAAGCAGAGGATCTTAATAAGGTATTACGATCATTTTATGCATCTGTGCAAAGTTTCGCGGAAGGATAAAAATGTTAATTTAAAACAAATATGCCAATAAAATGTTTCAAATTCATATTCATGTCCAGTTTTTTTTCTTATGTGACAAGTAGCCGTGTAATAAGCGGGATAATGTAGAGTCAGCCGGTAGTTATCGGGAAATAAGCCCCTTCAGTGTGATACAAGACCCTCCGCTTCGCGTCGGGTCCTGATCACACTGTCGGGGCTTATTTCCCGATAACTACCGGCTGCCTCTACATTATCCCTTACTTGTATTACATCCTTCATACCTCCAAAGAGTCTTTAGTTTTATCAGCTTTATAAAATACAGATCAGCTCTAGCGATTCTTTCCGATAACGCACAGAAACATTTGGAAAAAGGAGTCACGAGCTGCGGAAGGAGCAAGTCACGAGTCATGCAACACTGTATACAACACTGCATAACATATGATTCACTACATGCCTGTGACTTACAGCCTCTTCGGTTCTCGCTCTCCCCTTAACTGACATGTGGGCGCCCATAAAAAGAAATGATACATAAGGTAAGGAAACCAACTCTTAAACTGTGTTTATAAGTCAGAATGCATGAAAAACCACTGACCCCCCCCCTTTAGATAAACAAGTTTATTAAAGTACATTTACAGTATGTAGCAATTGTAAAAAGGTGGCTAATTCTTATTAATTCGTACGACCACATTCATCTGTTTTTGTACAATATGCTATCGGCCCTGTGATGTTGGGGTTAGGAATTTGTTTTCTTTTGAATAATCATACATTTTTGCATGATTCACTTTGTACGAATTAGTCACCATTAAAGAAAATAAGTATGAATTCCCGTGAGATCAGGCTGGACAAAAGATTAATTTCAGAGGAATTCATGAGGGCTGTATATGCATAGGCGTATTTATACAATGATTAATGGATTAATGGAATTCTACAGTGCTCAATGTCATTACATTAAAATTGTTTTAATAAATGATGACTGACTAATTCACAAATATTGCACAGTATTCTAAACTATACTATTATTTATCACACAACATCATTTTTCAATGCAACAACCTTGAAATATTCATATACGTTCTGTAGCATTCAAGTGGGAAAAATCCGACATATAGATGGATAAATCAACAGACACTTTCTGTTTAAACCTATCCGACTGTCTCTTTGTGTTAGCATTTATTTGGCCTTTCGGATTATTTATGGGTTGTTAAAACCACCTCTCCTGCAGCATGTTTTGGGAACACATCCAGACGGATGCGCACACAGAGGTGAGTTTTCAAGTTTCGCATGTATACTTTTTTCAGCTGATGCCTCACACAAGTGGCCCTTCAGCGTTTTGGTAGGGGATAGACAGAAGTCTCCTGTTACTAACAATGCAGAAACGTGATGACAGCGTGATTAGCTGGCCCATTTAATATGTTGTGACAAGTGCTAACTAAGAAGAGGTGACAAGTTATAATCACCTTCTTCTCAGCTGTTGCAATAATTTTATTTGAATGTTCATGTGACACATAAATTAATCTAATGTAATTGAAACATTACCTAAGTGCCTGTGCCCATGGTGGATTTTCACACCATCGCTTTTTCAGTCTTTATTAATTTATCAGAATCTATTCAAACACATTAGAAAATAAGTAGTTTAACTGTCCTGTGGTAATGACTATTTCTACTTTGACACATGCTTGAGCAATATGGCCCTTGAAGCTGTGCTATATGGTGAATACAATCACAAAGAATATTTAAAATAGTAATAGTTACCACTACTTTATTACTAGTTTGCTCTTTTATACACTGTTAGAAAAATAGTATACCCCTGTATATATGGGGTTTACACTCACCTAAATGATTATTAGGAACACCACACTAATACTGTGTTTAACGCCGTTTCTCCTTCAGAACTGCTTTAATTTTACATGGTTTTGATTCAACAAGGTGCTGAAAGCATTCTTTAGAAATATTTGGCCCATATTGATAGGATAGCATCTTGCAGTTGATGGAGATTTGTGCACATCCAGGGCACAAAGCTCCCGTTCCACCACATCCCAAAGATGCTCTATTGGGTTGAGATCTGGTGACTGTGGGGACCATTTTAATACAGTGAACTCATTGTCATGTTCAAGAAACCAATTTGAAATGATTCAAGCTTTGTGACATGGTGCATTATCCTGCTGGAAGTTGCCATCAGAGGATGGATACATGGTGGTCATAAAGTGATGGACATGGCCAGAAACAATCCTCAGTTAGGCCGTGGCATTTAAACGATGCCTAATTGGCTTAAAGTGTGCCAAGAAAACATCCACCACACCATTAAGGGCGTATCCGTAGCTCTGCGTAGCCTGATGCGCACCTCCCAAAATTTCTAACAGCGCGTCGGCTCTACGCGGACCATAAGCGCTGTGATTGGTTCACCAAAACCCCTCCCTTCAGGTAAAAAAAAAACTGCGTCATAGGTATTTCCGTTTGAGACGGTGAAAACAAAGATGAGCCAAGTTGAGGAGTGATTTAACTCAAACTGAAACATAAGTCGCTGTTTATTTACTTCCATCATTGCTGGTCTTCTCAAATTATACACAACAAGTTGCTATTTCTTCTTCGTTTGTGGGTTTACTTGCTTAGCTTCTTCTTCTGTGACGACTTCTGCTGCTACTGTGGTTATACGCGTGATAACTGCCAACCAGCGGTTTCGCGTGTGTTTGCACGTCGACGCGGATGGCGACGCACAAGTATAAATGAAAACCGACGCGGAACCTACGCCATCGCTGCTACGCCGTAGGACCTATGCACGACTATAAATCGCCCTTTACACCACCACCAGTCTGCACAGTGGTAACAAGTGGTCCATGTTTTCATTCTGTTTACGCCAAATTCTGACTCTACCACCTGAACGTCTCAACAGAAATTGAGACTCATCAGACAAGGCAACATTTTTCCAGTCTTAAGTGAGCTCGTGCAATTTGTAGTGGAGGTGATTGGCACCCGATGGGGTCTTCTGCTGTTGTAGCCCATCTGCCTCAAGGTTGTGCGTGTTGTGGCTTCACAAATGCTTTGCTGCATACCTCGGTTGTAACGAGTGGTTATTTCAGGGCAAGTTGCTTTTCTATCAGCTTGAATCAGTCGGCCCATTCTCCTCTGACCTCTAGCATCAACAAGGCATTTTCGCCCACATGACTGCTGCATACTGGATGGTTTTCCCTTTTCACACCATTCTTTGTAAACCCTAGAAATGGTTGTGCGTGAAAATCCCAGTAACTGAGCAGATTGTGAAATAGTCAGACCGGCCCGTCTGGCACCAGAAACCATGCCACGCTCAAAATTGCTTAAATCTCCTTTCTTTCCCATTCTGACATTCAATTTAGAGTTCAGAAGATTGTCATGACCAGGAACACACCCCTAAATGCATTGAAGATACTGCCATGTAATTGGTTGATTAGATAATTGAATTAATGAGAAATTGAACATGTTTTCCTTATAATCCTATAGGTGAGTGTATATGCCAAAATACATACCCCAGCTGTCACTGAGGTGGTCCCCTTTTAAAGGTCCTAATATGTACCACTTAAATATACAGATGCAGTATGTATCCAATATGTACCTTTAAGATACGAATATGCATCTCTGGGATACTTTAATGAACTCTTTTAAATGCAAAGCTGTACCGTTTGAATCCGATTTTCCAAATGAGAGATATATTGTGGCTGGTACACTTAACATCTCTCACTCACTTTCTGTGTCTGTATAAATAAGTCATACCAGGTTACAAAAGAAATAGCCACTGATGCGTTTGCAAAGCACTGGCCTGTGGCAATTTACTCACCAAATGTCACTTTAGGCACCAGCAAGACATTTCAGATATTTCAAATCCCCTGTGTTTTTTCTTTCTCTTCCTTCACATGAATGGTTTTTCCACGGCAGCCTCATACCAACACGAGTCAGTGAGCATGCTGCTTCGCAGCCTCACCTTCTTTCCTTTTTTGTTTCATCAAAACAGACTCAAATATGGGTCTGTAAATAGCCAGCTGGAGCAGCTTGATAGCAATTTCCTCAGTTCCTCCAATTTTCAGTAACTACAGTATCTCTCAAAAGCGAACACTGTTTGAAAATAAAAAAGTTACAATTACAGGAAAAACATGCATGGAGAGATCAACCAATTTAGAATAATTGGACTTTGCTTTGAGACTTATGCTTTGCGAGTTTGAAATCATTTACTTTCAATGAAAATCAATGTACATGTGTCCTTCCTGTATTCTTTTTCGAATGGACGAAAATGTATCTCATAACCACACTGAGATTTAAGTAGGTTACTTTATTTTTTAATTTAAATCACCACAGCAATAACATCAAGATGATTCTCGGAGAATGAAATAATATGTTCAATTGGATTTAAATCAGCCCATAAGCCATTGAGGCAAAGCCAGTATTGGGTAATTCAAAACGTAACTAAAATTATGACTGTAGCAGGAAGGAAATATAAGGTCATTTAGTTGCTTACCAGAACCAAATCATACAACTCAACTGCTGTTTATTTGTGCCAGACCCTTGAAATTAACCATGCAAAAATGAATCCACAGAAAATCTGGAAATGCTGTAGATCATTTCGGTCAAGCAGCGGTCAGGATCATTTTCATTATTTTACTCAACCAATGTTATATTGTTGCATTTTCTACATATTTCACGAGGTGGCTGATTCGTAGTAATGTGTATGACCATATTCGTACATTTTTGTATGATTTGCCTTGACCCCTGTGACGTTGGCGTTAGGGGTGGGGTTTCGTTACTGTTTCGTAATTGTACGTTTTTGCACAATTGACTGAACAAATATATATTCCCTCTCTAAAAATTCATATGATCATTTATTTCTAAAATCTGATTGGTTGATTGAAATGTTGTCCCAGGTTCAACATAATGTTGCCCTGAGGACATCAACCACTTGGCAAAATCAGGAGAGCCCATTTGACATCGAGTGAATTGCACTACATTTTGCATTTGTAGATATATAGATGAATGACAAGCAAATCCAGTCCACATACATCTCAACAAATTGTTTGCTTTTGCTATCTTGTTGGCCTACTAAAGACCTCTGATATTGGTAGTACTGGGCACTACTGTTTCTCGTGGTTATTGATTTGAGAAAGATAAGGTCAGGGTATCGTTTAATTGAATGGGTTGATGCGCTGTCAAGTCAAGATAGAGGAATGATGGATAACCTCAGCTTCAAACCAGGCAATGTCTCATTATATTGTGATCTTAAAGGGACACTCCACTTTTTTTGGAAATATGCTAAATTTTCCAGCTCCCCTAGAGTTAAACATTTGATTTTTACTGTTTTGGAATCCATTCAGCTGATTTCCGGGTCTGGCGGTACCACTTTTAGCATAGCTTAGCATAATCCATTGAATCTGATTAGACCATTAGCATTGCGCTAATAAAACTAAATAGTTTCAATAGGCTTCCTATTTAAAACTTGACTCTTCTATAGTTACATCGTATACTAAGACCGACTGAAAATTAAAAGTTGCGATTTTCTAGGCCAGTGGTTCTTAAACTGGATGGTGCCAGGGGGGCCTCAGTTTTATAAAAATACATTAATTTATCATGAATTCTGTGTAATTAAACCTTAAAAAAATAAGGCTACTAACCAACAGCACTACTTTGTATAATTTAATGTTTTGTTTAATTAAAATGTTCTTTGTCATAAATTTTCTTTGGGGTCCATGAAGGAATGCACCGTACACAAAGGGGGCACACGCTGAAAAAGTTTGAGAACCACCATTCTAGGCAGATATGACTTGGAACTATGCTCTAATTCTGGTGTAATAATCAAGGACTTTAGTGCTGTAACATGGCTGCAGGAGGCGCAATGATATTACGCAGCAGCCGAAAATAGTCCCCTTGGTTACTTTCAATAGCAGGGGACTATTTTCGGCTGCTGCGTAATATCATTGCGCCTCCTGCAGCCACGTTATGGCAGCAAAGTCCTTGATTATTACGCCAGAATGAGAGTATTGTTCCTAGCCATATTTGCCTAGAAAATCAACACTTTTTATTTTTCGTTGGTCTTATATACAGAAGAGTCAAGTTTTAAATAAGAAAAATATTGAAACTCTTTGGTTATCTTTTAGCGCGATGCTAATGGTCTAATCGGATTCAATGGATTATGCAAAGCTATGCTAAAAGTGGTACCGACAGACCCCGAGATCAGCTGAATGGATTCCAAAACAGTAAAAATCAAATGTTTAACTCTAGGGCAGCTGGAAAATTGAGCATATTTCCAAAAAGTGGAGTGTCCCTTTAAGGAGGCTACTCACAACTCAATATTAGCAATAGTGTTGTGTTATACAGTTAAAGCTGACAAAACAAATTAAATGAGGGATTTGAAAAAAAATACAATTATAATAAGTTTTATAAAAATATCCAGACTGGGATTTGACACTGAAAGGGTTTTTTGGGGGTAAAAAAATCCATACAGATATGAGCAAAAGGATAAAGGTTTGTGTAAAAAATGTATTTCAGACAAGTAAAAAATAAATAATAACAGGTTCCCTAGATTTCCCAAAAGAGAAAATGCAATTAGGCTCGCTCTACAAATCTCAAGCTCTGGTTGTGGTAAGGTGTTGAAAGTTTAATAAAGGTTATGTCAGTTGGCTGTGTTTGCTTGGATATGAACTGGTTCTAAGGGTCTGTGGTGCTGATTACTGAATGACTTCCATTATGCTGTTAGCTGTTGCCTTAGAAAGAGAAAGGTAGCTGTTATTGGCATACCCAGTGCCCATTTAAATTCCTCTCCTGAAAAGTCAATGTTTGAAATTCATTTTCCATTAGGTATCTATAGGGTTATTTCTGTTCCCATGGTGATAAGGAGATTCAAAGTGGCATTCACATTAAGGAAAATTTAAATCCACAGGTCAAATGTAAACATTTTCTGGGTTATTATAACTCAGCGGTCGTCCCTTTTTTAAAGTGAAATAAAATTTAGAGTGTAAATCAAAAAGGGACAAAACAAACTCATTGGGTTGTAACTTAATCTATTAAAGGTCCTGTTTTTCATGTGTTTTCGAAGCCTTAATTGTGTTTACGGTCACAAAATGTACTTATCTCAATAGCGCTGTTTTCACTGTCCTAAAAACGGGCTGATGTCTTTCTTGTCCTATAAAATCCCTCCTTCAGAAATATGTAGGCTGCGTCCAAAAACTTGAGGCAATGACTTTAGAAGCATGAAGGCACCTCAGAAAAACGCTTTCGGACACACTTTATAGGCAGCTTGTTAGAAATATAAACAGAGAGCGCCTTTGTGATAACTTATCACATATTTGAAAACCACAATACTAATTTCTCGCTACAAATGCAATTAAAAGGTGTAAAAAGTGAAATAAAACCTTTATAAATTTGTGCTCCAGCTGATTTCTTGGCCTCCATTAAATGTTTTCGAACTTGCATGTTTAGTCAAAAACTGTAACATTGACGTCATCAAACCGGAAAGTAGAGGGCTGTAGTCCAAACTGGCCATTCGCTGTAGGCTTTTCTGTAGAATTCTGTAAAAGAAAGTATACTTTTGCTCTAACAGCAACCTTACACACCAACTAAAGTTTGAAAAATGGGACCACAAAAATGGGAATAAAAATATATATATATTGCAGATGTAGTAGTGTAATAGAAAAACAATAGACCCATTTGTAATGATATCCACACTACTTAGCAGTAATAGCAGTGTGAAGTTAAATTGGAAAATGAGTTTTTGGTGAAAAAACATCTTCTTTTTATTACACGGCTCTCTGGAATGCTTGATTCTGATTGGTCAGTTGAGACATTTGCAGGTTCGTTCTTTTCAAATAATAACCGCTCCAAAGTAATAACGCATAGCCGGTACTACTTGTACGATTAAAATCGCTCCGCGCCAATAAAGATTACTGTTTGGCGCCATTTTGTGACAAACACTGGACAACCACAATTAAGAATGGATTTTGACATTAATTTGAACATGTACGGAAAAAACTAAACATTTAAACAGTGGATAGAAGAACGAACAACGACAAGACACAGAGAGCTTACTGAGACTGAACTTGACAAAATAGAGCATGACAGCTACGAAGCCAACACACAAAAAAATACAGAATGGGCATTAAAACTTCTCAAAGACTGGCTAAAAGAGAAAAAAATGGAGACAGACAAGTATGAAGCAGAGGATCTTAATAAGGTGTTACGATCATTTTATGCATCTGTGCAAAGTTTCGCGGAAGGATAACATTTTTAATTTAAAACAAATATGCAAAATAAAATGTTTCAAATTCATATTCATGTCCAGTTTTTTTTCTTATGTGGCAAGTAGCCGTGTAATAAGCAGGATAATGTAGAGGCAGCCGGTAGTTATCGGGGAAATAAGCCCCTTCAGTGTGATCACACTGTCGGGGCTTATTTCCCGATAACTACCGGCTGCCTCTACATTATCCCTTACTTATTCTTTATTAGGAAAGAGTGGAAGAAAATGTTTCACCTATTGTTATAATATATATCTGCTGCTGAATTTCAAAGTAAAATGGACTGTTCCATCATTGCTCAGAGGAATTACGCAATTTGATTAAAAAGTTGATTTGAGAGGGGAAAACATAAAGAAATGCAGCAAAGTTTAGGTTGCTCAACTAAAATGATCTTAAATGCTTTAAAAGGGAAACAAAATCCCAAAGCATGTGGAATAAAACAAGCAACTACGGTTAATACTGATTGAGGAACAGGATTCAGCCTTTCATCACCTCTAGAAAGATCAAAGATGATTTAAAATGATCTGTAAGTACTGTAACAGTCAGAAGACATCTGATTGAAGCTGTTTGCAAGAAGCCCAAGTAAAACACCAGTGTTGAATAAAAGGCATGAGCAGAATCACATCAAAACATAAACTGGCCCAAAGAAAAATGGCGTAACATTTTGTGGCCTGATGAGAGTAAAATTGTTCTTTTTGGGTCAAGTGGTTATCAACAGAACCTCAGGCAACTCCCGGGTACTGAATTCAAGCAACAGTATGCTGTAAAGACATCATGGTATTGGGATGTTTTTCATACTACCATGTTGGGCCTATTTATTGTATACAAGGGAACATGTATCAGTTTGAATACATCAGAACACTTGAAGAGATTATGATGCACTTAGCAGAAGAGAAAATGCTCCTAAAATGAGTCTTTCAACAAGACAACAACCCCAGACACAAAAGCAACAGGGCAAAATATTGGTTCCAGAGAAAAAGGATTGAGGTTATGGAGTGGCCACAGTGGCGTGTTTACCATTTTGGTGGCCCTTTGCAAAGTCCAAGAACCGGGGCCCCCATGCCCCAGCATTGCCCAAGGTTTTTCATTTGAATTGCACAACAATAATATTCAGTATATAGAATTAAGTGAGATATATAAACCTGGTTTATTTTGTTTTACACTGCTTAAAATAACACTAAATTGTTAGTTTGGTATGACAAAAATTTTTGGTTTAAAAAAATTTTCACGCCCCTCTCAGATATATATTTTGCTTGCAAATGTATTATAGGATGTATTTAAAACAATGTAATTAAAACTGCAACTTCAGTGTCTGAAATCTTACTAAAAAAAAACTAAATGAGGAAAAAGAGGAAGCATTAGATTAAGATTCATACTGATCTAACAAACTGAACTAATTAACACCAGCAAACAACATTGTAAGTTGGTTATTGCTTGAATTTATGGATGGGAATCACATAAAACTCTTATGTTCATATTGCAAAAACAAACTTACTGTGAGATACAACAAGCATATAGACTAGAAATACACTAAAGATGATATTTTAATGACAATGATGAGATACAGAATATGATTTGTTGTCTATTTTCGACGTGATTAAAACCCCTGCGTGGTGTCTTTATCATGTTTATACCAGTACGAGTGTGGAACAAAAGATGCGTGTCATCAAACCGAACCACCAATCACAGGTGTGAAGCCCAAAGTCTTTAAAGTAAACTTGACCATCGAGTGAATGTTGTGCAGTTACGAGAGCACAGAGATAGTCGAGCGAGCGCTCATTCCAGCACTTGTGTGGCTGCATTTGTGCGCGCTGAGCAGAGGTGCGCTTTCCCGTAGAGTTTCGCTCATGAAGTAGCCTATATGTGCCCTCGCGAGGATGAGCGCAAATATTATTCTACGTGCATACTCCCACATCTCTCGCTCGCGCGTGCTTTATCCGTACCTTAGATTCGGGTCTGAATAAACGTGACATACTTTCCCACACCTTGTGGCCAGTAGGGGGCCCCCCAAGCCCGCGAGGCCCCACGCAATTGCGTGGTTTGCGTGGTGGGTAAACACGCCACTGAGTGGCCAGCTCAATTCCCTAATCTCTACCCGATTAAAAACTTGTGGGGTGACATTAAAAATGCAGTTTCTGATGCAAAACCTAACAATGTACAGGAACTGTGGATCCTGGGCTGTTTCCGGGTGCCAGAAGTTGGTTGACTTGATTTGACACAGATGGGCAGCAGTTACCAACAACAATGGTTATGCAACTACATCTTAGTAATTCAATAGTTTAAAGTAAAGTTAGATCTTAAAAAAATTCGTATGTTTTTTCTAGGGCCGGGACTTTAACGCGTTAATTAAAATTAGTTAATTACACAAAAAAATAACGCGTTAAACATTTTTAACGCATTTTAATCGCACTTATTTTTGCACCGCGGAACGTTTCTCATTGGATGAGTTTTGGCGGACCGATATACTGGAGCACCAACTAGCGTTCACAGGGCCGCCTTAACCTAATGTGAGGCCCCGGGGCTAAGAGGTTTTGTAGGCCCCCCTTCCCCTCGATTTATAGTCTAATTTTTTTTTTTAAAGTGTAATATCTAGGTAATCTACATCACAAAATGCATTAGTTTCTTTCGAGACATAGAACTGTGAGTTTTCCCTCTTTGAGCCAGAAAACACCATAATATTGTTATTAACATATCACTGAGCCCACTTGAGCATAAACACAAGACACTTTATTTAACAACCACACACAGCAACATGTGGTGATAATAAAACCAAAATGTGTGAAAGTATATATGTTTATAAGCTTTATATTTACATAGTTTTTGGAATATACAAATTTGCAGAAAATTGCCACTCATACTTAAATGCTCACCACAGTTTTAAAAATATAATAAGTTAAAGTTAGTTTTAAAGTAAAAATGCATTAATGATAACAAAAGATAAGTCTTTATAGACAGAATCTTGGTTTTTAATCAGTTATTTATTTTGTAGGCTATTGAAGATATAGTATGCATTGTATTTAGTATTTATGCATACATAAGCATGTAAAACGACCAAGTATGAATATGCACAAGACAGACAGGGAACATACCTGTATATTAGATCTTTAGATAATGAGATTATAATGGTGCTATCAGGGGATGATCATTTGAGATGGTCTTGTCGCTCTTTACTTTCTTAGACTTGCACCTTTACCGTTGCGTCTCTTTCTCGTCTTTCTAAACCAACAGATGTATGTACTGTGAGCTAACGTCGCGTCAAACATCGCTCCAGCTGCGCACGCGTCACTGATATAAACGCGAGTAAACTTAAACTTTATAACAACTAACAGCATTATGTGCGGGAACTCCTTTCTTAATTTAGCGGCACAGTTTCTTGTGCACTTTTGGAGAGACTTCTGCATGCCAGAGACTCAGACAGCTGCACGAGCACAGAGAGAGCGAACGAGCGAGCGCGCGCACGAAAGAGAGAGAGACCTGCACCTCACTAGTGCTTATTATGAAATTTCAGAAATTACTCTTTCATTTGTTGGTGGATTATTTCCTGTTTCTCTGTCATACTCAGTCTAACGTGCAGGAATGTCAAGTTGACAACGCGCACTTAATTACATTACGCGGAATAAAAAATATGTTACGTCTGACATTTTATTTCACGTTAAGTTACAACGAACCAATCAGCAGCCATGTAACGTTCAATTAGAGTGATTGACAGAAAACCTGACAAGTTACAAAACAATATGACCTTTTCAGCTCATCATGAACGCAAACTTGGGAGGCCCTTGAACTTGGGAGGCCCCTGGGCTTCAGCCCAGGTAAGCCCGTGCATTAAGGCGGCCTTGAGCGTTCATGACTTCAGACAACAACAAACCACAGTGAACATGAATGAAGAAGCTGATGAGATCGCTTTGGTTGGCCCCGTGGATGGGAATTTTTTTTATAAAAAACGAACGGATGGAAGCGTTGATAAGAGCATGGTTGTGTGTAAGCTATGCAACAAGGAATTCACATATCACCCGCAGCACATCGAGCCTCAAGTATCATCTTAATGCAAAACATATAGCAGCTAGCGTGGACGTTAGCCCGACTCCGAGTACAATGACTTGGTTGAACAAAAATAAACAATATTTTGTTGCTTAAGCTTATGTATTCAGTCATTATTCATGGTATACTAAAAATCCATGTGAAAAAATAACTTCTCAATGTTCTCAGGTCAAATATTTATATGTGATTAAAATGTGATTAATTTCGATTAATTAATTACAAAGCCTCTAATTAATTAGATACATTTTTTTAGTCGAGTCCCGGCACTAGTTTAAAGTAAAGTTAAATCTTAAAAAAATTCTTATGTTTTTAAGTGTAAAAGTTTCTGGAAAGTTACAGTTGGTGCTCAGAATATTATATAGTTTATTACTAAAAATTACATTACATTTGTATTTTAGATGCTTACACTCTAAATATGCTGGATTATTTTCAACTCATTGGGTCAAAGCATTGGGTCAATAAACAGATCTATGTTGGATTGTTTCAAGCCAATTTGTTGGGTTGTTTTAACCCATCATTGATTCAAATCTAAACATTTTCTGTGTTAATTAACCCAACGGCTGGCATTCTTACTTTTTGACACGCTGAGTTGAAACTAACAAATGATTTTTCGCGTGTACATGCAAATCTTTCAATGCATTCCAGGTACATTTCATCAATATGTGTGTTATCTGGAAATGCTTTGCCAACACAATGCTTTACCATCTCAGCTACAAACACTAAAAAGTATACACTCTAAAATATGCTGCCATTAGGTTAAATTACCACAAAAAGTGTATATAATTCACCCAACAATGGGTTAAAACAACCCAGCATTGGTTAAATTACAGGTTTGTCCATTTTTTATCCAACACTTTGTTGAAAATAACCCAACATTTTTAGAGTGTAGGTACGTGAATAAATTACTGAAATATTAATTTGCTGTATGTAATTAGAATTGTTTTAAATAAGAATGCTGCACCAAAACATTCTGATATTAAAGCTACTGGACTGGAAAATGAAAAACTTTTTAGAAGACTGTGCTTGTAATTTAAACACAAACAGTTATAAAAGAGCATTCAGGAACAGGAAAACTATCCAATAATGAACATTAGAAATACTTAGAGTATTCAGAACATACAGTACAACAACTGCAACTTTAATATAATGTACAGAGTCTTATATGTAAGAGTCAACTTGACTGATTAGCTGCTTTGTGAAGGTCCATCAAAACCTTCACATTTGTTACTGATAATGTTTTATATAACATGTACTCTAGTGGGATCTGGGTAGGCAGCGTTGTGGTATGTTTTGAAACCTCTGAAGATTAAACTCTTAAATGTATTTCCAGTATCTACAGCTCTGTATAATATTGAATCTGTGTTAGAAGCCAGCTCAGTGGGGAGCGAGTCTGAAGAGAATTTAATTCTTTCCCGGATCAATTGCAGGGTTGAAGTTTATCTATCAGGGTTGAAGTCAATCTATCCAACTTTTAAACATCTTCAGAGTCTATAGGGAATCAATTGGGTTAATAAGATGTCCTTACTTCTGTCAAGCTTTTGAAGAAATGGTTGAAGTCATCTGTTTCAGAGAAATTGGCTTATTTTAACATTCTCTAAGTGCTTTAATTGATTATTTTCAACACATTTAAAGAATTAATGTATAGATCTAAACAATGCCTCAAACTGCTTAACCAGAGTCGACAAATGAATCATATTTTAATATAATCTCAAACGTCTCTCTATAAATTTCTCTAAGATTAAATGATCTGAGCTCTTAAAGACAGTTAACACAGTCTCACCCCATGGCGTCAATATTTGACGACACTTGACCATGCGTCAATATGTTGACGCGGAGGGTATACCTTTTGCGTCATTTTTTGACGAACTGGGGACTTCAATACTATTACGTCCGTTGCATTCTCTTTCCTATTTTCGTACCATTTTCGCGTCGGTTTAGGGTTAGATTACGCAAAATTAAACAGTGTACGCGAAATTAATCAGTTGTCACCTGGCGTTGGGGTTAGAGTTAGGTACGCGAAATTAAACAGTTGTCACCTGGCGTTGGGGTTAGAGTTAGGTTTGGGTAGGGATGTCATTATGTAAATCTAACCCTAAACCGACGCGAAAATGGTAAGAAAATAGGAAAGAGAATGCAAAGGACGTAATAGTATTGAAGTCCCCAGTTCGTCAAAAAATGACGCGAAAGGTATACCCTTCGCGTCAACATATTGACGCATGGTCAAGTGTCGTCAAATATTGACGCCATGGGGTGAGACTGGGTTGAGACAGTAATGTCATACCTCTACTGTATGCCAACAATTGTCAAAATTTTGCCCGTTTTTCAGACAAACACATTTTCGGATATTTTAGAAAATGTTTTACATCTTTGAGTTGATTAAATGTAATGTTACGGGGTCCACGACCTTCAAGTCCAAAAAAAGTGCGTCCATCCTTCACAAATTAAATCCAAACAGCTTCAGGATGATAAACAAAGGTCTTCTGAGGGTAATCCACGCGGTGTTGTTGTAGAAATATCCATATTTAAAACTTTATTAACATAAATAAATACCTTCCGGTAGCGCCGCTATCTTAGACTCCTCTGTATTCAGGAGAGAGTATTAGTGTAGTGTACGCACTTTTCTTAGTGACGTATGACAAATTCGGAGGGCGGGGGCACAGAGCAGCAGCAGAGTAGCCTCCGTAGGCTGCGTAAGCTCTCATCCTGAATGTGGACGCGACTAAGATGGCGGCACTACCGGAAGGTAGTTATTACGTTAATAAAGTTTTAAATATGGATCTTTCTACAACAACACCGCGCGGATTACCCTCAGAAGACCTTTGTTTATCATCCTGGAGCCGTTTGGATTTATTTTGTGAAGGATGGACGCACTTTTTTGGACTTGAAGGTCGTGGACCCCGTAACATTACATTTAATCAACTGAAAGATCTAAAACATTTTCTAAAATATCCGAAAATGTGTTTGTCTGAAAAACGATGGACATATGCAACTCGGACAGCTTGGGGGTGAGTAAATCATGGGTTTAATATCATTTTTGGCCGAACTATCCCTTTAAAGGGGACATTTCACAAAACTTTTAAAAGATGTCAAATTAATCTTTGTTGTCCCCAGAGTGCATAGGTGAAGTTTTAGCTAAAAATAAAACATCTAGATAATTTATTATAGCATGTTAAAATTGCCACTCTGGAGGTGCTGTTTTGGGTGTGTCCTTTAAAAGGCAAATGAGCTGATCTCTGCACTAAATAGCAATGCCGTGGTTGGATAGTGCAGATTAAGGGGCGGTATTATCCTCTTCTGACATCACAAGGGGAGCCAAATTTCAATTACTTATTTTTTTCACATGCTTGCAGAGAATAGTTTACCAAAACTAAGTTATTGGGTTGATCTTTTTTACATTTTCTTGGTTGATAGAAGCACTTGTGACCCAATTATAGCACTTAAACATGGAAAAAGTCAGATGTTTCACATAAAAAATGGTTTTGTTCTTAAGATCTTAAAAATCCCTTCTAGTTACCCATGTGTTATTTATAGAAATACATGTAAGAAAAAGCTATGAAAAGCAATCACATACAGCGAGTAAAATAAGTAGTATTAAACACGTTATGATTTTTTTTCTAATACTGTATATTTCCAAAGGTCCTACTGAAATTTCACCAGATGTTGGTAAAAACTCATGCAATCCAGCCCTGCAAAGAAATCAAACCATCTCCATAAATTAAGTTGTGGGTAATCATGTTAAATGAAAGAGGTAAAAGTATTTTAACAGCTGTATATTGTATATTTGGGAGGATATCTAAACCTATGCACAGTAGCAAAGCTTCAAAATGCCTGTCTTTATCTTTTCCAATGTTTTAAACTGCAATGCAGCTGTATATTGTGAATCATGTGGCTGAGCAATGAACTTTTTGTTGTCTTGGTAAAAGTAACAGCTTAGTTATCCCAGCTGTAACATTTTCATTAACCTTTTGGCAAGGACACCAACATTTCTCCATGTCACTGACACCCAAACAAAGCTGCACATGTGCAGTTTGCACAAAAAATCCTTTATGCAACATCTCAGAAAAGGGGGTGTCTATGAGTGAAGAGACCAGAAACAGATTGTGCCCGCAGTCTTATCTGCATCAACAGACACTGACCTACTGGCTCAGCACGCACAGTCTTGCACATAGATCTAGTTTAAAAGTCTTTAGTCAGCTCGTGACCTCAATCATAACAAGACTCATAACCATTTAACCAAATGCAATGTTCCCACCCAAATCTAGTTTCATATTTTGATTTAATTAAAACAATGCAAATGAAGCTTTGACTGCATCTGCTGTTATATTAAATGTATGCATATTAAAATGCAAATAACATCCTATTCGGTTATGCAAGCGGAAATCTGGATATAATGAATGTCTTTTAGCTCACAGTCACAGTTTTATTTTCAAATTCTAGTGAAATTTCAGTTAGCATGAATCAGGCCATGTTCCTGCTATTTATTTGCAAAAGGACACGGACGAATTAGTGATGTCACAGCAAATTTGAAGTGTAAGGTTTTGCATGATGTTGACATGCTGGTGTGATGAATCCTCTTTACAGAGAGATAGAAAATAATGTATAATATTTGTTTCAATACATGCTCTCTCTTTTGGGGATATAGGTCACAAATAAAAAATCTTTCAATTTATTTTCATACCATGCAGGCTCATCTTACTGGAAATTGCTGTACTCGACATTGCAACTGCAAGTCAATACTGCCACCTCCGCTGTCAAACGCTTGCGTTGGCTATCAGAAATAAAGGTACAAAAAGCGTCACTCAGATGGAAGTACATCTTTTAAAATGCAGTTAAATACCACAAAGGTAGATGTTGATTCCAAATGAGTTCAGATGCAAAACCCTCTAAGTGCGTCAAGCATGTTTTTCTACAGTATAAATGAGCATTTTTATCAGGCTTTTATGCTTGGGTTCAGTAATTTGACTTTAATGGCAATGAAAGGGTTATTAGTCAGTAACTAAAATGCCTTTTTTTTTAATGTAAAAGTATAGCACACTAAAAAGAAAACAAAAATGAATGTGACATCAAAGACACAATATTCCCTGAACCCCAGGGTGAAATACAACTGTAATTCATTTTCATTTAAGAACATCTTAGATCTTTTCCTGGTACATTTAACATCCAACCAAGCATCAGACTGAAACGTAATATTATAACTTTTATAATGCCAACAGCTTTAAAGGAGCTAATCTTGCCATCGAATATATAATGTGTTTAAATGAGATACAGCGTGGGAAAATAAGTATTTGTCATTTTACTTTATTTATTATGACTCAACTTGTATACTTAAATGTTATGATTTCTTTGTATGAATTCAATATTTGGCTTGATGGCTACATCTGATGGAAATTTTGTGTCAATAGCCCACTTAGAAATCCCCTTACTGATAAAAATGCTGATGTGTCAAATACTTATTTTCCCCCCTGTATCAGTTTAAATCATTTTTATATTTTAAGGAAAACCAGCAAAGTATGTGATTGTCCAAACAGCTTTGAACTTGAACAACCTTTGCCCATACTTCAGGAGAGCCTATGGATGAGTCCATATGGACTTCTGCTAAATATTTAAAGCTGGATGTAACAGTGGCACTTGTGAGTATTGTCTACACAGGTGGGGATTAGTGGATTCATTCATGCACATTAAAATGGATCACAACTGACATCTTGTAAGGTCATTCCTTTGAAAAAAAAAAAATCCCCAATCTGTATAAATTAAACATGAGGCCTGAGGAGATCCCACCTGCACAACATTTACAACAGCTCATACACTGTCAGAAAAAAATTCTAAAAATTGGCCCCAGGTTGCTGTCACCTGGGCAGTGCCCTTTAAAAATGTCATAATATGTACCATTTACACTAATATGAACTTTTTAAGTGCCAGTGTGTACTTTTTAAAAATAGTGACAGCTAGATCATTGTTTGGCCATGTTTTCTGACAGTTTACAGAGATTGATGCTGGAAATGCTTTTCTCTAGTTGTATGAATTAACCACATCGTGAACTTCCCAAATGTGCTATGACAGCCAAAAATATATGGACAAAAGTCCTTTCATGATGCAACTTGACACTGGAAGTTGCTTGAGATTTGTACTGTGACCAGCACCATTATGTGTGGGCTACCTTTCGGTTTTACCTAAGGCTATTTGATAAAATGTCAACATTGTGACAGTAATGTGAAATCAAATTATCTGAGTGAAATTTAAAGCATGGAAAGTATTCTGTTTGATATGAATATGCGACTGGAAGATATTTCTAGTGCGTGATTCTTGCTATTCAGCGAGAGAAAACCTGCGCTTCTGTCATTTGAACAAAATAGCCTGAAAATGTGCGAGTGAAATTAAGCAGCCAGGTTCATTGTTCTTACCAATGGCCGGTGGATAATGAGAAATAAAAAATGAAATACTTTATATATTCATGCATAAACATAAAAGACTGAAGCATATGCTAAGATCATTGAGGCATTCACAGCTACTTCAATGAAAATATCTCAGATAAGCTTTTCAATGAGATGAAATATTTCATTCTTATTAATTGGATGCCATCTGGTTTAGAAATGAGAAGAGGCTAAAAATACCCCCAGTACTTTTTGTGACATACCAGTGAAAGGCATCAAATCTTCCTGCGCTGGTACCAAGGGGCAACCTTCCGATCTCTCTGATGAAGCCAATACGGAAGTGACTTAAACTACAATTCATCTATTCATGGCCGCTAGAGGATGGCTCCAAAGGGGAGTCAATTCCCATAGACCTCCATGTTAAAATGCCCAACTTTACAGTAAAAAATTATGTTTACAGCCTGTTACAACAAGTGTTTGGTCTATGTAGCTAATTTGTGACAACTGTGAGGGAGGTGAATTTTTTTGTAACTCATACGTTTAAAGGATTAGTCAATTTTCTTTAAAAAAAAAATCCAGATAATTTACTCACCACCATGTCATCCAAAATGTTGTATTTCTTTGTTCCGTCGAGAAGAAATTATGTTTTTTTTTTGAGGAAAACATTCCAGGATTTTTCTCATTTTAATGGACTTTAATGGACCCCAACACTTTACACTTAACTCAACACTTAAAAATTTTTTTCAACAGAGTTTCTAAGGACTCTAAACGATCCCAAATGAGGCATAAGGGTCTTATCTAGCGAAACGATTGTCATTTTTGACAAGAAAAATAAAATATATGCACTTTTAAACCACAACTTCTCATCTATCTCCGATCCTGTGATGCAACAGCGCAACCTCACATAATACGTCATCACGTCAAGAGGTCACGGATGACGTATCAAACCTACACCCCAGTGTTTTCGAATGTGGAGAAAGAGGACCGTTCCGACGTTGTTGTATGTCGAATGATACTAATTAATGTCTTTGTGTCAGTTTATTGTTTAAAATGGTCCGCAAATGTGCGTTTCATATATGTAACACGTGACCTTTCTATGTCATTACGCAATTACGTGAGGTCGCGCTTGCGTGTCACAGGACCAGAGATAGATGAGAAGTTGTGGTTTAAAAGTGCATATTTTTAATTTTTCTTGTTAAAAATGATAATCGTTTCGCTAGATAAGACCCTTATGCCTTGTTTGAAATGTTTAAAGTCCTTTGAAATTCCGTTGAAAAAAATGTTAAGTGTTGAATTAAGTGTTAAGTGTTGGGGTCCATTAAAGTCCATTAAAATGAGATAAATCCTGGAATGTTTTCATCAAAAAACATAATTTCTTCTCGACTGAACAAAGAAATACATCAACATTTTGGATGACATGGTGGTGAGTAAATTATCTGGATTTTTTTTTAAAGAAAATGGACTAATCCTTTTAATTTAAGCCTTAAAGTTTTGCATAATTAAGGGCGTGGCCACTTGAGTGACGTGTGAACTGTCACTAGAGTCGAGCTAGGTGGGCGTGGTTTCTGCAACAGCTACCTCAGCTTCACCCACGTCCCTCCTCTTTACCCATTTTTGGTTATCCGCGAGTGATGTGCCTACTTTAAGCTTTAAAATTGCTCTTCACAAACCTATGGGTTACTACGTCCATATTTTTTACAGTCTATGGCTGGTATGAATCAAATTGAAAATTCATTAATAAAAAAAGTAACGCATTACAAAACTGTTACATTCAATCAGACCATTTAGTATTGAATGGAGTAAAATGCCTCTAACATCTTTATTGGGTATCATGTAAATTCGGAAAGCTCAGACGCCATCAATTTGAAGGCAATTCAGACGTCAATTTGATAGGAAATGAAATTCACAATGGATTATGACATAAAATGATAACACATCACAGGATGTTTGGAGCTGTTGTGCATTACATTTTCACCTTCTCAAAAAAAAGTATGTGGTTTTTTTTTATTTCAGTGATGCATGATGTATGCAGTACACTTGTTAGTGTGTCTAATACAGAGGCCAACCGGCACATCCAAACTCATTATACAGTTCAGCTTCTGTCAAAAAAATAATGAATTATTACATAAACAAACAAACAATCTCGAGGCTCCAATGTGCAGTGAACAAAAATTTTTTATTTGTTGGTATTAACAAATCTTTTTGCTGGAAAATGCACCCTGTTTTTTATCTGTGAGGTCATACTTGAATGGTGAAGCTTACGCTGTATATCGTGTTTGTCAAAACAGTATTAGATATTCTGCTGTAGTCTGGACTGCTTGTATAGTGATTATTACTGCAGCTCTGTCTGATGAGAATTCTGCAGTAAAACTGAAGAAAAATGATTGTTATGCCGATACAGCAACAGAGACCTATACTGTTATCAACTACAAACCTAAGAAAGGTCACAGCTCTCATACACAAGACACAAGCCTTCATCTTAAAGTAAGTGTAGATAAAGGAGATTTTCATTGCACTAAGAACCATTTTGTTCATAGTTATGACTCAAGAATATTCCAGTACTATCTACGAAGAGGTTGGAAAAAGCCCTTAGGGATTAATAGATTTGAATACATACAGCATGCAGGTATTCAATCATAAAAATAAGCATTTAAACACCCTACATCTCGACCAGAATAGATAGTCTTTGTGCCATTCATGATCAGTTATCTTCATAAACTGAAAGCTCAGGTTCGAGTAGATTTTTTATCCATATCACCATACAACTGTTAAAATGATTTTGTAATGATTTTAGTAAATGTAACTAAATAAAATTAGTAAATTCTATATAAAAATAATTCTTGTTTTTTTTAATCAAATTTTAGTAAAAAATAACACAAAAATGTAATTCTAAATGAACACATTTAGTCAATTCAACTAAATTGTATAATGTAAAATTGGTAGGAGGGATTTAAATTAATATTTTATTGAAACTACTTAAATTATTTTAGTAAACATAACTAACTAGGCAGTGGACTAAAATAACTGTATTTACTTAAAAATATATTGCATCATTTTTGCATTGCATTGCTTAAATTGCTTAAAATTCCATGTAAAACTTGAAAAAAGTGAATGCAAAAATGATGCACTGTATTTTAATTGTTTATAGTAAATACAGCATATAATTTTTGTGTTAAATGAAAATGTATTACACTGCAAATACTTTAAAATAATAATTTATAATAATTAAACTAAATTATTTTAGTTGAATTATTAAACTAAGCCGCAAAACAAGAGGATAAGTAGTTCACTTTACTTAATTATATATTTAAATGCAAACTAGGCTAACAATAATAGCTAAGGAAGCAGTTCAACATGTTTAATATACAGTCAATTAGTTTTAATTCAGCTTTTGTTTCTGATGGTTGTGGTATTCAACTCTTCTGTGATCCAATAGTGTTTACCTTAAACACAAATATGGTTTGCAGTTTTTGTATGTTATTTTTTGGGGGGTATTTTCATCTTTAATTGAAAGATATAGATAGGACAGGGTGAAGAGAGGGGAACAGACCGGCAAAAGATTGCCGAATGTGCGTCTGCGCTACGTGTGGGAGCACTTCACTAAACCAGCGGCTCTGAGTGGTTTCCATGTTTTATACACTCTCAGAAAAAGGGTACAAGAAGGTACAAACGTTGTCACTGGGGCGATACCTTTTCAAAAAGTACTTTTGAAACTAAAAGGCGCATATTGGTACCTCAAATGAACACATTGTTAGCTTAGAGGTGGTACATTAAAGGTACATACTGTATCTGTACTAAAATTTAACATATTATGTACCTACAACTTTTGTACCTTTGTGTGTAGGGACTTCTATAGACATAATGATATTTGTGTATATATTTTTTTTCTAATGTACAAACTGTATATGCTATCCCCTAACCCAACCTTCACAGAAAACTTTCTGCTATTTCTGCTATAGATTTTCAGAAATCAATCAGTATGATTTATAAACTTGTTTCCTTATGGGGACCAACATTTTTTCCCAAAAGGTAAAAAAAATACTGGTATTATTATCTTTGTGGGGACATTTGACAAAATTATATTTAATTAAAATAATGACAAGGGAATTAAAAACTGCTCGATTAAAAGAGAACAGTGTATTTTAAAGCTTTATTTCCATTATAAAACTTGGTCTTGAGATAGATTATACCTGTCTAAGTGGGTATTGGATTGAGAAAGATTGGAAACCGCTGGCATACAGTGACAAAACCAATTTTTGCCTTGACTGCTTTGGATTTGCCTGACTTGTTTTCAATGTGACACCACTAAAAGCAGCACATTACATTTAATCTTTTTATAATAACTTACAACTGCAATTTAAGTATTCCCAATTATTAAACTTTCATAAAAGCAATTTCTCTAACATCAGATTTGAACTAACTCACTCCAAAATAAGTGACATGTCACATCACACTGTGATTTTCTGCCGTTATCACATTTAGTGTTTTTGTCCAGTAAATTGAATCCAAAATGGAAAACAAATCTATTTATCTCACCCCACTGGCAAGTGTGATTTTCTTGTCTGAATTTTATTAGATTTTTCTGAAAACAAGCCCAAACAAGTTATTTTGTTTCTCGTGTACATATATCTTGTTTTTGAGGATGCTTCGATATTTTTTTACTAGAGAACAAGACTAAAATACTGAGTGAAATGTTTGCAGCATTGCATCAGTCACTTTGCTGTTTCATAATGGAGTAAACATGTGTATATTAAAGGTTAAACCTTTAATTGTTTAATAAAGGTAAGTATATCAGAAAAAATGCCTGTACTAAGTCTGTTCGAACAGCATTTAGGAGCTTGTTTCACTCTTAAAGTGAAATGATGGAGCAATTTCATATCTAGCCAGGCAGGCATATTTCACGTGGCGAGACAGCGAATCAGACAGCTGGAGGTGACAGCCGGGCTGGGGTGTATGGTTTGATAATGCAATGGAGATAATGGGGGCACAGGGATGGCATGGAAAGCGCACAACTACCTGAAGGCTAAATTTAGGTCAAGCTGCAAGGTTTCAGAAATGAAAAACTACACGCATACACTTCTGGCATTAAAAACGTAAGGGAACGAGCTTCATATGCTAGACAAATGGTTTGGTGGCTCACAGCTTTTATCTATTCGAGAGTTGAAGACTTTATTGAATTTAATTCTCATTACACACAAAAAAATGAATAGACAAGTTTTGCCGCTGACCCTCATTTAATATCAGGGTTAGATATGCAGCCAGAAAAGCATTGAATCGTTTAAAACCTTTCAACATATAAAGCTTTTGTTTGAAATCAAATTAAAGTAGAGGGGTTTGATATTGATTCTGAGATTTTGAAAGATACGATTCTGAAAAAAGTATCGATTGGTCGCGTGTTTTATTTGCCGGATGGAAAAATACGGCAAGTTTCAAGGTAGCTCTCTCTGTCAGACTCAATACAAAAGCAGGTAATGGTTTCTTGCTAAACTCAATCAGTGTTAAGGACATCAGAGAGAAAACAATTTTCCCAGCTCCTGGGTTTGTCATGTGAAATTTGTGAAATCTGTTTAACCCCGTGACCCTGCTCCTCACTGCTCATGGGCATGAATATTGGGATTGTTTTAGGGCTTCAAAAATCTGTCATGAATAATGTATGCAAGATATCCCATGATGCTTTATCAGACTTCATTAAGCTCTATGATGGACGGCACCAGGTTAGATTTTTAGATTTTGACAGCAGGTAATCTCACAAACTGTCAAAGTTCTTAAAGAAATGAGAGGAAGGTGAAGTAAGAGCGTCATGGATGGCTTCAGTAGTCACAGAGCGATGAATCTGTGCAAATGACTTCTTAAAGGCCAAGTTCACCAAAAATAAAAGCGCTCTCATCATTTACTTGCACTTATGTCTTTGTAAACCTTTATTGATTTCTTTTTTGTGTGGAAAGCAAAATGAGTTTGTAGCAGAATATTACTGTTGCATATAAAAATGGTGGCCATGTCTGCCTCCGGGCCCCATTCACTTAAAAGCAGCCTTTATACTTCTGCATCAATCGCACAGCGTAGCCTACGCAGAGACGCGGACCCTACACATTAGCCTACGGCAAAGCCTGACATGCAGCTTTCCCAAAATTAACAGCACGTCAATGCTACGCAAATCACAAACACTGTGATTGTACCCCTTCTGTCAGGTCAAAAAGATCTGCATCACATTTCCTCATATGGATTTCTGCTCACGACGGTAAAACAAAGATGGGCCAAGTTGAGCTGTGATATTTAACTTAAACTGCAACTGCAATATTCACATTTAAATAACATACATTGCTGCGTCTTTTTCATTTGTGGTACCGGGCAAGTTGCTTCTTCTTCAGCTGTTGCACTGCTATTGTGGGTTACACGCGTGGATAGTGACTAATAGCGGTCTGCTTGCCGTAGACTGTAAAAAAAATGGACGACACGACATCGCCTCCCACTATTGTAATGAATTGAAGCCAAAAATGTCCGACCACGGTCGCCGCCATGTTACGTAAAAACGTCAGTTAAGAGCCAAGGCATGCGCAGAAAGAATCGTCCGTGGAGCCAGAGGCGGAGCCGCGGTATCAAACTTCCGCCCAAACGCTAGCGCAACCACTTCAACCACGCCAATCATAACGACACGCCCCATTTCTATAGCATCAAATTACAAGCTAAAATGAAACTTACTACAATAATGAACACTTGAACATATATCAGCGTGATAACAAAGGACCAAAAAAATCTTTCGGAAACTTTTATTGGAAGTGTAAATATTTTTTTTATTTAGAGCAGAGTCCCATTCGTTTGAATGGAGAGGGCGGGGTTTATCACCAGGGGGCGATCAAAGAGCCAGAGGCTTCACTTTTCAAGGCTTATAAGGCACACCTGGTAATTGCACACAGAAGTATGAATGAAATCCGACGTGTAGCATATGGGTCAAGGCTATGCCATAGGATCTACGCAGAACTATTATGAGTCCTTAAGTGTATAGGTTGAAAATTATGCTGTATCTCCTTATGGGTCATATAGGTTTGTAATTTCATGAGGGTAAAGAAATATTCAGAAGGGTCATTTTTGTTGTTTTAAAGGGGCCATGGCAGTGCTGTGGTTGGATAGTGCAGATTAAAGGGTGGTATTATTATAATAAGAGCTCCTTATGACATCATAAGGAGAGCCAAATTTCAACGACCTATTTTTTCATGTGCTTGTAGAGAATGGTTTACCAAAACTAAGTGACTGGGTTGATCTTTTTCACATTTTCTAGGTTGACGGGGACCCAATTATAGGACTTAAACATGAAAAAAGTTAGATTTTCATGCTGTGGCCCCTTTAACTCTTTCGCCGCCATTGACGAGATATCTCGTCAATCAAGAGAAAACGCTTCCCTGCCAATGACGAGTATTTCCGGCTTTCCGCAATACCGCTATTAATACCTTATCCACCAGGTGGCGCCCTTCCGCAACTTTTTAAACCCGGAAGTATTGCCCTATGGCAAGCGGCTGCATGTCCTTGTCTGTTTTAAAGATCGGTCTGAATGGGATCTCTATGAAAAGTCCGTCACAAAAATTGAATTATCTCTGCTTTTTGCTCAAAATGTGGTGTTTTTGTAGAAACCTACCCATATTCAAAAGCTGATTACAAAAGAACTTCTGAAGGTAGGATGAAACTTTTTTTTTTTTTTTTGAAAGCAGAGGGTCTGTTCTTTCATTTGGTATATTGTATGTTTATATATTTAAAGAAGAAAACTGGATGGAATGCCACCAGAAATGTACGAGGCCTTTTGGCCCCAGCTTGGCCCTCTATTGCTGAATATGCTTAACTTTTCTATTAATAGAGGCTCTTTCTCTACTAGTACAAACATTGCAATTATATCTTTATTACTTAAGAAGGATAAGCCATCTTATGAATGTTCCTCTTATAGGCCTTTGAGCCTCCTGAATTGTGAGGTCAAGCTGTATGCTAAGATATTAGCTACACGTTTAGAGCGCTATATGCCCCTTTTGGTCCATCATGACCAAACTGGGTTTATTAAATCTAGATTAGCATCGGACAATGTCCGTCGCTTGCTTCACATTATAGATTCAGCTTCTGTCTCAGAAGATCAAAATGCTATTCTTTCATTGGATGCTGAGAAGGCTTTTGATCGACTGGAATGGGGTTATTTGTGGTCTGTACTCCATTTTATGGGTTTTGGTGATGGTTTTATCTCTATGATAAAGCTACTATATACTAATCCTTCTGCAGTGGTCATAACGGGAAGCAACTGTTCAACTAGGTTTCCTGTTACAAGATCGTCTCGTCAGGGTTGCCCCTTATCTCCACTTTTATTTTCTCTGTCTTTGGAACCTGTTGCCCAGGCAATACGGCAGTCAAAGGTTTTAGAACCAATTATTATTTATGATACACCACATTGCATTTCTTTGTATGCAGATGACATTTTAATTTTTACCAGTAATCCTACTAAATCCCTCCCACACTACTTATTATTTTTGACCATTTTAGCAGAATCTCAGGGTACAAAATTAATTGGACAAAATCGGCGTTAATGTTGTTGGGGGGACCGAATGATCAAAGACCTCTTCTTAATATTCCAGTTGTTAGTACTTTCACATATTTGGGAGTGTCCATTTTTCCTTCACTTAGTTTAATAATTGCTGGAAACTATAATAATGTTCTAAAAAATGTGGAAGGGGACCTAAATAGATGGGGTATGCTTCCTACTTCTTTTCGTTCCAGACTCTCGGTAATTAAGATGAATATACAACCTCGTATTAATTTTGTAATCAGTATGATCCCCCTTGCTCCACCGGATGGTTACTGGAAGAAGCTACAAGGAATCATTAGTTCGTATTTATGGAACAAAAAAAAACCCAGAATCAAAGCATCTACATTACAAAGACATAGATCATCAGGAGGTGTCAATTTGCCCAATTTTGAGTGGTATTCTTGGTGTTTTGTTTTGCGTTCGTTTGCCATATGGTCTAATCCAGAGACTTTGGTGTCATGGCGTCCTATTGAAGAACGTCTAGTACAACCATATTGTTTGTCTAATTTGGTCTATTCTAATATACCCCATAATAAAATCAAACGGGATTTTGGGCCAATAATTTCTTATTTACTCATGATTTGGTACAAAGTTAATCGATTTGCTAATATTTCAAAAACTTTCTTTGCTCAATCTCCTATTTTTAACAACCATTCTCTTCTAATTGAAAAGAAACCAATTGTGTTCCCTAAGTGGAGCAACAGAGGGGTTTGTGTCTTTAGGGATATTATAGGGGAACAGGGTCTTCGTGCATTCCATGACCTGGAGAGATCTTATAATTTAACGGGCACTTTTTATTTTTATTTACAGTTGCGCGCTGCGATGCGTGCTCAAGGTGTTCCTTGGGGTATTGAGTTGGAGAATCATCCACTTCATGTAATTGTTGATACCAAGGGTAAAATGAATGGCATTGTCTCAGTCTTATATAAGTTTATAACAAAAGCTTCATATAAGCCATTACCTCTTTTTAGACTCTGGAAGACAGATATTAACATCTCACAGGACCCAGACTGGTGTACAGTCTGGTCAAATATATTATTATCCTCTCGGAATCTTGACCATCAAATGATACATTACAGATTAGTCCATAGGTCTTATCTAACTCTGAGAAGATTGCAGCAAATGAATTTTAGAGATAATCCATTCTGTGATTTTTGTACAGGCAATACCGTTGCCACTTTTTACCATATGGTGTGGCAGTGTCCAGAGGTTAATAGATTTTGGTATAGCATTTCTTCCATTCTGTCTAATATTGTAAAGGAACCTATCCCTTTTTCGCCTTGTTTGTTTTTGCTTAATGACACATCATCTCTTAAACTAACAATAAACAATCGGCGTCTTCTTCTGGCTGGTTTAACAGCCGCTAAAAGAATGATAGTCTCTCGCTGGAAACCACCGCATACACTATTAGTGAAGAAATGGTTTTCTTCTTACCGGGATATTGTACAGCTAGAGCTTTCAACAGCACGTTTACATCATGCTAAAGCTACTAATATTGATTGTTGGTCAGAGTTATTAGAGATGTTGAATGAAATGATGTAGATAAGACAAAATTTTATTTGTTTTTGCTTTTTTCTTTCTTTTTTTTTGGATTGGATATACATATTATGTGTCATGTATAAATGAAATGATCGTTATGTTGTATACATACCCTACTTAGCTTTGTGATTACTATTTAGAATATTGAATGGATTTGTACGGATTTCATAGTTGTGAAGGAGGAACACAGGATGTATTTGATATTTCCAAAATGGAAGATGGTTGGGTGGCAAGGGGATAGGGGTGAGAGGTATGTGTGTGAGTGTGTGTATGCATGTTATTGTTGTTGTTGTTGTTGTTGTTCTTTGTTGTGTGCTTTTTGTTTGTTTTTTTTTTTTTTGTTTTTTTTTTCTTGTTGGGCTCTATACCTTGAGCTAATCTTGTTCAGGGGTTGGAGGGTGGGTTTGGGTGGGATGGGTATGGGGGGAGAATGTAAGGAGGTGAAGGAAACAGGCATTACATTATGTAATATTTAATTGTTTTCATTATATATATATATATATATATATTTATATATTATATTTTTTTTTTTTTTGTTTCTCTTAATGATAATGATGTATAATTATTGTAATGTTTTTCCTTTTTTTTTTTTTTTTTTTTTTTTTTTTTTTTTTTTTTTTTTCTTTTTTTGTGATCAATTCTTTATTTATATTATAATAGTGATTATGGAGATGTAGGAGGTGACAGCACCACCTTTACAAGAAGGAAAAAAAAAAAAAAAAAAAAAAAAAAAGGAAAAACATTACAATAAAAAAAAAAAAATATTTAAATTTACAACTTTTTTTAAAAACACTGGCAGCGAAAGAGTTAATAAAGAAACAGTTGGATTTATGTTTATGTCAGAAGCGTATATTGCTTTACCATTGTGGAGCAATGAATAAATATTTCAATGCATTATAATAAATAATAAGTTTATTTTATATAGCGCCTTTCTCAAACCCAAGGTCGCTTTACATTGAAATAGAAACACACAGTCAGATAAACTTTACACATGAAACAAAGAAATTGAATACAACTAACAAAACAACAAACATTTAGTTAACAGACTATGAAATGTGTGGAGAGAAGTGTTCGTTAAACAGAAATGTCTTGAGATGGGTTTTGAAGAAAGGAAGAGAAGTACTGTCACGTAGAGGTTGTGGGAGGGAGTTCCAGAGTTTTGGTGCCTGGGCGCTGAAAGACCTACCACCAACGGTGTAAAGTCTAGTGCGGGGAATGAGAAGGAGGTTTTGGTCAGATGATCTGAGCAAGCGGGGGGGAGTGTAAGAAGTTAAGAGGTTGCAAATGTATGGAGGAGCAAGGTTATGGAGGGCTTTGAAGGTGAGTAGTAGTACTTTGTATGTGATCCGGGATGAAACTGGTAGCCAGTGAAGCTGATGGAGAATGGGGGTGATATGGGCAGATCTTTTTGTATGTGTAAGTAGCCTGGCTGCAGAGTTTTGAATATATTGCAATCTTTGAAGGGATTTGGTGGGGAGACCGAGGAAAAGTGAATTACAGTACTCTAAGCGGGACATGACAAAGGAGTGAACCAGGGTCTGTGCATCACTGACAGGAAGGAAGGGTCGAAGGCGGGCAATGTTACGGAGGTGAAAGAAGGCAGTTTTAGTGACTGATTTGATATGATGGTCAAAACTGAGAGTGGAGTCAAATGTAATCCCAAGGTTTTTGACAGTCGCGGTAGAGTGAACAGGTGAATCATCAATATTAAGGGTGAAGGTGTATGGTTTGGTGAGCATGCTTTTAGGGCCAACCAGCAGAATTTCAGTTTTATCTGTGTTTAGTTTAAGAAAGTTGTTTTGCATCCATGTTTTTAAATCAGAAAGAAAGTCAGTGAGTGAGTGCGGGGGGGGGGATCAGAGGGTGAAGTGGTGGTAAGATACAGTTGAATGTCATCTGCATAGCAGTGGAAATATAGACCGTGGCTGCGAATAATCTGACCAATAGGGAAGATGTATATGAGAAAAAGGAATGGCCCGAGAACAGAACCCTGAGGGACACCACGAGTGACTGAGGACTGGGAAGACTTATGTGAACCAAGTGCAACAAATTGCTTTCTGTTTGTGAGGTATGATTGGAACCAATTTAGGGCTTTGCCAGAAACACCAATAGCAGACAGACGGGAGATTAAGACATTGTGATTTATTGTGTCAAATGCAGCACTAAGATCGAGAAGGATGAGAATATTAAATGAGCCGGAGTCCACAGACAGAAGAAGATCGTTGACTATGCATAGTAGGGCAGTCTCTGTGCTATGACATGGGCGGAAACCAGATTGAAAAGGCTCGTACAGGTTGTGATGGTGTAGAAAAGTGTGAAGTTGTGATGCCACCACTTTTTCTAATACCTTAGCCAGAAAGGGGAGGTTGGAGATAGGACGGTAGTTTAGCAGTGATGTAGATTATATATTTTTCTTCTCTGATCACAGAAAACATCACAACACTCTTACATCCTTTAATACAGAAAGAAAACAATCCACAATCTCAAGTTCTTTCATGTAATAAAGCTTGGTGTATTATATTACCTACACTTTTATATCAAATCTTATTCAGTTTGCTACAAAAATAACCCAATATTTGAGTGAGTTTATTTCCATCACCAATTTCAAGTGTCACAAGAAAGTTCAAATGTTTCAGATGAACATGAAGAACCTTAAAAACCTTCCTGGGTACAGGATTTGTACAGCAAATTTAAAGAGGTTATTTTAATATTGGCTTGAATGAAGCATTTAAATATAATCCTCAATAAACCCTACTTTGCTATTTGCTGAAGGTGGAGGATTTTCAACATCCCTCTTGCACAGTTAGCTTAAAGACACATCTTGTTATTCTTAAGGTTGTCACAGGTCCTGTATTTACATGAGACGTTAAACTAAAACCACTGAATGACGATTGTTTTAAATAGGAGAGCGGAATTTGTTGTTCAGACAGATAATTGAGTTTGAATGCATTTTAGTTACTGATCTCATTTTCAAAGTGCATTAAAAAACATTTGTGTGTGTGTGTGTGTGTGTGTGTGTTCGTGCGTGTGTGTGCGTGCTTGCTTGTGTGCGTGCTTGCTTGTGTGCATGCGTGTGTATAGTTTTTTAAGTGCATTTGATGAAAATGCAATGCTTATTTGAGATGATTAAAGTCTAAACAAAAATAAGATGTGTGCGTGATGAAATCTTACGTAACTGATAAAATGTTATCTACACTGTAAAAACGCAGCATTTTTGTCATATTATCAACATATATTTTTTAACAATTTAAGTTAAACATTTACAACATTTGCTTATAAGTTATTACGGAGCCCATAAGGGGACATGGAGCAAATATTATATAAAGTTTAGTTTCGCGTGCTCATGTGAAACTACCGCGTTTAGTTTCGCGCGCTCACGTGAAAGTTTCACATGCGCACGCAATAGTTTCGCGTGAACACAAGAAAGTTTCACGTGAGCACATGAAACTAAACTTTTGATTTTTTTTTACTCCAATGTCACCTTAGGGGCTCCGTAATTTATATCAACTTATCACAGGTAAAACTTAAAATAGTACTGTTAAACTTGCAAAACCAAATTGTTTTAACTTTACACTGAAAAAAAATATTCATTCAGTTTACTAAATTTTTTATAGGTAAGTGGTTGCAATCAATTTATTTAAGCTACATTTAAACAAATTTTTACTGTACAAGGTACAAAAGCTGTCACTGGAGCTGTAAAAGTACAGCTTTGTACCTAAAGAGTGCATATTAGTATGTCAAAGGTACATATTAGTACCAAATTTATTCTTATGTGCACTTAAATGATACAAATTAGGACCTTTTTAAAAGGTCAATGAATATCGGTTGACTGTTTTTGTCCCAATTGAAAGGCATTTCAGGGTCTAAAACGCTATGGTTGGGTAAAATATGGATAAATCCAACCATTAAATCAGGGTTCCCACTCTTAAGCCAAATGTCAAATTCCCTGATTTTCACTGAATAAAAAGCTGAATTTTCATGATCTATAGATGCCGTGAGCCTAATAATGTAGTGTACACTGAGAGTTTATAAAAAATGTAGCTTAAATGCGTGAAATGAAAAACAATGCAAATTCACCGCTGTTTAGATTGTTTTTGGAAACGGCATTCCTTAAGTCACAATTTAAAAAGTAGATTACATTTTCATAAATGCACAAAAACTAAAGCATAAAACAAAATCCCTGAAATTCCATGACTTGGACAAAAATTTAAATTCCCAATTTTTCAATGTCTGGAAAAAACCTTTAAAAAATCCACAATATTCCAGAAATTCCATGACCCATGGAATCAACTTACTTAAAAAATGTCCATATTTGACCGAAGCATGGGTTAAAACAACCCAGATTATTATGTGTTTACACCAGGGTTGTTCACTGTGATATGAATTTCAGTCAATAAATAATATTTTTAGATGGTAAACATGTCTACACCCATGACTTAAATAAGCCTGTCTGTGAAATAAGACTGTGACCTTTTTGTAATGAGTTAGATCAGGATCTGACTAATTAGACCATATTACTTTTTTATTGCTTGGTTCTTTTGCCCTTTACACAGATTGTACATTACTGTGTTTTGGCACGGAATGAACGAGCTGTAAAAATCTGAATATCTGAGCATAAATTTAGCTTTTTAAAGATTCAGCTTCCGTTTGGTACTGTAGTAGTCTGGAGGCAGTAAGCTACTTCTGAATTTAACAACTATGACCTGTCTGTCTGACTACACTTAAAGGACAACACCACCGTTTTCCAATATTTTACTACGTTCTTACCTCAACTTAGACAAATTAATACATCCCAATCTTTTTTCAATGCGTGCACTTAATCTTTGTACAGCACCTTATAAATGTGTTAGCATTTAGCCTAGCCCCATTCATTCTTTAGGATCCAAACAGTGATGAATTTAGAAGCCACCAAACACTTCTATGTTACCCTATTTAAAGACTGTTACATGAGTAGTTACACGAGTAAGTATGCTAGCACAAAATAAAATGTGATGATTTTTTTAAGCGGATAAAAATGAGAACTATATTGTATGGCAAAAGAGCACTAGGTTTGAAGCACTTCGACCTCTGGTGCAGTAACATCATCACTCAGTCAATATTAAATATATCAAGGTATT
Source organism: Paramisgurnus dabryanus (assembly GCF_030506205.2). Lineage (NCBI taxonomy): Eukaryota > Metazoa > Chordata > Actinopteri > Cypriniformes > Cobitidae > Paramisgurnus > Paramisgurnus dabryanus. Next base: position 2,233,952 of record NC_133348.1, on the reverse strand, counting down.
TTTTTACAGAATGTTCTTTACATTATGTACATCATAATAATCCTTATATAAGTCACAAGAAGTTACTTTACCTGGGTTATCGCACATACTTTTTAAACCTGAAAAATATCCATCACAACCTATATAATACAATCTAAGACTCACAGTGATGTATCTACTTTAAAGTTAAACTCCTATTCTATGTTTGCAATTCTGTGGTTTTGTCCAACTACTGTATAAAAGAAGGTTATTTGTAAGCAACTTGTAAGATGTTACGCATTTGTTGTGTTAGATTTATTATCAAATACAAAAGATGATGGACTTTTAAAAGCAATATCCTGTCTCAGAAATGGATGAAGCTTTCATGTATGGTCTCATGATCAAAGGCCATTGTGTCCAGCCAGACACACATTCGTGCACTTACCTTGCGAAACCTAACCATTTGCGTCCGGAGACACGATGGCCTGAGCTTAGCAATTCAACAAAGCCACAGAGGACCTCATAGAGGCACAGAGATGAGGTCAGGAGGGTTAACGTCACTTACAATGTCATGATGATGCATGTCTGCTCTGACTGACAAGCCGACATCACTCACAGGCCCTTTTCCCATGTAACCTTATCTACTCCTGAAGCACTGCATGCTCTTCATTCCAACCAACAACTTAAATAACTATGTTGCCTATCTCAATACAGGATGAAAAGGATTGTAAGCCCAGACTCAGTTTAAATGTGTCATTTCCTCTATTTCAATATGTGTTGAAAATAAGCTGAGGCATTGTCATTTACCTTATAACAAAGGTTAAAAGCTTTACAAATCAAGCAATAACCAATCACAACCCAGTATGATGGCAACCAATCAATGTGTCATAAATGCATATTTAAATGCTGATTACATATGCATTCTTGTCTGTACTTGCAGACTTGTAAAATGTCATCAGTCAGTCATCATCAAGTACTGTTCCAAATCCAAGTTTGCATCAAGCCAAGTTCACATAACATCCCCGGATGTGTTCTTGATCCGCCCATTTTATCGAGGATGCATCAGGAGGTGACTTGTGCGGGCAATATATTTTTGACAGGCCCAACATACAAGGCACTACAGTAATCTAGGTGGGAAAAGATATACAACTTTTTCCATGTCTCTGGCTGACAGAATTGGTTTTAGTTTTGCTGTTGGTCATAAATAAAAGAAACAATTGCATACTACTAACATTATCGGCCAGTCAAAAATGTATGATGAATAAAAAATGACTCCTAGATTCTTTACCTGGTTCTGCAAGTGCCCCTTCCATGGACCTAAGTGATCAATTAACAAATGACTACCAGCTGAACGACCAAAGATAATAATTTCTGTTTTATTTTCATTTAAATGGACGAGATTTTCTGCCATCCACAGCTTTCCTTCCTCCAGACATTTAAGGAGAGTGGCATTTGAATCCTCACCACCAGATCTCAAAGGCACATAGACCTAAGTGTCATCTGCATACAGATTATACGAAATGCCATACTTCCTAAAGATCATGCCCAGGGGAAGCATGTACAAAGAAAACAAAGTGGGGCCTAAAATTGACCCTTGTGGGACCCCACAACAGATGTGTGACGATGCGGAGTAGTTATTACCAATCTTCACTGAAAAGGTGTCTACAATTCAAATAAGAGGCAAACCACTTTAAAGCCGTCCCCTGAATACCAACAAACTGCTTTAAGCGGGTCAGAAGGAACCGGTGATCAATGGTTTTGAAAACAGCTGATAGATCCAATAAAATAAATGCTGCATGATTACCTGCATCCGTGATGAAATGAAAAAGATCATTTACGACCCTTAAAAGGGCTGTTTCCGTACTATGATCACCCATAAAACCAGACTGAAATTTATTCAGAATATTATTTTTGGCTAAGAAGTACCTTAGGCAGGCAGGGCAATTTGGAAATCGGCCGATAGTTCTTTAGATCATAAGGATCCAGGTTTGTTTTTTTAAGATGTGGCTCAACAATGGTTTGCTTAAGCAAAGGGGTATGATGCCATTTTGTAGCCTACTATTAATAATAGATAGGATACTTGGGCCGACTATATCGACCCCTTCCTTAAGAATGGACAACGCAGCATCAGAGGGACAAAAAGATTGCTTCAGGTGAAGGATGACATTTCTAATATCAGAGATTGACACCAAATCAAACTTAACTCTCCATTAAGTCTGTTAACACTGAGGTTGCAACCACAGGTAAAAAACATCCCCTTATGCCATTGATCGAGATTACTAACATAAACTAACAATGAACAATACTTCGACAGAATTTATTAAAGGGATACTCCATCGTTTTGTCGTATTAAACTATGGTATTACCTTAACTAAGAAGAGTTGACACATACCTCTATCATCTTAGTGCGTGCACTTAATCACGGTGGCGCGCGGCAACACTTTGATAACACTTAGCTTAGCAAAGTTCATTCAATGGTACCAAACAGAGATGAAGTTAGAAATGACCTAGTCTCACGTAGCCAGACCTTAAATATGAAGGTCTGGTGTTTTTCGCTACTTTTTCTGGACAAAGCCCGCCCACGAGCTGTTTGACCGACATGTCAAACAACCAATCACAGTTTGTTTGGTCTAGTGTCAAGTTTCGGACTCCCCACAATAACGAGCCGGCTGGCAACAAGTCAGTTATTGAAATAAGAATAGCTTTTAAATAAAAACATTACTCACAATAGAACAACGTTGTGCACTTCATCAACAGCCACACCAATGAGACGCTCCCGTTTAACATCTGTTTAAAGCATATCTCACGACTTTGTAACACCTACAAGCAATTCAGGAGAACTGAACTTTTTGACTTCACTAACTGCCTCAAGCAAAACTCTTGGACGTCTTTTAGAGAGTCTATGCCACGAACTTTGCATATTTTTGAGAATCCAATATTTAGCTGATCATGATAACTGCTCATTATTATCCACATGAACACGACTGATTCTCTTCCTCAATGGAACTTCAGAGCTTTGTTTTCCAGGGACCGAAACTAATCGCGACACTCACGTCTCATGGAAATCCGTTTTTTTTTTCAACCAATCAAAGACGACTTTGAGATTCTCACAGGGTTTCCAGAAAAGTGTACGAAAAACATCAGACGTTTAGCCAACAGTCTGTGGGCATGACGTCTGAGGCTGAGACTAAAAATGTTTTCTAGTCGTTTTCCCTATTTAAAATGAGTAGTTATACGACCAAGTTTGGTGGCACAAAATAAAACCAGGCGTAAAAAAGTACAGATTTTAAAAACTACTCAAAAAAGTAAAAGTACACAAAAAAACTACTCAATTACAGTAACGTGAGTAAATGTAATTCGTTACTTTCCATCTCTGTTGATTGGTTGAAAAAAAAACTGATTTCCAGGAGACGCGAGTGTCGCGATTAGTTTCGGTCCCTGGAAAAAAAACTCTGACGTTCCATTGAGGAAGAGAATCAGTCGTGTTCATGTGGATAATAATGACCAGTTATCATGATCAGCTAAAAAATATGCAAAGAAGTTTAATATGACAAAACGATGGAGTACCCCTTTAACCTCAGTTTATGTTAAGTTTGGCCTTTTCTAATACACCTTTAACATAAGAGAATAGTGGCATTAGCATTAACAAAGATTATTAAATGCTTTTTTTATATTAAAAAGCGCTTCCTCTTAAAACCATAAGTTGTCACAGTTTTTATTATTTCCAGTCAGTAGGGTTCCTGCAATATTTAGCACATACGCCACTTAGTTAATTAACTTTTTTAGTTCAAGCGTTCACAGTTAAAAGTGCTGATGAGAACAAGTGACCCAAGGCCAGTATTGCTGCTAATACACTCATTACACATACTGTACAGTACACACCTCAAACATTTCCTGCATATTTCCATGTCAAAAAACCTGCAGGGTCAGGGAACCTACAGTACATTTATAGACAGAATCATTACAGCCTGTATAGATAGATAAGTAAGAACATTATTCCTACAAAACCAGTGAAACTCCAAAACAAATCATTTCATTAGATGATCATGGGCTTTTGCAAGGCCACCATGTTGGCATACAGAGTACATTAGTATGCCTGCAAACTAGCAGATTTTCAAATTAAGACATAACAGCCAAAATTGACACCTTTATCAGCCAGCTTTTCACTGTTGTGAATTCATCCCTCATCCATTAATATGAATGCGAGTACACACAAAGCTTTGAAAAGGTCTGACACATAACAGGAGATTTTTTTCTTTGAATGTGGAACTATAGGGGGTTGTACACACAGCTGCGTTTTATGTCCGATGACTCAGCCGAGACCATCAACGTAGCGCACTTAAATGGCTGGGTTAAGAAAGCAACCCATTTATATTCGATAAACTCTGCCTTGGGGCAAAGCAGGGTGTTCACCAGCAGGTGCACAACATTATTCAAAATATGTTTCATGAAATTAATCATTTATTCTTATTTTGAAGCAATTTAGACAGTAAAAGTTTTTAGCCCATCTGGGTAAATTAAGTAAAGTGCAAAATAGCAAACTTAAAAAAGAAGAAAATTTAAGATGGTAGTATGGTGTTCTCGTCATTCTTTTTCCAGCGTAACCACCAAGACGCCCTCTAATGTAACATGAAATGGTCTGATGGTTGTGTGGGCAAATATAAGCGGCACCCTGGGAAATGGTGCATGCAAAATGATGCGAACAAGCAGGGTTGAATAATTGCCAGAAACACCTGCTGCTATCGAGTCATTGATAGAGAGAATACATCAACATTCATGTCAGGTGTGCAACGCATAACTCTCTTCAGCAGTGGCGGCTCGTGACTGCTCATCCGAGGGGCGCAAATTCAAAATATGTGTTCGGAGTGTCATGTGTGTTGCTTGCGTTTACAAATTATGTGTTACTTGCGTCATGTGCATCACGTGTTTTGTCAAAATAAGTGCCTGCTGCACATGCGACAAAACCATTTATAAAAGAGACGCTCACGTTCACAAAATACACACAAGGCACTTCAAAGTAAACTCTGATAACTCTGAGATTATGCGAGTATTTGGCAATCGTGAGCATCTCTTTTATCATAAACCCTTTAGACGCATCTGCAGCAGGCACTTATTTTGACAAGACACGTGATGCACATAAGATCACTCAACGCACAGAACACATATTTTGAAATTATGAACCACACACATGACGGGTTACATACATGTTGTGACGAACTTCGCATCGAGCGCCCTCGAAGAAAGAAGTCTATGAAGGTATATTTGGTGCAAAACAACTGCACACCTGTGACAGTGGAATTTGTATTTGTAGAGATTATCCACACATGTGTATCAGTAAACTTGAAGTCGCAGAGGACGAGATGCAAACTTGTAGGTTTTTTTTCTTTCCCTCAAATACAACACAACAGTTACACATTCACAAATCCTTCAGTGCAGCTGCACAAATCCCATTTTACAAATCACAGATTAAGAAACGTCTCGGTTACGGATGTAACCCTCGTTCCCTGAAGGAGGGAACGAAGACGTCACGTCGTGACCGACGAATTGGGAACTCGCTTAGAGAGACCAATCTGCTTCGAATACTACTAAAACGCCAATGAACTTGGCATTGAGATATTTGCATAATGCTGGCGCCGCCCCGCCAGGTGCGTATATAAGCAGCAGGTGCAAATAAGGAAATTAGCTTCTTTTTCGCTGAGAAAGCCGGAAAGTGTGACCGGCCGTAACAGCAGGTGGCAGCACCTGTGGCGACGGGACGTGACGTCTCCGTTCCCTCCTTCAGGGAACGAGGATTACATCCGTAACCGAGACGTTCCCTTTCAGTCGGTCACTACGACGTCACGTCGTGACCGACGAATTGGGAATCCCTATCAAAACGCCACTAGGGGCTGACCTCTTCCAGTGACTGCGTAAAAGCCCTCCGGTTCCACTTAAGGAGGAGGAGGTAGGTTTTAAGGCAGAAGGCCGGGCACTAGATGTTCCTTTAACCCCACAGAAGTGCCAGCGACTGGGAAGCGCCCTACCTGAGCGGGATAGGAACGCTGCGGAAGCCACCACCCGTCTTAAGGGCTAATGGTGGGCGAAAGTCAACCGTAGTTGAGGAATAAAGACAGCCGTGGCTGTGTAAGCAAAGCAGTGCTCTGCTAAGGGAAACGTGGGCTGGTAGGATTAACCCCACGGAAAAATACTCACAAAGGAACCCGGTAGGACACAATGTGGAGCCCGAGCCAGACACGTAGGTTCGCGAGGATACAGCTAGTGAAAGGCTGACAGCCAATGCTCCGCAACAAAGGCTGCCAGGGCAGCGGAGGAAGAACAATTCAAACCATTACGCATTTTTGTTCTGAAGGCCTTCCATACTGACACGGTTATGAAGCATCAGTTGGAGGCTGCAAGCCGACCTGCGAGACTGTTCTCCGTGCCCTCCCTGGTGAGGAAAGAACACGAGAGGATACAGGCTCGATACGAACACTGTAAAATCTAATGAACGTATTAGGTGTCGCCCAACCAGCAGCTCTACAGATGTCTGTTAGCGAGGAACCACGAGCTAAAGCCCAAGATGAGGCAACACTCCGTGTGGAGTGCGCTCTCAAATTAAAGGGGCAAGGAATACCCTGAAGATTATAAGCCAGGGCGATAGTATCAACTATCCAATGAGACATCCTCTGCTTAGTGACAGCTTTCCCTTTCTGCTGGCCACCATAACAAACAAAGAGCTGGTCTGAGGTCCTGAGGCTTTGCGTGCGATCCACGTAGAGTCGCAGTGCGCGTACGGGGCACAACAAAGCCATGGTTGGGTCTGCGTCCTCCGGAGGCAGCGCTTGCAAGCTCACCACTTGATCTCTGAAAGGAGTAGTGGGAACTTTGGGCACGTAGCCTGGTCTGGGCCTCAATGTTACGCTTGAGGCAGCAGGACCAAACTGAAGGCACGAGTCGTCAACAGAGAATGCATGTAAATCCCCTTCTCTCTTCACTGAGGCCAATGCTAGCAGGGTCAGAGCTTTCATTGATAAAAGCTTCAGACTCACAGACTGCAAAGGCTCGAACGGGGGGGCCTGAAGGGCTTTCAGCACCATGGACAGGTCCCAGGGAGGAATAGAAGGAGGGCGCGAGGGGTTTAGCCTACGAGCGCCTCTTAGAAATCTAATAACCAAATCATGCTGGCCAACTGATCTGCCGTTAATAAGTGAGTGATGAGCAGAAATAGCAGCGATATCAACTTTAATGGTGGAGGGTGACAGCCTACCGTCTAACCTATGTTGAAGATATAAAAGCACGATGTTAATAGGGCATTCTCTGGGGTCCTCGCGTTGCGAAGAGCACCAGGTGACGAAAAGGTTCCATTTAAACGCGTAAGCCCGTCTTGTGGACGGAGCTCGAGCCGCGTCGATTGTGTTAGATACCGCTTGCGGTAAATCACCTAAACCTTGCGCGCGCTCAACGACCACACATGGAGATCCCACAGGTCGGGGCGCGGGTGCCATAATGTGCCCCCTCCTTGAGAAAGAAGGTCCTTCCTCAGGGGAATCCGCCAGGGAGGGGCTGTCGCGAGGAGCATTAACTCTGGAAACCAATTCTTGCTCGTCCAATATGGGGCGATCAGTAAAAGGCTCTCCTCGTCCTGCCTGACTTTGCACAGAGTCTGCGCGATTAAGCTCACTGGGGGGAATGCGTATTTGCGCATCCCCCGAGGCCAGCTGTGTGCCAATGCGTCCACGCCGAGGCTGCCCTCTGTTAGTGAATAAAATAGGCGACAGTGGGTATCGTCCGGCGACGCAAACAGGTCTATCTGCGCACGACCGAACTTCTTCCAAATTAGCTGGACCGTCTGGGGGTGGAGTCGCCATTCGCCGGGGCGCGCAGCTCGAGAAAGCGCGTCCGCTGCTGTATTGAGCGAGCCCGGAATGTGAATGGCACGAAGGGACCTCAGATGCTTCTGACTCCAAAGGAGGAGATGACGAGCGAGATGCGACAGGTGACGGGAGCGCAAACCGCCTTGACGGTTGATATACGCAACGGTCGCAGTGTTGTCGGTGCGTACTAGTACATCCTTCCCTCGCAGCTCCGTAGCGAAGCGTACAAGTCCCAGATATACTGCCCACAACTCTCGGCAATTGATATGCCAGTGCAACTGGGGTGCTGTCCACACCCCCGAAGCCGTAAGCTCGTCGTACGTGGCACCCCAGCCCGTGTCGGACGCATCTGTATGTACAACAGCATGCCGAGCGATCTGTCTCATGGACACACCGGACCTGAGAAACGCGGGGTCCGACCACGGGGGGAATGTTAGGCGACACGCAGGTGTAATGGTTACACGATGGATGCCGGCGCGCCACGCTCTCCTCGGGACTCGATCGTGAAGCCAACGCTGAAGCGGTCTCATATGGAGCAGCCCGAGCGGTGTCACGGCCGCTGCTGCTGCCACATGCCCCAGGAGCTTTTGAAATTGTTTCAGCGGGACCGCATTCTTCCCTCGGAATGAACCGAGGCAAGTCAGAATTGACTGGACGCGCTCTTCTGTCAAACGCGCCGATAAATCGATCGAGTCCAGTTCCATCCCGAGAAAAGAGATCCTCTGCGTGGGGCAGAGTTTGCTCTTTTCCCAGTTGACCCGAAGACCCAAACGGGCGAGATGCCGAAGCGTTAAATCTCTGTGTTCGCAAAGCGTCCGTCGAGAATGCGCTATTATAAGCCAATCGTCGAGGTAAGCCAATATGCGAACGCCGCTCTCTCTGAGGGGTTTTAACGCCGCCTCCACTACTTTCGTGAACACACGGGGAGAGAGGGATAGCCCGAACGGTAAAACTTTGTACTGGTATGCCCGTCCCTCGAATGCAAACCGGAGAAACGGTCTGTGACGAGGGAGAATGGACACATGAAAGTACGCGTCTTTCAGGTCTATAGCCGCAAACCAATCTTGGGGGCGAATTGAATTGAATATTTGCTTCGGTGTTATCATCCTGAAAGACCTCCTCTGCAGAGATTTGTTCAGAACGCGCAAATCCAAGATCGGTCGTAACCCCCCGCCCTTTTTGGGTACTATAAAATACGGGCTGTAGAAGCCCGATCTCATCTCGGTTGGAGGGACCGGCTCGATCGCGTCCTTCGCCAGCAGGACTTCGACCTCTGCACGCAGTACATGTGCATCGGACGCTTTCACCGTGGTGAAACGAATGCCCGAGAATTTGGGTGTGTGCCGGTTGAATTGTATTTCGTAACCGAGGCGGACAGTGCGTAAAACCCAACGAGACGGGCTGGGAAGCTGAAGCCAAGCCCCCAGGGACCGTACGAGGGGAATTAACGGCACTACCGGGGTACCCGCGGGGGGCGGCGGAGCGGGACAGGTGGTACTGCCGGTACGTCTGCTGGGACAGCATAAGTATCTACAGTATGTGTGTGTGTGACACTGACCTGAGCCCGCTGAGGGTGACGGTCGTCTTGTCTCCTCAGCGGAGAGCACAGACTCCGATGAGGGTGCTGGTGGTCCCGTCTCCTCAGCGGAGAGCTGGAACTCCTCAGAACACCCGCTGGCGATAGAGGAGAGGGAGGAAGAGCATGTGAATGCCCGCTCACATCTCTCTCGATCCTCTGAAGACCTGGAGAAGGAATAGGAATGCACTCTTTTTGTGGTTTTGAGGGTGCCGGCTGAGAAGCCGGCGGAACAAAAACAAAACGAAACCAAGGATTCTCCATCCGGCCCTCTACCGGTGGAGGGAGCGATGCCGTCACCGTCTCCCGAAGAGTGATCCCATCCGATTCCAGGTCGCCCGTCTCAGGGCCGCTTCGATTTCCGTTTACCACGGGAAGCGGGTGGGGCGGGCGGGGCGGGCTGCCGACGGCTGTTCCCCCTCCGTGGCCTGGAAGATGTCCTAGTGGGGGGGGTGGAGGCAGCCGCCGCAGGGCGCCCTCGGCGAGGAGCAGACGGGCCCGCCGGCGCTGGAGGGCGAGATGCAGGTCGCTTGCGCCGGGGCATGATCTGAGCGATCGCCTCTGTCTGCTTCTGGGCGGCGGAGAACTGCTGGGCGAAGGACTCCACCGACTCACCGAAAAGGCCAGCCTGCGACACTGGAGCGTCCAAGAACTTGTTCTTCTCCGCATCCGACATGTCGGCCAGACATAGCCATAAGTGGCGTTCCTGGACCACCATCGTGGACATGGCACGACCAATCGCCTGCGCTGTCACCTTCGTAGCGCGAAGAGCCAGGTCAGTGGCAGCCCGGAGCTCCGAAAGGACAGGCGAGTCGTGTCCTCCCTCGTGCAGATCCCTCAAGGCTTTGGCTTGGTGAACCTGCAGCAACGCCATTGCGTGCAGGGCTGAGGCCGCCTCTCCACATGCCTGGTGGGCAGCGCCCGTTAAACCGGAGGACTGTCTGCAGGCACGAGAGGGGAGGGTTGGGCGGTCCTTCCAAGAGGGAGCGTGTGCCGGACACAGCTGCATCGCGACAGCACGCTCCACGGGAGGGATCCCCGTATAACCCTTAGCGGCTCCGCTGGTGAGGGAGGTGAGGGGGGAGGGCTGAAACGGCCGTAATCTCGTGGAAAACGGCGACTTCCAGGTTCTAGTCAGCTCCTCGTGCACCTCGGGGAAGAAAGGCACCGGTGGAGAGGGTTGTGAAACCCGGGCAGCTCCAAAGAACCAATCATCCAGGCGGGACGGTTCGGGCTGAGGGGGGGGAACCCACTCTAACCCTACGGTCTCCGCCGCTCGAGCGAGCACGGCCACCATCTCTGGATCGAACTCCGGCGTCCCAACCCGACCAGAGGGAGGAAGGGCGTCGGGGTCCACGTCAGGGGGAGGAGGCCCACCCTCGGATGCTGCGGCGTCGGTGGACCCGGAGGGCGGCACGATGGATTCTAGAGACATCGTAGAACACGACGCTGAAGTCTCCATCGGCACATCAACCGGCTGTGGATGAGGAGGCTGAGAGCCTGAGGACGAATCCCCCGCTCGGCTCAGCACAGTGATGCGCAGGTCGTCCTTCGAGAGCTTCACAGCCGCACCGTGGCGGCGTTCAGCACTCGCATGACGAGGGTTGCGTTTTTCCCGGAGGAAAGACAACCGTCTGCGCAAATCCACAAGGGACATGTTCTCGCAGTGAGAACACTTACCCCCAGCGAACGCTGCCTCTGCGTGCTCGATGCCCAAACACGAAAGACAACGCTCGTGACCGTCCTTCGAACCCATGTATTTGCCGCACCCAAGATCGCACGGACGAAAAGCCATCCTGAAAAGGACGCTGATGTCCGGATATACGAGAGAGTGGCTGCCTTTAACAAGGCACAAAGCTCTCTCGTATCACTCTTTTAGGGAAATTCACTCAGATGCTCAGTTGATGATGCGCACAGGGAAGGCAACGCACACACTACTCAAAACAACAAAACAGGTGTAGAGCCGTGGAATTAAGCGAGGCGTCCGCTGTGGTACTGCTAGTCCAACCAACTTCAGCAATCGAATCCCACCAGAGTAAAGTAGCTTCTCAGTAGCAGATACTGCCGGCTTTCGAAGCGATAAAAAGCTAATTTCCTTATTTGCACCTGCTGCTTATATACGCACCTGGCGGGGCGGCGCCAGCATTATGCAAATATCTCAATGCCAAGTTCATTGGCGTTTTAGTAGTATTCGAAGCAGATTGGTCTCTCTAAGCGAGTTCCCAATTCGTCGGTCACGACGTGACGTCGTAGTGACCGACTGAAAGGGAACTCACAAGTTCACATTTTTTGCTACATTTGATGCAGTAAATATGGTGCATAACCTACTTGAACGCCTGCATCAAATAATGTGAATTCACACACAAATTTTGTACATTTGCAAAATCAGTTTGTGCATCTGTGCGATGAGACTTGCATGTGTGTACAATTTATTTTTCACAAATATTTTTTAATTTTTTTAATATTTTCTAGCCCAAACACAAGTACATAAATACAACTGCTTGAATCTGCTGCTACGAGTTTCAAATACTCTTTTTCGTGTGCTCTCTCTTCTGCACCAAATATCTCGAGATAAATGGTGCGAAAGTGATTTGTATACCTGTAGGCTTTGGTGAGCACTGTTCAGCACTGCCCACCAGGTGGCGCCCCCGACACTCACTGAAGCAGAGTTTATTAATTACCACCAATGTTTCAGCAAAGTAAATCGCCTTTATCAAGGTATTATTTTCACCAAGTGGAGAACAATATAAATGGGAGTGCTAATTATACACACATGAAGGTAATTACATACAATACTCCAATGATTCATTAGTAAACAAAATATAAGTTTCCTAAATTTCAAACCATCAATATAAGTAAATTAAAAAATACAAGCAGCAAATACACACATAGGCATAGGCATTTTATTTAAATAAGATACCAAATGATGTAAGTCCCATTCATTTTTAATATCATAAAACAAATTATTTTATTTTTCAGACTAATTTTTAATTAAAACAGGAGGTGGGGCCATGGAAAGAACGTTTGTGATTTCTTTTGCAAAATAACCTTTTTTTGAAGAAAAATATGTGTATTTAAATCATGCTTTTTCTTCTAATATACTAATTTGGATGATTATTTCTGTCTTTTTGAATCGGGTTACTGAACAACTAAATTCTTTTTATTATTATATAAACATTTGTTCTGATTTCTTAACATTTACTTTGGATGCTAACCCAAATCAAATCAGCTTTTTAGACTTGTGGATAGCTCGTAATTGTTTAAATAGGGATCCGATTAAAAAACCTACAGCTCGTAATACACTATTGAGAGTGGATTCTTATTGTCGTGAGCAGGGCCGTACGCAGGATTTGATAAATACCGAGGTCCATATGTATTTTTTTAGGGCATGCACGCCAGGAAAAAAATTCTTATTTCTCTGCTCTACATATATGAATTATAACACATCAGAAAACCAAAGAATCGAATAACTATAGATTTCAAACCATGTCAGTATGCGCAAGACTTGTGTTGTTTATTAGTAAGACATTGAAATAATTATGTTACCATCCTGGGCACTGTCAGTTAAGTAAACAGGCTAACTGAATATAGGATCAGTTTAGTGAATTAACCAAAGGCTATCAAGAATTTGTTTATTAAATTCATTCACAATATGCACACACTTATTATACATTTAATATGCTGAAATACAACATCAATAATGCAGTGGCAGAACTAGAATTTTATAAATGGGGTGGCCAAGGCTACTTTAGGGGGTCCATATCCCATGAAAGAAAACGATATGTAATTATTATAATACTTCACATTACCCCATATTAGATAAATATTCTTCTTGCCATGAATTCATTACATGCATTATACTAACTGTAAGATACAAACATATTGCAAGGCTGAACTTGCATAATAAACCAATAATAAACCAACTTACTTCAAAGAGCAGAGCTCAACATTAAGGATTGTTGGCAAAAAAAGATATTTATTTAAAATTAAATATGGATTAATCTTTTTTTACGAAGTTACAGTCAGGACCAGTGAGTGAATTTCTCTTCTTTTGTTATTTAAGTAACTTTAATGGCTTCAACAGGTACTGTTTTTAGACTTTAAGACAGAATGTAATAAAATGTTTACATTCGGAAGACATATTAAGACATAATCAGTAGTTTACTATGATACTCACTAAAACAGTTCGGACCTCGATGGTGGGTACGGCCAAGGTCAAGAGTCCTGTCTGTGTCTGCCCTATTTCCCTCTTATTCCTTTGTTGCCCCGCCCCCTTTTTTGTTGCCATGGACATTAATTCATACTCCACCCACTGCCCATCTGTTTCCATAGTAATTAATTGTTTCTGTTCTGTCAACTGCCTGTTGATTGCCTGTTTGTCAGCCGTTGTTTTATGTTGGTTGTTTCCTGTCATGTGTTACTGATCGTGTTCTTGCCTGTGCTCCTGTACCTTTTTTGGATTTAATACACTTAAAAACTGCATTTGGATCTACTCAACTTGCCATGTCTTGCCTTCCTGTGACAGTTATCATCCGTTAACATTGAAGAAAAGTCTTCCTTAAGGTCAAATGTAATATAAAGTCTAAAAATAATATATAAGGGACCAAATGATTTTATTAAGAATCTTAATGATATGGAAATATCTTTGGGATTCACCCCCAAACAAATACAAGCTTATTTATTTGATAACATGTCACTGTGGTAAATCATATGTAGGAAAGAAAATAGAGAGTATAAAACACACATCACAAAACATCAGAGTGCAATAATATGCAGAAATATGAACCTGCCATTAGCACTGCATTTTGTTGAACTTAATCATCCTATTACTTCATTATTGTATATAGGAATTGAGAGGGAATTTCCATCTAGAAGGTGAGGTGAGTTGGACCAATTTTTACTTGGACAGAAGGCCTTTTAGGTATATTAAATGTGAACATTGGCACACATGGTTTAAAAGTAGATTTTGATTTGGGTTGTTTTTATAGGTATTATGATATTAAAAATGAATGGGACTTACATCATTTGGTATCTTATTTAAAGTTAAAATGTGTGTATTTGCTGCTTGTATTTTTTTATCTACTTATATTGATGGTTTGAAATTTATGGAACTTATATTTTGTTTACTATTGAATCATTGGAGTATTGTATGTAATTACATTGATGTGTCTATAATTAGCACTCCCATTTATATTGTTCTCCACTTGGTGAAAATAATACCTTGATAAAGGCGATTTACTTTGCTGAAACATTGGTGGTAATTAATAAACTCTGCTTCAGTGAGTGTCGGGGGCGCCACCTGGTGGGCAGTGCTGAACAGTGCTCGCCAAAGCCTACAGGTATACAAATCACTTTCGCACCATTTATCTCGAGATATTTGGTGCAGAAGAGAGAGCACACGAAAAAGAGTATTTGAAACTCGTAGCAGCAGATTCAAGCAGTTGTATTTATGTACTTGTGTTTGGGCTAGAAAATATTAAAAAAATAAAAAAATATTTGTGAAAAATAAATTGTACACACATGCAAGTCTCATCGCACAGATGCACAAACTGATTTTGCAAATGTACAAAATTTGTGTGTGACTTCACATTATTTGATGCAGGCGTTCAAGTAGGTTATGCACCATATTTACTGCATCAATTGTAGCAAAAAATGTGAACTTGTGAGTTTCTTAATCTGTGATTTGTAAAATGGGATTTGTGCAGCTGCACTGAAGAATTTGTGAATGTGTAACTGTTGTGTTGTATTTGAGGGAAAGAAAAAAAATCTACAAGTTTGCATCTCGTCCTCTGCGACTTCAAGTTTACTGATACACATGTGTGGATAATCTCTACAAATACAAATTCCACTGTCACAGGTGTGCAGTTGTTTTGCACCAAATATACCTTCATAGAAGTCACCGGCCGCCACTGCTTTTTAGACTGACCTGTCCATATCTTTGAGACTCGTAAATACCTAGAAAATGTTAGGATGCCTCATTCTTCTTATGACATTTTAAACTGCGGTATAATGCGTAAGAACAGAATGCATAGTCATTTTATTTATCTAGCTTGAATTTAACAAGCAAATTAAATTTTTCCGCATTTTGGAAGGAATTCTGTAAAGCTTTTGAAATATACTTTCTCTTCCTTTTTCATAGGTTACCTAGCAACAGCAGAGTACAGTTTATAAACTACAACAGAAAAAAAGACTACATCCTATAAATTGCAATCAAGCTGCAACTTCAAAAAAGATGATGGTGAAAGAGCAATAGTTAAAATCATTTCGGTGGATGCTATCAAACATTGTCAGTTGCCTCATATAAACTGATCGTCCACTAATATGCATTTCTATAAAATTCCTGAAAGAAATAATCACCGTCAGAGTTAATAGTGTGAATAACAGGAACAAAATGCATATGTCAGCACAAGAGCAAAAGCATTTTACAGCAGTGTACTTCAGTTAAATTCTCTATTATCTTCAATAAAACACACACACATACGCACACACATAAAGAGTTTTACTGAGAAAGCATCGGCCGAGAAAATGAATGTAAATGCAATGCTTAAACCAAGTCATTATTTTAATATTGTCGCAGCGTTCTGGTGTAGGCCATGGTTAGCCATGTGAAAATAAGTATATGCACAATTCCCTATAGTTATCTAAGTCTAACTGAAGCAAGTCAGGGTAAGAAAAACATACAATGACAAGAACTTTATTTAAACCTCTTATAGCAAATTATAATGATTTGCACATTTCATTAGAATAATCTGTCCACCTAAATAAATCCCTGAATGAAATAAAGGAATTTAAAAATATTAAAATGTGTAAGTACTTTTTTTCAACACAATATTATCCACATAATAATGCATCCTTTTAGGCACATAATGCTCAAGAGATCTAATAAAACACTTCACAGACTTAAGAAATGTGACTGATGTGATATATTCAAATGTTTCTGCCTCATATCACAATTGTTTCTTAATTAGAAAAACTGCTCAAACTGTTATAGCATGAATAATCTAAAAATATGTTTTAGAAATAATAATAAAAAAAGTATTTGATGGCTATGATATGTAAAGCATCCATAGCATGTTCCTGTAAGTTACATTTCTTAAAAATAATTAAATGTATTAGATCTGACCTACAGTGCATTCTAGTGTGTGCAATGACATTTATCTTACAAGAGGCGCAAATTCAAAATGTGTGTTCAGAGTGTCATGTGAACCATGTGCACCGTGCCTCTTGTCAAAATACATGCCTGCTGCACATGCGTCAAAAGGGTTTATAATAAAAGAGACACATTCACAAAATACTTGCAAGACAGTAACTTTATCATAAACCCCTTTGAAGTGTCTGCACCAGATATTTTGAAATGACACGTGATGCACGCCAAAGTGGAACACATATTTTGATATGACGATCTATGCACATGATGGGTTAAATACTGTACATGTTATGACGAGACTCGCATCATGCGTCCCCGAAAAAGAAGTCACAGGACACCATTGCATTCAGAAAGTATTCAATCCCCCTTCACATTATTCAATTTTGTTATGCTGCAGCCTGATACAAGTCATTTTTTCTCATTATCAACACTCAGTACCACATAATGACAAAATGAAAACTTAATTTTAGAAATCCTCAGTAAATGTATTAATAAGAAAAAAAAAATTATATCACATTTACATAAGAATTCTGTCAGCATCCCACTTCCTGTTGTTTGCCTCCTTGCCTCTAGAGGGCCTCCTAGTTCCTCTCTCTTTTTGTTTCTCCTCATGTGGCCTTATTAGGCTTATGTTAGTCACCTGTGCCTTGTTTCTCATAGAGTATTTAAGTTGTGTTTTTTCCCTTGTCTCCCTCACTTGGTTTTTGAGTCTTGGCTGTGTGTTTCCTGCTTTGTTTTCCCTGGCCATTTCAAGCTTCCTCAAGTAAGGTGATCTTTACTTTTTGAGTGTGTGTGTTCTGTAGTAATATTTTCTCCCCTCGTGGAGTTTTTGTTTTTTTCCTTGTAGTTTTTTCCACTACTATTTATTCCTCTGTCTGAGAAGAACTTTGGTTGGATTTTTTCATGCAAAACCCTTTTTTTAATAAATCAACCTTAGCTGGAGTTCTGTCTTAAGTGTCTCATTTGGGTCCAACATCACTGCCTCTGTGGCCAAGTGGTAGATTTCTCTGATCACCACACCAGAGACCCGGGTTCAATCCCAGCTCGTGACAGAAAAACCAAGTCAGCAATGGACCCAGAGACACTTGGTCCCAAGGACCTGTTTGCAATGATCACTCAACATGAGGCATCGTTTCAGCGTCATGAAGCTGTTCTCAGCCGACAAGAAGAGCTGATGACCAAACACTCTCAACTTCTGGGTGATATGATGAGTTCCATCCGCCAGCTCTTTGAACGCCTCCCTTCCCCTTCCTCTGTATTACCTCCAGGTGGTGACAGGTCTTCTCCCATGGCGGAGCCCCGACTACCATCTCCCAAACCTTTTTTTGGAGATCCTAGTTCCTGCCAAGGTTTCCTCACTCAATGCTCCCTCACCTTTGAGCTCCAACCCTCAAGTTTTCCTACAGATCGCTCCAAGATTGCTTACATAATTACCCTTCTCTCAGACAAGGCCCTCTCCTGGGCCTCTGCAGTGTGGCAATCACAGGATGCCTGTTGTGAGTCCTACGCGGCATTTGTGGAAGAGTTCAAGCGAGTGTTTGATCATCCTATCAGTGGTCGGGATGCTTCCAAGCGCCTACTCACTCTCCGTCAGGGGTCCCGTAGTACGGCAGATTTCGCCATTGAGTTTCGAACTATAGCAGCAAGAAGCGGATGGAACGATGAGGCACTGAGGGTCTGCTTTCATGGAGGATTGTCTGACCCCCTTCAAGATGAGTTAGCCACCCGAGAACCAGCAGAAGATCTCAAGTCCCTTATAGCTATGGCCATCCGCCTGGACAATCGCTTGAGAGAGCGGAGAATGGCTCGCCGCAAGGAGTCTCAGTCCACTTTGAGTAGGTCTGTTTCACCAGTTTGTATTCCTTCCTCCAGAGCTTCCCCTGCCCTTGAACAGCCCCATGATTACCCAGAGGACATGCAGTTGGGCCGCTCCAGGCTTTCTTCCAATGAGAGGGAACGTCGCATGAGAGAGCGACGTTGCCTTTACTGTGGTGCTTCTGGCCACTTTCGCTCCACCTGCCCAGAGCTCTCGGGAAACGCCAGTCCCCGCCCAGCAACAGGAGGGCTGTGATGGGGAAAGTTAGAGCCCCTCCTGCTAATGCTGTCCTAGCTGTTCCAGCCACTTTATCCTGGGAGGACCACCAGCATCTGGTCCAGGCTATGATTGACTCTGGTGCAGCAGGCAACTTCCTGGATCTAACCTTGGCTAAGAAACTTAATATCCCTACTCAGCTTCTTCCTCATCCCCAGGCAGTTACAGCTTTAGATGGCAGACCTCTGGAACCAGGCAAAGTTACAGAGGCCACTCAGTCCCTGCGACTTACTACCTTTCAACACCAGCAGGAGGAGACCTTTTATCTTATTGACTCCCCCGAGTATCCTATTATCCTGGGTCACCCTTGGCTGTGCAGACATAATCCCATAATTGACTGGCCCACTGGCACCATTCTTAGTTGGGGTTCAACTTGCCAACTTACCTGTCTACCTCAGAGTCCCATAGCCCCTATTTCTAATTTTCAAGAGTCTATTGACCTATCTCGAGTCCCTAGTGTTTATCATCAGTTTAAAGCAGTATTCAGCAAGACCCGGGCTACCTCCTTACCACCTCACCGCACTTACGACTGTGCTATTGATCTTCTCCCTGGTTCCTGCCCTCCCAAAGGTCGGATCTTCTCTTTATCTCCTCCTGAGCGCTCAGCTATGGATGTCTATATTAAGGAGTCCTTGGCAGCTGGCATCATCCGAACCTCCACTTCTCCAGCTGGGGCAGGTTTCTTCTTTGTTGAGAAGAAAGATGGAGGCCTTAGGCCTTGTATAGATTACCGGGGCCTCAATAAGATCACAGTTCGGAATCGATACCCCCTACCTCTCATGGCCACTGCTTTTGAGCTGCTTCAAGAAGCTTCAATATTCACTAAGCTGGATCTCCGTAATGCTTACCATCTCGTGCGGATCCGGCAAGGGGATGAATGGAAGACAGCCTTCAACACTCCCACAGGCCACTATGAGTATCTCGTGATGCCATTCGGGCTTACCAATGCCCCAGCTGTGTTTCAGGCACTAATTAATGACGTTCTCCGGGACCTACTCAATAAATTTGTCTTTGTATATCTAGACGATATACTCATTTTCTCAAAATCACTGCAGGAGCATGAGGGGCATGTTAGCAGGGTTCTCCAGAGACTCCTTGAAAATCACCTCTACGTAAAACCAGAGAAGTGTGAATTTCATGTAACCCAGGCCCAATTTCTCGGGTTCATCATCACTCCTGGCCACCTGGAGATGGACCCCGAGAAAGTCAAAGCAGTCCACAATTGGCCCATTCCTACTACAGTCAAGGAGGTTCAACGTTTCATTGGTTTTTCAAACTTCTACAGGAAGTTTATTAAGAATTTCAGTTCTGTTGTGGCCCCCTTGACAGCACTTACCAAGGGAGGAGGAACCAAGATTCACTGGGGTCTGGAAGCAGCAGGGGCCTTTGAAGATCTCAAGCGTCGATTCACTTCTGCTCCTATTCTTTTGATCCCTGACCCAAAGAGACCTTTTGTAGTGGAGGTGGACGCCTCAGAGGTGGGGGTAGGAGCCATCCTGTCACAGAGGGCTGAAGATGGAAAATTACACCCTTGCGCCTTCATGTCTCGCCGCCTGTCGGATGCTGAGCGCAACTACCACGTGGGGGATCGTGAGTTGCTTGCAGTAAAACTTGCTTTGGAGGAGTGGCGCCACTGGCTTGAGGGGGCTCAGCACCCTTTCCAGGTTCTTACAGACCACAAGAATCTGGAATATCTCCAACAGGCTAAGAGGTTGAACCCTCGGCAAGCTCGATGGTCCCTGTTTTTTAATCGATTCCAGTTTCTCCTATCTTACAGACCCGGCACCAAAAATGTCAAGCCGGATGCCCTGTCCCGAGCATACTCTCCTGAGACACAAGAGAAGCCTTTGGCATCGATTATTCCTAGGTCTAGGATCATTGCACCCCTTCAGTGGGAACTGGAGAGAGTGGTGCGAGAGGCCCTTGCCCATGAGCCTGATCCAGGTGGTGGTCCCACTGGACGCCTTTACGTTCCTAAATCTGCCCGGGCCCGGGTCTTGCAATGGGGTCATGAGTCTCCCTTGACATGCCATCCGGGAAGTGCTCGCACACTTGACTTCCTCCAGCGGCGGTTTTGGTGGCCGTCAATCAAGAAGGATGTTAAGGTGTATGTAGATGCCTGCATCGTGTGCAACCAGGGAAAATCTACACATCAGCGACCTCAGGGATTGCTTCATCCCTTACCTGTTCCCCGCAGACCATGGTCGCACCTTTCTCTAGACTTTGTGACAGGACTTCCACCATCCCAAGGCAACACTGTCATCCTGGTGGTTGTAGATCGGTTCTCTAAGGCTGCCCGGTTCATTCCCCTGCCCAAGCTGCCTTCGGCCAAGGAGACTGCTGAGCTCCTCATGAACCATGTCTTCCGCTTATTTGGTATTCCCCTGGACATTGTCTCTGATCGGGGTCCCCAGTTCTCATCCCGGTTCTGGGCAGCCTTTTGCAAGCTTATTGGCGCCACTGCCAGCCTGTCATCTGGGTTTCATCCTGAATCTAATGGCCAGACGGAACGGATTAATCAAGTTCTGGAGACCACCCTACGCTGTATGGCGGCCAACAATCCTACATCTTGGGCCACCTATATCATTTGGGCTGAATATGCCCACAACACCCTCCAGTCCTCCGCCACTGGACTATCCCCCTTCGAATGCCAGTTTGGATATACTCCCCCTTTATTTCCCAAAGAAGAAACTCAAGTTGGTGTACCTTCTGCCCAGCGCTTTGTCCAACGTTGTCGACTGACCTGGAGAAAGGCCAGGCATAATCTCCTTCGGGCCTCTCAACGATACCAAAGTCAGGCTAACCGCCGCCGCCGGACAGCCCCTAGTTTCCGAGCTGGTCAAAGAGTTTGGTTAGCAACCAAGAACCTACCCCTCCGGGTTGAGTCCAAGAAACTTTCCCAGAAATACATCGGGCCTTTCCGCATAGCAAGGAAAGTTAACCCTGTTTCTTATCGTTTGTTTCTCCCTCGTTCCCTTAGAATTAACCCCACATTTCATGTCTCATTACTAAAACCTGTCTTGTCTTCTCCTTTTGCCCCCCCTCACAGACCCCCTCCACCTCCCAGGATCATCAACGGCCAGCCAGCCTACACAGTGCGCCGGATACTGAACTCCCGGAGGGTCCAGAACTCATTACAGTATCTGGTGGACTGGGAGGGCTACGGGCCGGAGGAACGGTCCTGGGTTCCAGCCAAGGACATCCTGGACCCAAGTTTGATCCGAGAGTTTCGCACCCGGAGGCAGGGATGTTCTGGAAGGAACGTCAGGAGCCGTTCCTAAATGAGGGGGTCCTGTCAGCATCCCACTTCCTGTTGTTTGCCTCCTTGCCTCTAGAGGGCCTCCTAGTTCCTCTCTCTTTTTGTTTCTCCTCATGTGGCCTTATTAGGCTTATGTTAGTCACCTGTGCCTTGTTTCTCATAGAGTATTTAAGTTGTGTTTTTTCCCTTGTCTCCCTCACTTGGTTTTTGAGTCTTGGCTGTGTGTTTCCTGCTTTGTTTTCCCTGGCCATTTCAAGCTTCCTCAAGTAAGGTGATCTTTACTTTTTGAGTGTGTGTGTTCTGTAGTAATATTTTCTCCCCTCGTGGAGTTTTTGTTTTTTTCCTTGTAGTTTTTTCCACTACTATTTATTCCTCTGTCTGAGAAGAACTTTGGTTGGATTTTTTCATGCAAAACCCTTTTTTTAATAAATCAACCTTAGCTGGAGTTCTGTCTTAAGTGTCTCATTTGGGTCCAACATCACTGCCTCTGTGGCCAAGTGGTAGATTTCTCTGATCACCACACCAGAGACCCGGGTTCAATCCCAGCTCGTGACAAATTCAGACCCTTTGCTCAGTCCTTTGTTGAAGCATATTTGGCAGCAATTATAACCTTGAGTCTTTTTGGGCTTTGCACACCTGGATTGGGGATTTTCTGCCATTCTTCAAGTCGATTGTAGTATCAGGCTGCAACATAACAAGATTGAAAAAGGTCTGAAGGGGGGTCTAAATACTTTCTGAATGCACTGTATGCAGACCCGGAGCATTATATTGTGTGTTTTACAGTTATACAGTGTACATATATATTTAAATGCACTTATGTGTGTATAATGTTCAGTTTATATGCCTTTTTTAATTTGTTTATACACTGCAAAAAATCTTTGCTGCCTTACATTTTTTTGTTGAATCAACTCAGATTTACAAGTAATTCAACTTATCTTCACGAGAGATGAGTTGCTACAACTTTTAAAATAAAGTTGAAAAAAGTTTACTTCTTTTTATAAGTTATGTTATGGATGGTTTCTTCGGACGCACGTGCATTGAGTCTGGTCAGAACTTTACTTCCTGTTTCAGTTTTTTTTAATGGTCTTCTATTTGCTAAACTGAACTCTTGAACAAATACCTTGTTGAAAATACCAAATGTTTTTGTTTCCTAAGTAATCTACATGTTGTTATTTTGTTTTAAATAAACTAATTTAAAAGGACTTTGTTGTTATTCCCTACTGAAAAATCCAGCTAAGACCAGCTGGTTTTAGCTGATCTCCCAGCTTGGTTTTAGCTGGTATTGCTGGTGTAGCAAGCTGGTCTACCTGTGTTTTGGTCACTTTTAAAGCTGGTCTAGTTGTGCTTAGACCAGCTACTGCCACCTTAAACCAGCTAAAACCAGCTATCAGCTTATGCTGGCCTTTGCTGGATTTTTCAATAGGGTATTCGTAGCAGAGTTTACCGGAAGTTACGGGTTGACCACGAAAGCTGCTTGTTTATGCTGTTACTGCTGAAACCGTCTATAACAACTCAACTAGTCAAGATAAATAAGTTGAAATTACTTGTAAATCTAAGTTGATTCAACAAAAAATTAAGGCAGCAAAGAATTTTTTACAATGCATATTTGTCAAAAGTAGCACAGGTATAATTGTAGCATTGGCCAAAAATACATTGAACGGGTCAAAATTGTTGATTTTTTATGCCAAAATTATTGGGATATTAAGTAAAGATCATGAATGTAATTACAGTAATACAGTCATTTTGACATTTCCAACAGTTAAGGATTTCATTTGGACAACTTTCAGATTACAGATTTTCATATAGTTGTATCCGGCCAAATATTGTCCTATCCTAACAAACCATGCATAAACAGGTTTCAGATGTGTTTGGCACTTATAAAATTAACCCTAATGACTGGTTTTGTGGTCACATTTTTTTTGTTGTTGTTCTGGTGTCATTGTTTATGGTGTATAGTCAAGCCAATGAAAATGTCTACTTTGTAGACTGTAAAAGTAACTAAACTAAAACTAAACTACGCAGCACCAGTCTTCTGGAAATGGTTTAAAATGTGAAATAAACAACAACGGCAAAAGGAGAAAGGTGAAGTCCGCACACTGATTAAAAATGCTCCAAATATTTTATTGATAGCCCAAAGTTTCGACCTTCAGGCGCCCTTCATTGTGACTCATGAAGACCTCGAAATGTTGCGCTATCAATAAAATATTTGGAGCATTTTAATCAGTGTGCGGACTTCACCTTTCTTCTTTCGTAATTTATATTTTAGTATCCAGCACCTGGACCCAACCTGGGTACTTTGGATGTGCAGACCTTTTGCCGTTTGTTCACTTGATAAACAACAATTGACCACATTAAGACTTACATCAAATTGCATTTTATCTGCAACGTTAATTGATATTTTTTAACTAAAATCAAGACATCAATGCATGGCTTACAGTATAACTTTTATTTGACATTAATTAGTTCCATACTTTACCAACAGAGGTCTCTGTCTTAACACTGCTCATCATGACTATAGTTTTAATGTAAACTGTTGAACTAGTTACCCAGATTAGTGACATTTTAACTACTTTGCAGTGTCTGTGCTGTGCTTTCTCACATTTCTGCTTTATTTCCTCTCTGTGACAAATATCTGCGTGATTACTCAATATTTCTTTTGGGCTGTACTTTAGTTTGTTACCAAATATATCATTATCATATTTCTATTGTGAATTACCAGTTGTAGTGCACATGGCTCCTAATCCTGATGTTGTGTTCTGTACATTACAAACTATAAAACCACTAAAAAAAAAAAAAAAAAACACTATATGCACTTGTAGTCGCAATAAATTCTTTTTTAGTTCAAGTAATACTGATAAAGTATTGAGTTCTTAGCATGCATTGCATGGGACTGGGTAGAGTAAGTATGTTGAAAGAATGTGTTATTTCATGCCTTTTAATCAAGATAAGAACTACTCACTATCTCACTAAAATCAAAATATGGACCCATAGCTGCCACTGTTGGTGTACCCTATTCAACAAGTACACCTTTGTGTCAGGACCCGTCTGAAATCATGTGTTTTATTACATCTAGTCTTTGTGTTCGGGGTCCTGGCAGTACCATGTTTTATGTGGGAAATGTGTGGTTTTAGTATTGAATTATTCTGACCACGCATTTCCCGGGTCTCGTCACTTTTTCCCCGATCCCTTATTTGTAATGATTTCCAAGTGTATGTAATTTACTTTCTCCCTATTTAAGAGTCCTTGTGTTTGTTGTCCAGTGTGCGTTCGTCTTGTTACTATCCTTGTCGTGTTCCTGAGTTGTGCTTCTGTGAGTATTGAGAGTGTTTAGTCTAGTTTGTTACACTGTTAACGATTTCCCTGTATTTTTACAGTACGGTACTGGCAGCACGGTTGCCAGTAAGTTACTGTATTTTGGTTTTACAGTACTGTACTGTAATACCATTTTACAGTACACAAACTAGTACTGTATAGTTACAAAGCAGTACTGTACTGTAATTTTACAATATTTTATTACAGTAGTCTATTTTTACAGTAATTTACTGTAATGTCTATATTGACCCATAAATACTATTTATTACTTATTACAGTTAATACAATAATATTATATAAAATAGCTAGAGATTTAGGTTTAAATCTATAGTTATTAATATGGTAAAAATGCTAAATTAAAACATAATGAATTAAAAGGCAATCCAAGCAATGTATGTATCAAAATTTTATTTAAAAAAACATTTAATTGAAACAAACATATTTAAAACAAGATTTTAAACAATAATAAACATATAATCAAGTAACATAAAATAAAATCAACAAGTATAAACAAGTTTGGAGACCCCTGCTGTAACATATTTAACTCTGGCAAATAGAACACTGTTCCATAGTTTGAAGTTTTCAGTTTAAAGTCCATCATCGACTAAAAGGTAACATTTCACTGTGGTAAAAAGAACACTGGCCCATAGTTTTAAATATTCTACTTAAATTTCATTTAACACTAAAAATAAATGCATTAAACTGTGGCAGACAGACCACAGTGGCTTTTACTTTGAAGTCGTCCATTCGAACTCAATCAGGGACTGCATGAAGCTGTTCACATGGGGGTTAATGGCCACAGCTTTTCTCTGCACCAAGTTCCTTGTCTTTTTGCTTGCTCCTTGTCTGGATGTGCACTTTTTCCCATCTTTGGAATTAATTCTATCCAGAAACCTGTTAGAAATATCATAAACATTAAGTCAACAAATATAAGATAGAAAAAGATTCTTAAAAAATTAAACTCAGCCTTGAATTTACTCCTATTCTGAAACCTTTTGCTCTTATTCTACTGTTCCACACCTAATTTCACTAAAATACAGAAGATTCACTTACCGCTGAACAAACTCTTTCTTCAATGGACAGCATCCACCTGGATCCTGTCATGATTGAATGTCCTGAACAGAAAGTAAAATTGTTACTGATTTGGACACAACTTTTTATTCTGAAAACAAAATCTTTTGTCAATAAAGTCCAGGGACACCTCTGCTAAATAAATACAATTATTAAATTAAATTTCTTATAACCAAAGTCCGAATATTTCTGTTTGTATATTTCTACATGGCAAACTAAGACAATTGTGTACATGTTGTGTATGGTCGTGTTACAGTGTTGTGTGTGAATGAGTGAATGAGTGTATACATGGGTATTTAAAGAAACTGTAGTGGTAAAGTGCAAACTTACCGAACAATGTGCTTGGTGTGTGTCTGGTATCACCCGTTGTGCCTCCACATCTGCCTTAACTCCTGAAAAGTGCAATGACACTCAGGTAAACTACAAATAAAAAGTCAGCCACATTCCTGTGTAATTTTGCATGTGACGTGAAAGCATTTAATATTGCAGTCGAAAAAATACATGACTTGTAACTGTACATCATGTACTTGCCTGGTGCCTTTAAAGATGATCCATCTTACCCAATCCAGCTTACAAGCAATGGTAAGACTGTAAAAAAGACAAATGTTACAAAATCTGTTAGCCATAGAAATAAGTAGACATTGTGAAGGAAATGGTATAAGAAAATTTAGTAACACTTTACTATAAGAGTTTATTCCTTAACATTTGGTAATGCCTTAGCTAATATGAACTAACAATGAACAATATATTTTACAACATTAATAAGTAAGGGATAATGTAGAGGCAGCCGGTAGTTATCAGGAAATAAGCCCCGACAGTGTGATCAGGACCCGACGCGAAGCGGAGGGTCTTGTATCACACTGAAGGGGCTTATTTCCCGATAACTACCGGCTGCCTCTACATTATCCCGCTTATTACACGGCTACTTGTCATATAAGAAAAAAACTGGACATGAATATGAATTTAAAATAACATTTAATTGGCATATTTGTTGTAAATTAACATTTTTTAACCTTCCGCGAAACTTTGCACAGATCATAAAATGATCGTAATACCTTATTAAGATCCTCTGCTTCATACTTGTCTGTCTCCATTTTTTTCTCTTTTAGCCAGTCTTTGAGAAGTTTTAATGCCCATTCTGTATTTTTTTGTGTGTTGGCTTCGTAGCTGTCATGCTCTATTTTGTCAAGTTCAGTCTCAGTAAGCTCTCTGTGTCTTGTCGTGGTTGTCCAGTGTTTGTCACAAGATGGCGCCAAACAAACAGTAATCTTTATTGGCGCGGAGCGATCTTTCTCGTAAAAGTAGTACCGGCTATGCGTTATTATTTTGGAGCGGTTATTATTCGAAAAGAACGAACCTGCAAATGTCTCAACTGACCAATCAGAATCAAGCATTCCAGAGAGCCGTGTAATAATATTTGATAATGTTCATTGTGCAGAGACAAAGTGATTGATTTAAAAATTTATTAAGTGTTTAAATCTAATATCATGCTATGCTAACAAATAAAACATTACTGTAAGTGTTAAGTCAGTTGTAAAACAAATATATATATATATATATATATATATATATATATATATATATATATATATATATATATATATATATATATAATATATATATATATATATATATATATATATATATATATATATATATATTAGTTGTTATATTATATATTATATCTAAATATCTAAATAAGTCTTTTTTTAATTATAACATCTTGTCTACAGAAAATCTCTGAAAATGTCTCGTTTAGTGCAGAAAATAGCGATTTATAGTGACAAGGTAAAAAGACTGTCCCTTTAATGTTTTACCCGGACCGGCTGCGGTGTAACACGCTATTTCACGCAAAGTTTTTTAACAAGTTAGTAGCTAGCTGCTCACTTTAAAGATAAACATGATCGCCTAAATCTGAGCA
The DNA here is from genome assembly GCF_030506205.2 of Paramisgurnus dabryanus. NCBI lineage: Eukaryota > Metazoa > Chordata > Actinopteri > Cypriniformes > Cobitidae > Paramisgurnus > Paramisgurnus dabryanus. The sequence goes on along the minus strand of NC_133348.1, from coordinate 2,205,763 downwards.
ATCCTGGTGATGCCAGTTTCCTACACGATGTTATAATGGACTATTTTACATCCAGAGATGAAGGATCAGATGACAGAGACGAGAAGACAAAGGTACGTAAATGCGGAGCCCATTCTCTTTTCGTGCATTGATTTGATGTGTTTTGGAAACTTATATATACTGCATGTAATGCATCTGAAGTGGTGGAAACAATATGCCATAAAAATGTATTGGACAACTTACTGGACGTGTAAAACGCTTTAGAGAAGATATTCTCTGCTTTTGCTGATATACCGTAATATAATAACAACAACAATACGCGCGGCAATCCCTTTCGTTCATCTGATATTAAGATGAGCCCAGGTCTGAATGATATTTGGTCGAAGTTAAAGCTGCGATGAGTTCGATGCATGTATCCAGTTAAATATGAGGTTTCTTGTTTTCACTTCTGTGGAGGAGTTCGGTATGCTGTGTACGGCGTGTCAAGTCCTGTCTGTTTACAACCACAGCCTTACCAAACAGTCGAACTTAATACTTTTCTCTGACGCTAACTGAACGGATGAAACGCCGAGATAAACGACCATTATGCTGGGACCGCAAGACCGCGCTGGCGGGTGGTCTTTGTCCATTTCGTTAAAAATAGTTTCATTGTCACCACACTTTCAACACAATATAAACTCACCAAAACCCTCATAATTTAGTTAAAACAACCCTATATTCATTAAAAAAAAGGTGTAAAGCGAGTTAAAGCAGCGGTAGACATCTGTGTGTAAGCTTACTTTCTGAGGGAGATTGAAACTTTGTTGGCGACCGTTTTTCTCTCTCATTGCACGTTTAAAACAATATTGTGACAAACTATTGACAACATTCTTAAACTAAAAATTAAGTTTTCATGAAACAGAAATATTTCAAACTTACCGAACTGCCAGAAATCAATCGTCCTCCTTCAGCTGCAGCCAGGAGTTGTGCTCTCTCTCCCTCTGTGTGATTTGACTCTGGCGCACTTTCTCTGATTATTGCAAGTCCACCTGGCACATTACAGCAATGGCTACAGCAAGGTTACATCAAGACCAAAATATACTGTAAAATTTTCCCGCTCAAACAAATTTACCCAGAATGCATTATGAACTGCAGTACTGTACTGTAATGTATACATACAGTATAGTACTGTGGATTTTTACAGTAATGTACTGCTAAATCTACAGCGACATCTAACAGTGTATATGTAGTTTATTGTTGGTTCATGTTTAGTTTAGTGTTAGTTTAGTTTTGTGTTATCCTGTCTTTTTTTTTGCCCCCTCTTGGGTTTTGTTTTCCCTTGTTTGTCAATAAATTATTATTTTAAGTCCTGTCTGCATTTGGGTTCGTTCTTTGTGTCAAATCCCCACACTTTGTACCTAAATAGCTCAAATTAGTATGAAAGGAAGCATATAAGCACCTCAAATATACATATTAATATCTCAAAGGTACATATTGCTACAACATGTTTACATTTATATACCTAATGGTCCATATTGGGACCTTTTTTATGGGGTACTACCGTAGTAACAGCTGGGGTGCATATTTTGAGTATCAGTAATGTTGAGTATCTTGTTCTGATTTGTTGTGTTGACTCAATTAAACTAATTGAATTCGAATGAACTCAATTAAATTGTGTTAAGAACCTTCTTCAAGTAAATTAACTAACGGTAATGAATTAATTTTCTCAGTGTAATGAGTAACACAACACACATACTTTAAAGTCTCTCATGACAGCCAACAGTGACATGCTTTATATGCTACATCCACTGTACAATGACACAATACTGTCAACCTAAAATGCCTCCAATCTTTTAAGAAATTTAATTCATTTCAACATCTTACCTCTTCTTGGTAAAGATAAAGGGTGCAATCTTGCATACAATAAGATTTGTCTTTGTAATACACATTGCTATCCAAACCAAGATATCCAGATTCACATACATCATGCATACATCACAAGCACTCACCTCCTAATTGATTGCATATTCTGCATTGCAAAGGAATAATCAAAGACGTTTCATTTCATCACGGATCAGACATTTTCATCTAGCTGTTTAGAACTGATCCAGGGTCAGTCTGCAGTATTCTGTCCTGCTGCATTTGAGTAATAAGTAAACAACATTTTCTCTTTATGGTTGACAAGATGAATTGATATCCTAATGGTTGTAAATATCTGAATGTACACTATTCAAGAGACCCATCAGCAAAGTCTTCTGCTGTAATGCACTGGACTAAAAGCAAACTGAATAAATATTTTTGCACTGCCTGGCATTGTCAAAAGTACATGTACACTTTTTTAAGAACTGTCACTGTTACTTTTTAAGATTGGTTTGATAGAGAGCTTTGAGAAAGCAAATGTCAAGTGCACTACATCAAAAATGTTAAGACTGCATAATTGAGACTAACTTAGATTCAGCCTAACTACTACTGTACATGTTTAACAAAATAAGGTGCTGTTACTGATATATACTAAACTATAGAGTATACTGATATTGTGTTTCTTTGGGAGTTTGGGGGTTTCACCCATACAATGTATTGTTGGCTACTGCCACAAGCATACCCATGCGACTCATGACTGGTTTTGTGGTCCAGGGTCACATATGTTTTACGTTACTTTAACTTAGTACATGAACTCTTTCCCTGCCATTGACGAGTTATCTCGTCAATTAAGAAAAAATATTTGCATAAAAACCTGTTCCTGGTGAGGTTTTATGTTAATCTGTAATACCGTGATTATCCACTAAATAAAAAAAAAACTGAAGCAAAAAAAATTTACTAATTTTAAACTCTGTGTATGTTTTAATAATCATTCTAAATCTGATCTCTTAAGAAATTCCTTCACAAAAATGCAATTATTTCAGCTTTTTGCATTTTTTTTAAAGAAAAAATACCCATATTTAAGAGTTTATTAAGCAAAGAAAAAATATAGATTGGATGAATTGTTTTTTTCCTGTTTTGTTTGTTGTTTGTTTGAAAGCAGAGGGTCTGTTCTTTCATTTGATATATTTGTATGTTTATATATTTTTAGAATAAATTTTTTTGGAAGGCATTTTGTGAAACTTTTTTGAAAATCACAAAAAATGCTTGTGGGGAATGAGTTAAACAATAAAACTTGTTTTTATAAATTGTAGCAACTCATTAGTTAAAATGTTAAATATTAAGTCAAAATGACTTGCACAACAAATTTAATTTGACTTAAAGATTTAAGGCAGGAACCTTTCTTTTTTTACAAAATGTGTGTATACACTCACCTAAAGGATTATTAGGAACACCTGTTCAATTTCTCATTAATGCTGAGTAACTGAATGTCAGAATGGGAAAGAAAGGTGATTGAAGCAATATTGAGCATGGCATGGTTGTTGATGCCAGACGGGCCGGTCTGAGTATTTCACAATCTGCTCAGTTACTGGGATTTTCACGCACATACAAAGAATGGTAAAAACATTCAGTATGCGAAAATGCCTTGTTGATGCTAGAGGTCAGAGGAGAATGGGTCGACTGATTCAAGCTGATAGAAAAGCAACTTTGACTGAAATAACCACTCGTTACAACCAAGGTATGCAGCAAAGCATTTGTGAAGCCACAACACGCACAACCTTGAGGCGGAAGGGCTATAACAGCAGACGACCCCACCGGGTATCACTCATCTCCACTACAAATAGGAAAAAGAGGCTACAATTTGCACAAGCTCACCAAAATTGGACAGTTGAAGACTGGAAAAATGTTGCCTGGTCTGATGAGTTGAGACATTCAGATGGTAGAGTCAGAATTTGGCTATACAGAATGAGAACATGGATCCATCATGCCTTGTTACAACTGTGCAGCCTGCTGGTGGTGGTGTAATGGTGTGGGGGATGTTTTCTTGGCACACTTTAGCCCCCTTCAATATGGGCCAACATTTCTAAAGAATGCTTTCAGCACCTTGTTAAATCAATGCCACGTAGAATTAAGGCAGTTCTGAAGGCGAAAGGGGGTCAAACACAGTATTAGTATCGTGTTCCTAATAATCCTTTAGATGAGTGTATACAAAATATACACACATTAAAAATGTATCAGTTACTGTAGCATAAGAGTAGTTTAAGAAATTTGACAAATACAAGAAATGCAAGATTTTTGTATTAAACAGTATTAAACCAACTAGCAGGAAAGTTTAAATATTTTATAACAGAATTGTAGAGTGCCACTTTTCACTTTCTAACATGTCTGTGCTGTCACGAAAAACTCAATATTGAAAATTTAGAGTGGTCTATAATTGTGGACCAAAAAAAACTAAATGATAAACCCCCATTTTCCAATTAAACACTGACTCATGAGTGAATGGGAAAAGGCTGTGACAATTTCGAGCACAATTCTGGTCTCTTGTGAATGACAAGTCCTTTGTACATTGAAACTATCAGACTCTATTACAGCTCTCTGCCCACGACAGCTTCTCCTACTACTATAAATATTCAATAAACTTTTCCATTTTCCTCTTTTTCGATGTTGCATCTGTTCGGTAGCAAATGTCGTGTTTGGCATACTCACTCAAGAAATGACATGAATCCAGCTTCATCCCCTCATAGGCCTCAAGGTGTCTTTCCCAGGCCAGGAAGCAATCAAATCCCCCACTGAAAGCTGATCATGTCATACACGAAGGCCTTCGAGATCACTCTCATCACAGGCAATGTGGCCTCCAAACAGCTTGTCGTGTATCTCCCTGTAAGAAAATGTAATGCTGAGTTGGGAAATAACATCCTGCGGCACGATTTGAGTTTCAGAAATGGTGAAGAAGTCCACCCTCGACTTTCTTACCAGATGTTACCAAGCTGAGAGGACCGCTTATAAGCAGGGCTGTTTCACAAATAACAAACACTGAGAGAAATACATACTGTGTGGACTGAAGGAAATGAAAGTAATTTCAGTTAAATTGCACAAAGAGACAATTATGAACTCTGAGGCTATTTTGGGGATTTCCGCCTGGATTTGGCCTACCCAATTTCAAAAGCTTCTCATACCCACAAGCAGAGGTGCACATACAAACGTTTGGTATCATTTTACAGGAAACCCTTTGAAATTACATAAAACACTGTTAAAAGTGCTCAACATGTTTTTTTTTTTTAAGTCTGTATTTAAAATTGTATAACTCTGGCTCTGAGTGGTAACGAAACCTGCAGATAGTTTTGTTTGATTCCAGCAATTGCCAGCTTACAGAGGAAAATTGAATTTTTTCTCTATCATAATAAATGCAAAAGTTATTTTACTCCAACTGATGGGAGGAATAATACCCTTTTTGTATTTAATTTCCGCCTAAAAATATTTGCAGTGCTCCCATAACCACATACAGTGGAATAAATGCAATATCTTTATTTCATTTTGCAGAAAATCCTTTGAAGTTACATAAAAAGCTGCTGTTTGTGACAAATTTTGTTATTTATATTGTTTATCATATGATGAAACACCAAATTGTCATTTTTTATGTTGTAAACACTGCCTTTGAAAGTGAATAATTCTGGTTCTGTGTGCTCTAGCAGACTGCAGACAGTTCTGGTTGTTACCAGCAGCAGACAGTAAATACCCAAAAAAGAATGAAATCTTTAGCATGTCGCATTCAAAAGTTATTCTCATTTTACTGAAGGGTGTGAAAATACATTTTTCATATAAAAATGCTTTTTTTGATTTGCACATATAATAAATAGCAAGGGATTAATTATGCACACAACCAAAGAAAATGCTGTGAATGGACTCATTGTTTAGAGTAGATGTATCATTTGTGGCTATCTGTGCTATCTGAGGCAGTCCACACTCAAGTTTCCCATATGTTTACAAAAGACAATTTTTTTACCTCATTATTCATTCGACGATTGTTGGATATGTGTTGATAATAGAACAAAAATAAAACGATGCAGCCTTATTCCTGAGAGTAAGAGCTTACATTTGATATAAGACTTGCCCATGTTTGTCATACTTGAAAAATATGAAATATGTGAAATATGTCATATAAAAAATTGTGGGGGGGTGATAGTGTAAATTAAGTGTAAATAACTTTCTTACAGTAAAAGATATCTCAAAGTGAAGCATATCTGCAGAAAGTAGAGAGTCTACGCTTTCAAACAGTATCTCATATGTGGTATTGGGTCCATGACAGACCCTTAAAAATTAAAGGATTTAAAAAAAATTAAAACAAGTCAAAATAAGATAATTCTGGACCCGGTACAGGGTCTACAGAGTCAAACAAGTTAAACAATATTGGATATATGTAGTCATTTAATATTACATTTAAACCACACAGGTCGGAGGAGCCAGTGGTGGTCCAGCCTGATCTCATGGGAATTTGTACATATTTGACTCATTCGTATGAATTCGTACAACATGAATCTTTAAACAATGTATGATTATCATAAAAAACACAAATGAAAACCCCCAAAAAAGCAAATTGAGTGTGGAAGTAGAAATAATCGGCCTGGTTTCACTGTTAATACGTAGTATTAATATGTAACTTTCAAAAACAATAAACATACTTTTTTTGTTTATTTAAATAGATGCTGAAGCGTACAATGAAGACATATTTGCATATTAATCATTGCATTATTAAGTTTTTACAGCTACATAACATAAAAACATTTACAAATCTTTATCACAAATCTTTATACTAAAGACGGCTGTATAATTTCCCTTTACCCATTTTATCGATAATGTTATTACCCTTAATCTACTCCAAACCTTCCCATAAACCCTTTTTATACATAAATTAAAAAATAAGTAATCTATTTTTTTCTATTCGGCATTTCTATTGCATTTTCTGTAAAGGAATTTTGTTAGAAATCAGATTCAGAATGATTATTAAAACAGGGTTTCCCGCAGCACTTTTCAGTTTGGGCGGCCCACCTAAGCTGGGATACCCTACCACCTTAACTAGGTTGTCCAAAAAAATAATTCCACCAAACGCCACATGGCCGAAATAAGAGAAAGACATGGTCCGTCACTGTCTGAAGGATAACTAGCCTGTTGATAAAACATTAAATTCATTAATAATCTAGTATGTGTTCATTTTCTGTCATAGTTTCGTCAAAATTGAGTTTTATTTGAGTGTTTTAAATAAAAATATTTTTATCATGACGCCTCTTTGATTGCCACGCCCCCGGCCCGCCCACCTGCACAACCCTACCACCTTAACTAACAAATTTTCTGCGGGAAACCCTGTAAAACAAACACAAAGTTTAAAATTAATAAATAATATTTTGCTCCAGTTTTTTATAAATTGGGTAAGTGTGCCATCTAGTGGATAATCACGGTATTACAAATAACCATAAAAACTAATCAGGTTTTTCATCAGAGTTTTTAAAGTTATTAATCCAAGAGAAAAGCGCTCATTTCAAATTTCAAAACTACATCGACTGAAAGACGACAGTGTTGCAAATCTGTAACGTGGCACGCAAGAGCAATGAGCGTTTGGAAAGCGAGATTTGATGTTTACGGTCGCAAATGAGAACTGGGAAACACATTTTGTGTGTCATGGCAAACTAAATAGTACAAAATAGTTAAATGATAACAAAAATGTTTTTTCATTTTAAAGTTTTAAAGTGTACTCTTGTTTAACATTAATTTTCTGAAAGTCATGAACGTTTCATTAGGTAAATGCGTAAACTGTCTTAAATAAATCAGAAAATATGCCTGAAAACATGTCAGTAGTATGAGTATGAAACGCTAATTCCCACGATTTTTTATGAATAGGAATATGTACAAATTTGTACGTCTGTAAAGCTGTTAATTATATAAATAATTAACGTATTAGTCCTGTCAACATTAGTCCTGTCGATATTATACGTTTCAGTGTGTATTAAAAAGTAAATAAAGCTTGACCAATAAAGCAACCACACTTAAGGTTAAAATACACACATATTCTTGTATACGTATTCACATATATGAGATCACGTTGAATGAATATGAATCAACCAAACGAATTGCCATGAGATTGTGTTAGGTGGTCTTGATTTCCTCAACTAGAGATTAGACTGCATGTGCTAAAAATTAAACATTTATTTACATAATTGGCATAAGAGAAATATTAAACGATCTCCCAAGGATACGCTGGAACTCTTGAATTTTTATCTCTGAACTGCAGACACAAATTGAAAACCCACAGCGATGCAACACTGTGTTGTAATAAAAGTAGGTTCTCGCAGGATTTAAGTTTTACTGAGGTTATTAATGATATGAACAGAGGTGCTTCCAGACCAGTGACATGGATGATTTATTCATCAAATTCAGAAAAATCGACTCAAATTTGGTATTATTACTTGATAAATGGCTCTTAGAATAAATCTCACGTCTCATTATAAAGAAGAGAACTGAAAAATGATGTGACATTTATTGTCCTATTCATTACACATTCATACCAAATTATAAGGGTAGCTGCGTTTTAGTGACGGAAATGTAGTATAAAGATGTAGTAAGTGACAAGCTTAATATTTCATACTGTATTTGTTAACCAATGTAGACATAAAAATAAGACTTGAAAATAGACACAGAGTCAGCTTTTGTCAAGGTAAGAAGGTTTGAATCAGGCTTGTAACTGGTCTCCGGTTCGATTCTCATGCTGGCAGTTATGATTGAGATGCACTTAAAGCAAGGCATGTTTCTCCCATTCGCTCCCCGGATAGCTGCCCACTGCTTGGTGTGTGTTTGTGTGTGTTTGTGTGTGTTCACTACTCAATGGATGGGTTATCTTTCAAGGTTACCATACATTGCTCATTATGTCACTTTCACTTCATTTCCTCAGTTATGATTCAAGATCAGCATAATCTATTTCTCAAGAAACCAACGAGAACAATGCCACTGAATCACTTTCAAACTCTTTTCTTTTTACAAGAACATGTTGAAGTAGCCTTCGGGGATCAGCTGTATTATAAAAGGCTGATGAAGACCTATGTGTATTCTGTAGCCGCGGTTTCTTCTGCCAAAGACATCCACAGAATTTAAAGTCCTGTAATTTATAAAGTTTTACAAATCTCCATGTCAATGTCAGAAAAAAGTACAAAAAGGTAAACTTTGTATACTAAACGTAATACAATGTTGTACCTTTTTGGGTACATTACTGTACATTAATTGCAAAGGTACAGTAAAATTTATTTTTATTTCAATGTGTTGTATACACAGAAAGGTACAAAAATGAACCTTTGAGGGTACCACCCCAGTGACATTTAAGTTTTTACCGCATTGTGGTTTCAATCATTATTCCTGAGGAAAGTTTCAAACACGCTATACTATATATTATCTGAATTAAAAAATCACCCATTTGTATGGACTTCAGTCTAACATTTATTACTCGAGGATTTAATATCTATTAAAATCAAGACAGAATTAAATTCCCCATAAGGCTATAAAGTGTAAAGTCTAACAGTTCCCTTCAGTCACATTCAAATATGATAATAAAGTGATGTGCATTATCACAGTAGACCACATGCTGTGTGCACGCTGTCAAAGCTGTTTAGTGTCTCTTTGCAGTTGAGATGACGACCTGTCCACCTGGGAAGGTACAGAAAAAAAACACAAAGCCTTCAGTTTCGAAACATGTCAATCTACCCGATTGCAAAATCTATTTCTGTCCCACTTTGGACATCTATAGTTTTGTACAGTTTGTGTGGGCCCAGAGATGAACAAATTATTTAGGTGGGTGAACAAATGAAGATCCCAAGACATGGTCCTTCTGAAATGTGTTTGCCTTTGAAGCATTCACCGATGGATTACACCTTTCACTTGTGCAAAACTTTCAAAATACTATATCTTGACACATATGATCAATATAACACAGAGTCAAAGGTCATACTGTACAATCATAGGAACCAAGTCGAATGTTTGTGGTACACAACTGTACAGTATAAAAACAAAGACATTGTGTAGACATGACTGAGTACTGTATGTGTACCGTGGTATACAGTAAAAGCAAATATCATACTCTTAAACATGCTGTTGTAATGTATCAGACATTTACATACATACTGCTTATCTGATAACAATTTAATGTAAGTAAGCTGTTAAAAGCTAAATGAAGATTTTGTTTCACATAATGTAGTGTTGAAGTCAAGCCCACCATTTGAATAGAGTATCATTACCGCTTTCAGGCATCTGTTGGTTCTTGTCACATGACCTGCAGTGGGCTTGCGGCATTCTAGAAAATGTAAATGTTTTTAACTCGATGCGGTGCGGACGCGCCTGGAAAAAACGATGACATCGTTGAAATGAATAAATCGATTCCATTATGAGCGCGCATACTGCACGCCTACATTTGAAATAACGAACTTGAGCGTGCAAAAGATGCAAAATATGAATCGGCCCTTACTTCAGGTTCACACCAGACGCGTTTGAGGTGTCAAATTTGCGTGTACCGTGCGTAGTTGGACGCTTGAACATTTTTACTGTGGGTTCACACCAGACGCGAGTTCAATGATTTGCGCGAGTAGATTACATACAAAGTCAACACAAAGATGCGATCAGACGTGTCCTCGCGTGGGGCGATGCTAATGATGCAAGTGGCGTGTTTGCCACGAAAACACGCGCTATTCGCCTCAAACGCGTCTTCGCCCAAGTTGAAAATATTCAACTCGAGCGATAAATTCACATGACACAAAGTTAAATCCCGCGAGTAATCCAAAGCGAGTAACACGATGCCCCGCGTTTGGTGTGTATGTAGCATAAGTTTACTCGCTTCATTCGTTCATGAAAGCCGCGCGTGAAATTCTAGTCATCGAGATATTCAAACGGAATTCGCGACATGGAAGGGGTTTCTGTGACTCCTGTAATCACGTCACTACTAAAGCAAGCTCCTGATTGGTCAATGTGGTACGTTTTTCTGTCAAAGTTCAGATTTTCCAACTTGCGCGTTTCCCGTGGCTACACTCAGTTCGCGTCATTGAGGTGGAAACACGTCTACCGCATCGCGCTAAACGCCTCATGCACTAGACTTCCAGACGGGCGTCAACGAGTCTTTACATTGACTTAACATTGAAATCACTCGCTTGACGCCTCTACTGCGGCTGGTTTAAATGCATTAGATGGGAACGCTATGGTAGAGTGTTTTTAAGATTTCCACTATGGAGGGTGGTTTCACTTTTTTGCGTTTTTAAGCTCCAAAAATGCAGTCGCCATGTAAATGAAAGGCACTTCCGATAAAATATTTTTACGTTTTTACCCTGGAGCGTTCTCGTGTAAACGGCCCAAGACTTGGAAAAAGTCATGTTTATATTTATAGGAAAAGCTCCCTTGCTTGTGTGATATTAATTTAAATGTTATAGTATAAAAATAATCACATGCAATTTTTTTGTAATCGTATCTAAAAGGAACAGTATGTAAGAAATTTATATCAATTAATCATAAAATGGCCCTGATATGTCACTAGACATTAAGAAATCATTTTCATTTCAAATATTTATATCACTGACAACAGTGGTCCGGCCAGGATATTGTCATTTAAAAAGTGGAGTTGCAGCCCTCAACTGATGTTTATGTTGTCATTTTGTGTATTGGCCACCAGCTGTGTGATTGCAGTACCAGTTTTGGCCACAATCCTACATACTGTTCCTTTAAACTTTGTGGGCATTTTTTAATACAATCCCCCGTACACTTCTGACCCAGCACAAACAATAATAAAATAAACTAAAAACAGAAATAAGTTATTGATTGCATTCGAAGCAGGAAGTTTTAGATGCCATCATTTCGGTTATACAAATAAATGGCACAGTGCACTGGCAATTTAGTGATACCCATGCTGTTATGTTCTTGACCCGTCTTAAAATAAAATCCAAACTCTTCTTAGTCTGAGACAAGACCTTCAAAAAAAAAGTCTGAAGACCGGTCTTGAGTAGTTGAACACTGCATATAAATAGCGAGACAAAAATAACCTCTCCTGACATCAGAAAGATACGTATGTAAGACTGTCCACAGCATCAGCAGCAGTCCTGACAGCTACACACAAATTCATTGTTATTGCCTGCCATGTTCACACTGTCACAATGCTGTTACAAGCTATAATACTATGCTGCGCTTGCTGCAAAACCAAGCTCAAGGTAGTATAAACTTATTTCAGACCCATAGGCTGTCAGTAAGGGCTTGAGTTTTTTATTTGTCCATTGGAATAAATGAAAGGTTTCTGATGAGCAACAGATTTTTCAGTAGTTACAGCATCTAACATGGGTCTTGGCTATATTATGAGTTAAATACTTTTAAATACTGTACGTTTTTAACTGTGTGAGCATTACAGGTAAACAATTATACTGTTGCTAGTTTGTAGTACTGTATGCATGCAGTACGGATTTAATTTGATAAATATATGTACTGCAGTTTTTGAAAACCAAGCTAATATTTATCTTCTACATCAAATCATCAAAACAACATTCTGTGAAAATATAACCTTGATATCTTTAATATTGACTGAGTAAGGTCATCTCAAAGATTGAAATCAAACTTTGATGCTTCTAATCTCATAATTAGATTGTGAGCCTGGATTTCACAAAGACATTTTGGCTAGGAACTGCTTGTGTAAGGAATGAAGGACATGAATAAAGACATGAAAAAGTTTTCTGTCACTGCTCAATAATTTTTGCCAAAGTAGCACTGTCAATAACAGGGTGAAGGTCATTATATTTTGGCACGTCGGTCAACCTAAACACAATGTGTTTTCTGCAGTTGGTACATGAAATAGTCATCACTCAGTCCTTGAATAGAATGCTAGTGCACTCGTCACTGTGTCCCGACGGAGCGCCCTTCAGGGCTTTGTAATTGCTTTGCCTCACAGAGCTCTCATTTGTCCTTCTTCAAGCTATGTTAAGCCACCCAAGTGATCATGCATCCTCATGTAAACACCTGCTTCTGTGCTCGAAGGAATTAACTTAGTGTTCTCTCCAAACACAGCATGTTTAATTAATTAATTAATTAGGTTAATCTCTTAATACACCCGCAATTTTAAATGTGTTTCATACGTTTGCAGTGTCCACATGGCTAAAGAAATTTTGTGATTGACTGTTTTCTACATAAAGTCATCCTACATAGCGATTAAAATCAAACTTTGATGCAAATCTCATATACAGTAATTCAATTATGAGATTTAGCCTGGATTTTCACAAAGCTACATTTATATGAGTGTCTATATTGGCCACTAAGACATATTTGGATAATACTTGGTAATACTTTAACATTTTAACATATTTGATACTTAACCCTTATAATACTTACATTTACACATCGAGCAATGGGACCTAATTATTGTTCCATTTAAAAATTGCTCTAAACCACACATTTGATAATTCCATTCTGAACTATTTCACACCATTATGAGCCTTTTATCTGTATTAGAAATTTCCGCTCTTAGCCAAGTCTATTTTTGGTAAATTCAACATCCCAGAAGCACTGAATCCAACTGTGTATATCTATGAAAAGAGCTGTGAAGATGATAAATTCATTAAGATCTAATTAAGCTGGTTGCTCATACTGTAAAGGTGCCAGGAATCCTCCTACATCAGAAAAAGTCGCACTGAGCATATTTTAAATATTTAAAGCTGGTCAGACAGATTTCTATGACAGACTTTACAATGAAGATATAATGGATGGTTGCTGAGATACAACTTTTAAACTCTATTACTTACGCTTCTGCTGAGTTGAGAATCCATCCCAAACTCCATAAAAACGAGACCAGAATGTATAAACAATATATTATATATTGTATTATATTATATTAGATTGTATTATATTGTTTTTATAGATTATTTTAAGGTGTGCCAATTATGTATGGCATCCCATTTACAAATGCAGAATTTGTAAATATCCTAAATATATCAAAACTTTATACGCTAACAGGGCCGGCCCGAGGCATAAGCAAGCTAAGCGGCTGCTTGGGGCACCGTGGCCACCAGGGGCCCCCCAATCCTTTTTTTTACAATTAAATAACTTAAACAAGTAATACGAATGACTAAATTTATAATTCAAGACAAAAAAAACTGCTGTGTGTCTGCAGTGCTAGCATTTGAGTCATACGCAGACACCTCGCGTGCATGGACAATTTGAATCCTGCCGCGTGCAAGTGCGCGTAACTGTAATAAATGATAAGCCATTTCACAAAAAAAGTATGTATCCCTCTGGTGCCGAAAAGAGAAAGAAGAAAAGGACAGAGGAGGAGAAAAAAAAGAGCAAGATAAAGGTATGTTTGCATGATTATTTACAGTACATTTAAGTTGTGCAGCAGGAGCTAGTGGTGTGACAGATCGCAGTTGATCCGTGATAGACCCACGGTTCGGCTCGCATGCGATTTGCGGATTAATACCCAAATTTAAATAGGGAAAGTTTATCATTACACGCATTTCAATGGCTTGCAGATGTTAACATTTCAAGTGATTTTAAACCATTTAACGCCAAAAAGGCACTAAAGTGAGTAGGTTTCTGGACGCACATGCGGTTGAATGTGATCCTCACTATGCCCTTCAGAAATCAGAATACTTAATGTTTAAACTTTAGAGAGAGTCACGCTACTGTGTGTCATACTGTAGTAGTGCATGCGGAGAGACGTGTTTCAGAAAGCCAACGAAAATTTTATTTTTCTGTTCTTGACAGGGCACATACAAACAAAATGATCTCCACAGTATTCTTTTTCCAGTAAAAACATTTGTTTATGTCTTAGGTATAGATTAGCCAGAAACCAGGTCCGTGCTTCTCTTAAAGAGACAGTACCTCAATTAACTCTTTCGCCGCCAGCATTTTTCATGATTTTCACAAAAGTTTAATGCCTTTCAGAAAATGCTCCTTTTTAAATATATAAACATACAATATATGAAATAAAAGAACAGACCCTCTGCTTGAAATAAAAAAAATCTGTTTCATCCTACCTTCATGTGTTCTGTTTTTATCACCTCTCAAATATGTGTAGGTTTAATCAAAAACACCAAATTTTGACCAAAAAGCTGAGATAATTCAATTTTTGTGAAGGACTTTTGATAGAGATCAGTTGCAGAGCGATCTTTAAAACATACACGGACATACAGCTGTTTGCCCTAGGGCAATACTTCCGGGTTTTATAAGTTGCGGAAAAGCGCCACCTGGTGGATAATAGCGGTATTGCAGATTGACGAGATAACTTGTCAATGGCGGAAAAAGAGTTAATTAATGTTGTCTGTGTCATTAATGTTAAAGGGGCCATGGCATGGAAATCTGACTTTTTTCATGTTTAAGTGCTATTATTGGGTCCCTAGTGCTGCTATCAACCTAGAAAATATGAAAAAGATCAACCCAGTAACTTAGTTTTGGTAAACCATTCTCTACAAGCACTTGAAAAAATAGGTCGTTGAAAATTGGCTCTTCTTATGATGTCATAAGGAGCTCTTATTATAATAAAACCACCCCTTAATCCAACCACAGCACTGCTATTTAGTGCAGAGAGAAAATAATTCACAGAACAATTGAGTTTCAATTTCAACAAACCATCATCATTGTGATCAGTGTTTGAATTTCATCTGCTCATGTGCATTTTAAAGGACACACGCAAAACGGCACATTTTTGCACACACCTACAAAGTGGCAATTTTAACATGCTATAATAAATTATTTATATGGTATTTTGAGCTAAAACTTCACATATGTGCTCTGGGGACACCAAAGATTTATTTGACATCTTAAAAAAGTCCTGTGACATGGCCCCTTTAATTAAACAATCCAAGACAAGAGAAAATCACTTCTGTAGCTCTAAAAAATAATAATTATATTTAATTTATACAATAAAGACAGTGTTATGATTAATTTGATTTGATTTCTGTACCTAATGCTAATTTTAGCCCTTAATTAATGTGCAACTTTGTTCTTTTTATAAATGTTTGTAATTTCTTTATTTTTTAATAAAAAAATTGTTGAGAGGGGCCCCAAACAAATTCTGCTTAGGGCCCCTAAGAGGCTCGGGCCAGCACTGTATGCTAATGACAATCGCTTTTAATTTGGACAACATTAAAGGCGATTTTCTCAATTTTTTTGCAGAGCCAAATATTGAACTATCCTAACATAAATTAATGGAAATGTATTTTTTCAGCTTTCAGATGATGTAAATCTCAATTTCTAAAAATTGACCCTTATGGTTTTGTGTTCCAGGGTCACATATACTGGACTCTATGATAGACCTAGACTCAATCAGAATGCTTTCATGCACAAATCTAAAGAACATCTCTCTTTATTTCCGTATCAAGTTTTTGTTTTGGTCTGTGTGTGCCATAGTAAAATAAATCAATAAGTAAAAAAAAGTTTTGAGTAGACTATATTAAAAAGTAGCCCTCCAGATTGTTTTATCCATTGTGGTAGCCATAAAGGTTGGAGACCCCTGCCCTAGAAGAATGTACTATTTCTGTTATTTGAGTGTGTTAAAAGAGATGTGACATACTGATTTTGACTAATATTTAGTATATTCTGTACTTCTAGCTAAAGACCGCTGTGCTCAGTAGATGTTATTGTTTTGATAAATTACTATGAATCAGGGTTTGTTGTCACAATAGCAATATTTGTATGTGGCACAGTTGTGTACAGGATACCTCTGCTTAGGATGATCAGCAGTGTAAAGCAGTGGATCACGAAGGTCTTTGGTGACATCAAATGGCAAATCTGAAGAATGCAATTGAGTTTTTGACATCCTTTAAGATCCCTGACACTGCTGCAAGCTTTGTTTGGTGGCTAAAAGTGAAAATGGGTTTGTCCATACCTATTATTGTTAACACATTTTAACATAAGGCTTATGAACGTATCATAGAAAATTGTGATTGTGTGCATTATTAAGATTATGGGTAAAATCTGTCATTTATTTCTGTGAATGTCTGCGATAAGAAATACATCCAGGTACCACAATACTACTTGTAAATTCTAATCATGTGCAGTTTTAATTAATAAATTATAAAATTATTTTAAAAAAGTATAAACTTCATGGAAAAAATCTAATACTGTGCGCATAATACGTCTCACACCGCTAGGGGGCACTGTTGAAACATCCTTTATTAGGGTCACCCTTTGAGTCTTATTAAACTTCTCCAAAATAGTTTTTTTGCTGTGTACCGCATAGGTGGGGGATGGAAAACTTCTATATAAGCTGGTGAATATGATTTAATATGTTTTAAATTCCAGGGAGAAAAACATCCAACCTTCACTATTCCTTAACACATTTACACTTTATACAAAACTATAAAATTCACAAAAAGATACTTATGTTGATACACCAAAGACCTATGTACTTTACATTTCTATTCTAATGTGTATTTATGAGTACATTTTAGAACAATCTAATTTAAATATATAATTTCAGATACATCATCACTTCCATATACGTAAAAAAAACTATAAATATTCATTTTTTATAGTGAATCGTGGCACTCAAACCTATAAACCCATCACTTTTCATTGACCTCAAGCAATGATGAGCGCATATGGAGACTCGGAGCAGGGGACATCAACAAGCTTTTTTGTATCCTTGAACTCTGATTTCAAGGTTGCCTAGCAACACTGACAGTAACAGCTGAGACAGCCTTGATCTTGTTGTTTAAACCATTACAACTAGGTGATGTGAGAAATGGTACCATGGTAACAACAACAGTGCATTTGAGGCAGGTGTTCACATTGGCATATATTAGGTCATAAAAGATACAATTTGGTAAAAGGTAGCTAAGCTTAACCTAACATTTTACAGTTCTACACTGTCAGAAAAAATGGTCAATAAATAGTCTCAAGCTGTCACTGGGGCACTACCCTTTAAAGGGCCTATATGTACCTATTAAGTACAGATATGAATACATTTGGTACCAAAATGTACCTTTGAGTTGACAGCTAGGGACCATTTTTTTTCTTACAGGGTACATATTTAATTAGACATCAACAGTTTGTGGATTTATCAAGCGTTTAACGCCACACCATTCATTTTTTAGGTATTACAGAAAGGCCCTACAGCAAACACTGTGTAATTCAATAGTGTAATATTTACATTGTTAAAGGGGCCATGGCACAAGACTTTTTTAAGATGTCAAATAAATCTTTGGTGTCCCCAGAGCACATGTGTGAAGTTTTAGCTCAAAATACCAAATAAATAATTTATTATAACATGTTAAAATTGACACTTTGTTGGTGTGTGCAAAAATGTGCCGTTTTGGGTGTGTCCTCTAAAATGCAAATGAGCTGATGAAGTGCAAACACTGATCACAATGATGGTGGTTTGTTGCAATTGAAACTCAATTGTGCTGTGAATTATTTTTTTCTCCCTCTTTTTCTCTGCACTAAATGGCAGTGCTGTGATTGGATAGTCCAGATTAAGCGGGCAGTATTATTCTATAAGAGCTCCTTATGACATCATAAAGAGGGCCAAATTTCAACGACCTATTTTTGTATGTGCTTGTAGAGAATGGTTTACCAAAACTAAGTTAATGGGTTGATCTTTTTCACATTTTCTAGGTTGATAGAAGCACTTGGGACCCAATTATAGCACTTAAACTTGGAAAAAGTCTCGTTTTCATGCCATGGCCCCTTTAGTAATGTTTCTGGACACAACTCTTGTGCTTTTGCATACCAAAGTTACAACATGTTTGACAGATTTCTCATAAATATATATATATATATATATATATATATATATATATATATATATATATATATATATATATATATATATATATATATATATATATATATATATATATATATATATATATATATATATATATATATATATATATATATAAATATATATATATATATATATTTTTTTTTTTTAAAAGGGAATATAAACTAACTGTACTTTGGTTATTGAAAATTACGAGTTCAATTTAAGTTTATTTCTAATGTGCTTTAGCAATACTGCATTTATCAAAGCCCCCCAACCTAAAAAATGCACTTTTAAATGTGTTTCTATCAGAAAATGTGTCACCAGTGTGTGCAGAGAAACATCCTGTTATTATACAAATTCATCTTGTCTTCCTTGTGTAATCTCCATTAAACTGCAACAGTAGGGCTGCACGATATATCAAGAAATTATCGTCATCCAGATGGGTGTGTATGCCATATACATATAACATGGAGCTGCAATAACTTACATTTATTTTAAGTTTCTATCATTTGTGTGTTGCATGATTAGATTGTCCAAATTACACCAATCAGAAGGTGTTTCCAACACATTTACTTTACTTGGGCGGCTCTTCCAGGTATATTAACAACCGTCCACGTATATTTGGCATCAAATTTTGTCTTTTTTGTCCTTGATAATGACATTATGGGCCCTATTTTAACGATCTGAAACGCAAGTGCGAAGCGCAACGCGCAAGTGAGTTTGTGGGCGGATCTTGGGCGCTGTTGCTATTTTCCCGGCGTGAGAAATAACTCTTGCGCCGGGCGCAAATCAATAAGGGGTTGGTCTGAAGTAGGTTCATTATTCATAGGTGTGGTTTGGGCGTAACGTCAAATAAACCAATCAGAACGCTAGCCAACATTCCCTTTAAACGCAAGGGCGCAAGTTCCATGGCGGGTTGCTATTATTATGACGGATTTACCAGGCGCACGCCAGGAGCGGTTCACAGCCGAGGAGACCGACGTCCTTGTACGGGGGAATCCCACGCTTGCCAGCATAAATCGGGCACGCCGTGTAACGGGAGGTGGATCTGCCTCAGGACTTGACGCCAGCAGAGGACATCGCTGCGTCCACCCTCACCGCTGAAAGGGTTTGGGGGCTTTGAAATCGGACCCAAGAAACGCAAGCAAGGTCCAACCCCAAAGTACTCTTACAAATCAAGTTCATATACATTAAGGTTTCTTATGAAAACATTTTAATTATTATTTACATAAAATAAACGTAATACAGCCACACAACAAAGTTATGAAAATATTTTAATCGTTATTTGCATGAGAATAAATAAAAACTATCACCACAATGCTCACCACTATGATTCCCCTTATCTCGTGTATTAATATTTTTAAGTGTAACAATTTATGATTAGCAAAAATAACTGTTGCATCTGTGTAGATTAGATAAGCAAAGTGTATGCGCGTTGTGCACCCTATACATTATGGTCAAGCATGCGCCCTTAAAATAGCATAATGAACAACGCGCAACGCGCCACTGACTTTAAACTTTTTTTTCTGGTCAGTGGCGCAATTGTTTTTTTAAACTGCAAAATAGCATCAGGGATGGTTAGCGCCGGAACACGCCTCTTTTTTTGCGCTGAACCACCCAGGGAGCGCAAGTTCATTCCCTAGTTTGCCGACGTGCTTCTGTGACGGGAAAAACCCGCTGTGCGCCGGGGCAAAATACGAATGATACATGCGTCACGGACAAAGTCAATTGCGCTGGGTGCAAGATAGAGCCCTATGCGTACAAGCATGTCGTGTGCTTTCCGATAAGTTCGCTGTGCGTTCGCGTGCTCTCTGTTTCTCAATTAATTGGGTGCGACGCAAAGCAAGCTCAGTGTCACATTGTATCTTTACATGTTCCTGAACTTGATCATAGCTGTATCGATTAGAGGTCTTCACGGAAGGACACGGGTCTATATTTTTTTACAAGGTCAGTCGGGTCTGAGTTAGTCCCATTTTAATTACTTCAGGTACCGTGTCTGTTTAAACCCGAGTCGAAAAAAGTCAACTTAATTTTATAAGTTGTAGCTACTCATCTCTTAAGATAAATAATAGTAAGTTGCAGTGGTGGCCGGTGACTTCTTCTTTCAAGGGCGCTCGATGCAAAGTTCGTCACAACATGTATGTAGCGTTGAGTGATCCTGTGTGCATCAAGTGTCTTGTCAAAATAAGTGTCTGCTGCAGATGCGTCTAAAGGGTTTATGATAAAAAAGACACTTGCGTTTGCCACATAAGCATTACGCATATTACGTTTGCCATTACTTGCATAATCTCATGCGTAATCAGAGTTTACTGGAACAGCAAACTTTAGTCCCCTTAGTGCCTATTGGGCATCGTTTAAATGCCACGGCCTACCTGAGCATTGTTTCTGACCATGTTCATCCCTTTCCATGTACCCATCCTCTGATAGCTACTTCCAGCAGGATAATGCACCATGTCACAAAGCTCGAATCATTTCAAATTGGTTTCTTGAACATGACAATTAATTTACTGTACTAAAATGGCCCCCACAGTCACCAGATCTCAACCCAATAGAGCATCTTTGGGATGTGGGGGAATGGGAGCTTCATGCCATGGATGTGCATCCCACAAATCTCCATCAACTGCAAGATGCTATCCTATCAATATGGGCCAACATTTCTAAAGAATGCTTTCAGCACCTTGTTGAATCAATGCCACATAGAATTAAGGCAGTTCTGTAAGTGAAAGGGGGTCAAACCGAGTATTAGTACGGTGTTCCTAATAATCCTTTAGGTGAGTGTATATAGTCACTCTGGATAAAAGCATCTGCCAAATGTCTGATATGAGACCAGGTTTGATTTGGCTATATAGTTGTCACAGTTGCTGTGGCCACATTTAGCTCAAAGGCGAAGGTTTGCCCTTCAGACTTGTTTTCATGAGATGATAGACATGCTGTGTATGACGGCGTGCGCATTCTGAGTGAGCGCATCCATGCAGGTACGCTCAGAGCGTGCCGCTTTCTTCCACCCCACCAGTTTAAAGGACACTCCTGCATGATAGTGCACCTGGACACCTCAGGTCTTTTTAGTTTAGCCAGCACGTACCAGCCATACTCTCGGATAAAAGATTATCCTTTGTGGCACCTTCAATTCAATTTCATCAGCAGCCCCTCTGTCAGACGTCATTAGTGAGTCATTTCTCATGGGATTAGGTGCTTATGATTATGGAAAACCGATATACTTCCTCATCAGTTCCTGTCGTGTTTTTTCGTGGCAATTCGTAATTGCTTCAGCAAGAGAAATCTAGTCCAAATGGAGAAGGGCTGTAATGGCTTTTAAACACTTAATTTTTCGCCAATACACCACTTTTCAATTATTGCCTATACAGTATGTATGCGGTGTATGTGGTCTCTATGCATATGTGCCTCCCTAAATGAAAGCCAACTGGTAATGTAATTGTCCAAGCGAATCACACAAACATCAATAGCTGTGTCTCTTTTCAAAAGCAAGCAATTACACCACGATCCCACCAAAACGCAAAGCCCGCCAATAATAACGTTCCCTCTTGTGAACTTTAATAACCTTTGTTTCAGTTCGATCATTCGACTCGATCATTTACATCAACACTCATCTCATTTGCAGAGCAATGTGAAGTGTCTGACATATGCCCGCAGATATTTTGGCCGCCCGTGCCGGTTAGTCACCGGGGTCCAGATGATTCACACAGAGAATATGGCAGATCTCTCCGCTGGCTGCCCACTCCTCTCCGCGGGACCCTGCGGTGTGATGCCAAAGCAGGTTTGCTTCTAGCACGTGCCTTAGGCCATATGAGACTTCTTCCCCAGCTGTTTGAAAGATCGTCCCCGCAGTCCTGGACACAATACAGTAACGGTTCTCCCCGCGTGCCCGTGCCTCACGTTGAGCCAAGTCAGCATTTTTATGCAGATGGCGGATAGCATGTTGAACCTCCAAGGGTGAGCTCGTAACAGTGAGGCCTCTTCATTTGGCTGCTAAAGGAAATTAAGGCTCAACTTTGATCACGGCTCTGTCCCGCAGGGGCCCAACAAGCAAATCTCAGTTCTGACCATAAACTGTCAAGGAGCTGGAAGGCAGACATGGCATAGCGAGAAAAGAACAAAGGCAGTTGGCCGTACTGTGGATTTGGAGATGTTGAGGACTTCAGTCGCAAATGGCCTTCATGTGGCGTGCAATGTTTGCTGGTATTTTATGGTTTTAAAGTGATTTTTAATTGCAAAGCATGTAAATGGTACAGAAATATTTGTTGACAAAATCACAAAAAATGAACATGCCGAATAGTCTATAATATTTACTGTAATTGATTGCATGTGCAAACAAAAGAAAAAAATGAAAAACACATTCTCATCAAGGCTTCCCGGTGGCTTTTATCTGTAAATCTGTGTGTGGTGCGCTGTACTGTTATGAACAAAGGCATAGTTGCACCCATGTCAATGCATGTTAAATAAAGTAATGTGAACTTAAGATTTTTATACTGTTATCAAACTACACAGTATGCGCTGCAAACGCAGCCGGTGTGAAGGCACAATGGCCACGCGCAGCAAACGCTCTCCTGACGCACTGCTCACGCTACGCACACGCGCTGCTCACGCTTGCAGTGTGGAACCGCCATTAAATGAAATAAATAAAATAAAACAATGACAGAAATTCCAGTTTTAGGTAAACTGTTCCTGTTAAACCACGACTACACTACAAAAAATGTAAAGTACGGTAAGCACATTTTATTTATATTGCATATTTAAACATAGCAAAGCTATCCAAGTTCAACGAACAAAAAAAATAAATAAAAAAAATTAAAATAAAACCATATCAAAAGGCCAGACAGCAGGCGACTTCGGCCCAGATCAGCACCGGAGCTGCTAACTTCAGCGCAGATCCAGCATGGATCCGGCCCAGAACAGGATTTAAAGTTGACTTAAAAATAGTAATAGTGGGTGAAAGTTGGATGTCCTGTTGCAATTGAGTTATTTGGGTTATTTAACTCAAGTTTGGGTAGGTTGCATAGGTTGCAACAACCCAGCATTTGGATTAAACGGACCTACACATGTAGCATAGGTTTATTTATGTATAACCCAACAGTTGGTTCTGTCCAGTGTTTACCCAACCATGGGTTGCAACAACCCAAGTGTTTTAAAGTGCAATTACAAAAACAATACAAAAGCTAATGCAACAAGCTCAGCAGTTCACATTATTGTATACATTATACCATAATCAAATATTTCAGTTTTGACCATTAGAAAACTAAGCTCTACAAGACAAGTAGGCGATCCTCATGAAAGAAACACTATGGGCCTTCTTCAGTCTTTAAGTGCTTGGCATTCTTTACCCCTGACATTGGCACTTGAACCATTCATACATTTTCTGTGCCTTTCCTTCTACGCTTCTCCTCGACGTGACCCGTGGAGCATTTGAAGCAACTTTCTTTGAAGCCGCTGATCTCAAGGCTTCTGTCCTGACCGGCCATTCAGCACACTTAAATGTAGGCCTACATTCATTCTCTGAACTTGTGGTCTTTTGATATTGGGTGACACATTAGACATACTGCTGAAAGCTTGGACGAATTTGCATTGTTCTGCTGTAACCAAACACCTCTTCTTCAAAGGTGGCTCTTATAGACTGTCATGCGTAAGGAATCTACACACCTGGAAAGTTATTTTGGTGTTTGTCTGGAAGGGTTTCCAGCTTAAGCAACACATTCCCAAGGAAGGAGCGCTGCATTGATCTTAAAACGTGAGGAGTGCACGACACAGCTTGCATTTTGAGCAGCTTCAAATTGAAAGCTTCTTCGCTGAATTCGCTCCCTTTATCATCTGTTCTCAAAAGGCACATGATTGAACTTTCAGTCATGAGAGTGTTCGCATTGTTCTGACTGCTAAACTGTGACACAAATGTAATGTCCCTATTCAGCAGATCACACAAGCACTGTATTCACAAATGAACAAATAACAAGGCAGTAACTGCTGGTGTACGGAGGATCTAAACTTGGAATCCATGTGTGGCTTTCTTCAATACAGCATGATTGGCTGAGATCACTTGAGAGGAAATAAAAGGCTTTAAGACTTTTTGAGGTCAGATTTATAAAGCAGCATTCTTCACCTCATAACTGTTTTCATGAATTGGACTGTGGTGTGTATTTTTGGGCCACTAAATGAAACTGCAAAAAAGTTTCTGAAACATTGGACCTGTGCTTACAAGGTTCTTCACAGCGATGCCATAGAAGAAGCATTTTTGGTTTCTCAAAAAGGTTCTCAGAAGAACCATTTATTTTATACTTTTTTTAATGTGAAGAACCTTTTTCAAATTCTTCAGATGTAAAAGGTTCTTTATGGAACCATTTGGCCAAAATGTATTCTTTGGAATCATGAAGCAACTTTATTTTTAAGAGTGTAATGGCTCACTTATATTTAATTTAATACGGAAATCAATTTATTTTGAGCTAAAAACACAATTGGCATAATCAGGGGCGTCATGCACCAATTTTTTTAAGGGGACACAGTGTGCACAGCTCACAGAAATTTGTGCATACACAGACATCAAACAAAATATATCATAGAGCTTTCAGTCCTTTCCATGGAACTTACAATTCTAACAATCTAAACACCCCTACTTTCATGCAAAACCCCCCAAAATAAAAGTGTTGACTACCTTTCATATTAAATACTATTTAATCGGAATAATGACATATTGGTATCATATTTAAATTTGAAACGGCATGTTTTATTTATTTAAGTTTTAATAAATGACTTTTTTAATTGTGTCATTAATGCATTTTGCACAACAACTGCATTATCCTATAAAATAATGTAATTTTAATGTAATCCATAAAGTATATAAACAACGAAAATGACATGAGCCATAGCCACGTGATTGATTGTAATGTTCAATATTGATTTTTTTTAAAATGTGTAGATAAAATTATTAGAGGAACGCCTTATTGCATCAAATTTTACCTCAGATGTGAGCATGTGTGATTCTGCGCCCCCGTGAACTCTGGCAAACTTTGTCGTTTTACCAAGATGAATCTACTAGAAATTTACTAATATAACGTCGAGACATTTTCTACACAGAGGAGGTTAACTGCACATTACCGTACTTGGGTTTGGAAATGTTGTGAGCGTTTCTTACACGTCTTAATTCCTCAGATAGTGAAATGCAACAGCAGAGAGCCCGTGAGCGCGCTCAGACGCTAATGACGTCTGCGACTGCGCTGTCTGCAGCGCCTTCCGCCAGAATAAAATAATGTACAGTAACACGATCAAAACGGCAAAAATCTCCAAAAAGTGACAAGGATGCAGCACAGAATTGATAATGTTGTGCATATTAAACAGATTAAAAGACAAATAACCGATTAATGGACGCATCTTTGATTTTGAGGTTGCATGCAAAATCCATTTGGCTCAACAACAAAAAAACTCAGTTTGAATGTGCATGATGCCTCTGGGCAAAATAGTCACTTACAAAATAGACATTTATTATTTTAAAGAAATATACAGGATCTACCATATCAGGGCATATAATTTAAGATGCTGTAGAATGTAAAAATGAATTCAGGCCTAGATGAATAATAAGAGTTCATTACATGATAATGACATATCGTGAGCCTCAAGCGCAATTGTTTCCTCCGCCATTTTGTGTTACAACAGCGGCTCCAGGAACATGACATAATGCTCAAATCTCATTGGTCCACCTGTTTTTTTGTTGGGCGATGTTAGACACAGTGGTCGAAAAAAAAACCTCTCGCTTTATCATGACGCAAATAACTGCGGCCAATGTGAGGTAATTCACAGAAATTTACTGTTTTTGTTCTGTTATCGCAACAAACATTCGTGCTGAATATTTGCGATCAGTGGAAAAAAGACCTTAAGTCATCTATTTCATTTAAATAATTTATTTGAAAAAAATCTAATAAAAGAATTGGATATGTTTGGCTCAACTATATTTTTTTCTACATAAAGCAATTTTTATGATCACAAAAAACATTTTAGTCAAATGTTTCAAAACTTTTGATCAGTACTGTATTAATAAATTAGATTATCACCTCTATTAATGCAAAGTCAGCATTACATTGTGAAAGAGACACAAAACATCAGTTAAAATCAGGCTGAAATGATCAGAGACATTGTTTACAATAATCTTCAGATACTTTCTTCGAAATTCTTAGGCATAAAATCTGTTTCTGTCCGCGCGGGACTTTTACAATACATGCAATATCCAATCCTCGTGGCATGGTTGTAGTATGTTTTCACTAAATACGACAATAAATACGTCAAGTTCGACCATCGGAAGCATTTGATATTTTGAGATTTCAACCCGGAGGTGTTTTTAGTTCACAGCAACTGTTTAAAAATATGTCACATTCAACCGGTCGGTGTGCTTCTACTAAAGTCTGGACACTAATGAAAGATAGGTGGACGTGAATATATATATTTTATCTTGGTACTGAAACATGGTAATTTAATCTATGGAGGAGATTGTATTTAAATAAATTGCGGAAATTTGAATATTACGTTTCTGGTAATAGACTACAGAACGTCCTGTCAGAACGTCCACTGCATCGTTCTAAAACCATGGTTTACATGGGTCCCATTCCGACTTAAACAGTAAATGTTTATGATTTAACTGGAAAGAACTAACAAAATTCTACCTTCTGTTAAAATTTCATGCAAATATCCGATAAAATGATAAAGTTACAAGCAAAAACTTGAATAAGCAGCATTTTCGGTCACACGCCTTCCTTTGACATCCATATATAACTTTTCCTGTGATTTCTAATATTAAAAATATAATAACTTTCTCAATCCTTAATGGATTTTTACAACCCATGTATCTTTGTAAATGGGAATGTCTGCTCTGTGTAGTCATGTGATAGATTTTGAGCTTTGGTGTTTTTAAAAATGTTGTCATCATATCTATATTTAGCAGCTGCACATAACCTTAAACACGAAAATGTTTGGTTTTCCTATTTGTAGCCATTTAGTGTAAGCTCTTTTGGTCTTTAAGGACAATAGTTATTAAATTTTTTATCACCTAACTGTGACTGACACTTTTGAACACTCACTGGTTTTAATGTATAAATAGTTGCCATATGCTGATGATCTGTGACATCATAAAGTTACAGACATTAGTTTTAATAGTTGTTAGAATTTTCCAAAGGGCAACATACGACCCCCTAACATTGGACAAATACATCTATGAAGAGAGAGAGAGATAGAGAGAGAGGGGGGGGGTGCAAGGGGACAAAAAGGATATACCAGCAGTTAATCCCATAATAGTCCATTAGATCTTAAAAGACACAAATGCCCCATTATAGGCTTGAGCTGCAGGAAAGAAGCCGTCCATCACACAGACAATAAGAGCAAACTGATCAGTGATCAGTGAGTGCTGCTACGCTCTCATCTCTTTCCCAAGGCTTTCACTGTTTATTGAAGCCCAATTATGCCCTCTGACAAGTAGCAGTGACAGCAAGGCTGCCACATTCAAGCATTAGCTCGCATGTTATCAATGCATTAGTCATTCATTTGGGCAGAGGAAGACTTTATAATGAGCTCAGCAGAAATGGGCTCTGGAAGTCTCCGGTGCCACATCAGATCCATGTGACTTTAAATGAATTAAGCCGGCCTTCAAACATCACCCGGCTCTTCTGCACGAGTCTGGGTTTCAGATGAATAATACATCAGTTTGCAAACACATTGAGAAGGTGAATTCAGTTTGTTGCCCCTCGATTTCTGACAGCTCTGTCACCTGTCGCTCAGTTAACAGAAAGCTCTGCCTGTTTCAGAAGATGACTGGCACTATGCAACCTGCATTAATTTCAGATATAGTCAAGTACAACAAAGCCGTTTCTTTTATTCTGCTGTAAGCTTGAAATTAATGAGGTCATAGTACTGTATGTACAGCGATCACCTGACAAATCCATATTGCCAAGTTGCACTTTGCACCAGTCAATAATGTTTTGATGTTAAATTCAATCTTCATCGCCTGTGCCAAACATTGCAGAAAACTGCCATCGGAAGGCTGCAAAAAGTAATTTCTTAATCAGTTTCTCTGTCGTATTTTCAAGTAGAAATTAGGAAGTCAGATGCAAAACCCTCTACGGGGCGTGCACATTAAAACGTTTAACTGTGGCTGAAACCGCCAGGTAGATGCTGACTGAAGGTGCAGCTAAGCGCTTTGGTGATTGGATGGCAGAGTGAGAAGGGACAATGATGAATTGAGCATTTCACCCAAAGTTAACTCTTTTCCCACCATTGACACGTTATCTCGTCAATTAAGAGAAAACATCTGAATAAAAAAATGTGTACCTGGTTAATCTGCAATACCACAATTATCCACTAGATGGCTTACCCAATTTATGAAAAACATTATTTACTCATTTTAAACTCTGTGTATGTTTTTATAATTGTACTGAATCTGATCTCTAACAAAATTCCTTTACAAAAATGCAATTGTTTCAGCTTTTTGCAAAAAAAAATTGTATTTTAAAAGAAAAATACCGATATTTAAGAGTTTATAAGCAGAGAAAAAAATAAAGATAGGATAACACGTTTTTTTTTTTTTTTTATTGTTTGTTTGAAAGCAGAGGGTCTGTTCTTTCATTTGATATATTTCTATGTTTATATATTTTAAGAAGAAAATTTTCCTGGAAGGCATTTGGTGAAACTTTTGTGAAAATCACAAAAAAAAGGTGGCGGCCAACTTTTCAAAAAATGGCTGGCGGGGAATGAGTTAAGAATTTTTGATGTTTTAACTCTCGGCACTGAGCACGGAAAAAAACACTGACTGCCGGCGCTCAGCTGCTGGTGTTTTTGAAAAGCGTGGCGCTTCCATTGGAAACAATTGAAAACATATGCCGGCCGTTGGCGTAATCGCTTTGGTGTGCATGCTACCTAAGTGGTACATTTTTTATCAGACTCTTATTATTAGGTTTTGTAATTTATCTTTAATGGCAATGAAAAGGTTATTAAAATATTATTTATTATCAGTAATTAAAATGTCTTTTCTGCCTTTCACTGAAAACCTTGGATTCTGCCAACAAAGCGGTATTTCTGAATGGCCTGAGGCCGGGATTAAGCAGATTTGAAGTGAAGGTATTTGATAAAAATATAATACATCCCAACAGCATTCTGTTAATATCACTATCTCATTTTTGATTAAGTGTGACGTTTAGCAGCTTTTCCATCCAACCACCTCAAATCTTGTTTTCATGTGTCTAGCAATTTACTCGATATGCAAAAATGTAATATATAAAGTTTTGTTTTATGCATAAAGCTGTTGGTCCTTGCAAAAAATTGTGGACCTACTTTAACAAACATACCTGAAGAAACCTACATGACTCTTTTGACTCTTTTTTTTTTTAATTCGTAATTCATTTGTCGTCTGATATTTGTCACAAAGACAGAATAAAAAATGTTTCTAACACTGCCAGAACAAATGGCAAAAAAATGTCCCAAGCTGTCACCAGGGCATTACCCCCTTTAAAAATCTCCCATGTACCATTTAGGTACAGACATGTACATGTATGTACCTCTGAGTTACAAATATGAACTTTTTAGGTGGAATAGTGTACTTTTTGTAAGGTTGATGCCACAGTACCATTTTCTTTTGACAGTGAAGTAATCCAAGACACCTTCTTATTTTCTGGGCCCAAGTTGATCCAAACCAATGCTATTTTGGATAAAAATAACTTTTCTGAAAAGTGCTCATCTACTGCATGGTACAACTGAGGGTCAAAATAAAATGATCTCTCATTACTTGCTTTTGATTATGAGGAACATAATATTCTGAAGGAATACTAATGGGTTTATTTTGGAAATACTGTTATTTTTTACACATACAGCATTGGGGTCTTTGGCTCAACATCCAATTTCAACAGACTTCTCAAGTTTTAATAAAACTTTGTATCTCAGTGTTTGCTCTTGCTCAGATAGTTTGTATAACAGAGTATAAAATAAACTGTGCAAGCTAAATCAGTGTTCCTGTAGCTCAATTGGTATTGAATTAGCGGTGCAAAAGGTCATGGGTTGAATCCCAACACACACATAATAATAAAATGTACAGCTTGCAAAGCACTGCAAGTTTCTTTGGATTACATTTTATGCATTTGGCAGACGCTTTAATGTAAATGAATTAGCCACAGATACTGTACAGTTCAACTGCTTTCACTCCCCACAATTCTTTTCTTACACAAGAATCATCTACTTAATTTACAGACAGTGTTGTTAAAATGCTGCGTAAACAAATTGAGGTGAAAAGCGAATGGCTTCCCGAATTAATTACTCTGAGAACCCAGAGCTCCTTTTTTTGGACCGGTACCAATATGCAACGCTGCTTATTCAACCTTTTCTAGTTTATTCAGCATTTTCTAGCAGCTAAATTGGCAAAAAGTTACTAAATCATTACTAAAATGCAAACTTGGACAAACAACTTCATCCAGCAAGATTTGATCGCATCGTACGACACGCCCGGATATCAGGTTTTATTACATTAGTGACTGTCGGGCTTGCCACACATCCCGAAACTGAATCAAAGCCGACCGATCATGTGTAATTAATATATGATTAGACAGATGCAAACCACAGCCGTTTCCCAGCAGCAGATACTGGGAAAGATGGTGGGTAAGGACCGAGTGCCCGTAGAGCTTGTGAGGCAGCCCTCGCACAGCTGTGAGGCAGAGATGACCCCTGCCTCAAGTTCCTCTGGCACGACACACGCTCCACGCATGGCTGCTCTCGGGAAGCGGGAAGCAGGACCGCTTTTGATGGCCACAAACCTTTAATTAGCCATCAGGGTTGAATTTGGCCCAGTGGCTGAGGTTCGCCCCCTGCCCGCCTGCCCTCGCTGCTCCACAGCTGCTTCTCCGTCGACGGGCGGCTAAAACAATAGCTCATCACCGAGCCTTCCTGATGCCTTTTTAACTGTTATTAATGAAGTTGCTGGCAAGCAGTCAGCATTGATGTCTGACTGCACACTTAGTGTTCTTTTGTTTCTTACACAGTGCACAGATACAGTATTTGTTTTTGAGAAACTGCTGTGCTAAAGCAAGCTTGAATGATAACAAAAGCTTTTGATTCATTATACGCTATTAGGCATATTACGAAAAAGTAACACATAAGAAAAAAATATACAGATGAGATCACTTTTTTATTATTTCTGGATATCAATGAGAATAAATAGAATGCAAATGTAAAGTTTTGCACAAGTCTCCTTGAGGTTTAGATATTCTCACAAATGTCTCCATTAGAGTTTAAAAGATTTCTCAATGTTGTCACAAACTAATTTCCAAGACTGCAATTAGAAGTGAATATTATTAAAGATATGAACTTAGATATGCCTAAACAGACTACTTTAACCCTTCCCCTGCCATTGATGAGCCAATGACGAGTTTTTCCGGCAATCCGGCGGATTATACTTTTGTAAAAATCATGAAAAATGCTGGGCTGGCTGGCAATTTTCTTTAAATGCTGGAGGGGAAAGAGTTAATTTTACAGCTTTATACTCTTAATCGATTTTAACAATCTTTTAATTTGTTTTTAGTTTATTTTCTCCTGACCTGAGCAATTTTAGGACAAAAACATCTGAGACTAAAGGGGATCGCACACCGGCCGCGCCGCGCCCTTCTAAAAAAATCGAACACATTGTTTTCTATGAGTATACGCACACCGGCACCGCCAGGTGGCGCCTGTCCGGGCTGCCCAGCTGTGACTCAGGAAGTTGCTCAAATCCCTGTCGCGCCACACAGCGCCACTCACATAGTTTAACATTAAATAACATCCTATTTGTCCCAAATCATAAACAATTAACATTGGCTGCTAACGTATATTTTGCATTTTTAAGTAGATTTTATCTGACAAAGCTCGCGCTATTTAATGTGCACTTCCGGTTTACAAAATCCCTCTGAGTTGTCCTAGACGCGACTCGACGCTGAACTGCGCGGACAGTGTGCGATCCCCTTTAGTTGACACATTTAATAAAACTCACCCTTGAACTCCACCAAAGAAATTAAAAATAAACATCTAAGCAATAAAAGTTTCTCATTGGTGTCCATATTAGGTCAAAATTTTGATATGTTGTCAAAAATAAAAGGTCAAACATTGGCCCTAAGCTGTCGCCGGGGCAGTACCCTTTTCAAAAAGGTCCTAATATCTACCATTTACGCACAGTTATGTATACATTTGGTACCAATATGTCCCTTTGAGGTATTAATATAAGTCAAGACACTATTCAGATATAAAGAGTTTGGTTCCAAAACGCAATTCACCAAGAAGCTAGGCAAAATCGGGTTCAAAATTGAGGAAAATCGACTCAGATAATCTATGCGATTTTGCTTAGCTTCTCTGTGAACTACGGGTCTGTGTAATAAATGCCGCTCCATCTGAAAGCAGCTGATGGCGATTTAATACTAATCACCAAACAGGCTTTACTGATGAAACATGCATGAGAATCGCAGGCGATTTTTTTGCACATAATTATCCTTACATATATTTTAATAATAACAATTGATTTAGAAGCCCTAATGATGTAACGTTACAGAAGTGGTCATTGTTTAAGGCAAAAGCATAAAGCAATACATTCGTTTGTACCTTTAGACCTTCTGTACTCAATGAACAATAACTGTGGAAAAAAAATGGCTTCATTTCTCAATGCAGTGTTCTTACAGGGCTGTTTTCTGGACTGACCTACTTTGTTGTTTGTTCCTGTCTTTTCATGCTGTTTTTTCTGAGAGAACAGTACTTGACATACCTATCTCCAGGAGCCCAGCGCTGCGAGTACAGCAGCTGCAACATGATAAATGATTATTGCAATGTTTGTTATTCAACTTTCCAAGAACATAGCACGTTGAAAATTTGACTTGGAACCCCTACCGGCATCATTCCCTGTTTATTCATCTTTGCCTGTTGCATAACTATCAATTTTCAATGTCATTGTAATACAGCACAACTAAATGGCTTAAAGGGGCTTTTAATGTTTTATTAGGAGCAATATTTAAATGCTTCTCATGATGTACACTACATCAGTGTTTTTCAAACTTTTTTAGGAGCGACCCTAATTTAAAAAAATAAAAATTATGCGACCTACACTCAACCCCCCCCCCCCCTTAGTAGCATGAAGCAGGGTGGGGCCGAAAGCCGTCAGAGTGGAGTGAGCCCGGTGAAACGTGCCCGCGCGCATCTGTATGTATATAACTTACTTAATGAGCAGACCCGACGCCAGACACAAATTCACAGACAGGCATTTCATTTTTTCAGGGGGCACAAATGAGATCAACCTAACTGCAATTCATTATATCAACAAAAAACGAGGAAGAACTGACATACGCAACACAACGGAGGAGTTGTAAAGATTGGACCTAGCCTATACTGAAGCAGTCTAAAAACACGTCGCAGGGCTCTACATCAACACTTGTCTGCTTATCAGGGACAAGTAACGTTAGATTAAAACTCCAATAACAATCACCAAAACACGGTAATGATTCTGCATCCTTTAGTCTTAATGGCAACCGAAAGTGCATAATGTAATAACGCTAAGTTAAACAAATAAGCGCAGCAAACACAAAGTGAGCTAACCGTGGGTTAAACATACTGCGGTAAAAATTTGACGTTTTTAATAACACGATACAGTGAAGCAGCATCACATCACGGTTGAAAATTTAAAGATTTCATATGACAGTTCACTAAACAAGTAATTTATGTTTAGTCACTTACATTTTAGATGCAATGTTGACTGTTTTTGTTGTTTCAGCAGCGAAAATAGTTCAAAGATAACAGCAGAACCATAACGTGTCAGTCTCCCTGCAACACTCAACTGTGTCTTAACGGTTGCGCTATGCTTAGCAAACAACTAAACATTTCCGCGCTCACTCGACAAACCAACCAAATATATATATTTTTTAAAATCAGACCAAACACATTTTTATTTAGGAGTTTTTATTTCCCCTTGCATAATTAAATAAATGGCTGTGACCCCGCACGCAATTAAATCTAATCTACTGTTAATACAGTAAGCTGCACACGCACATGGGTCATGTGACACAGTGGTGGAGTATTTTTTTATTTCGTGTATTTAAAAGATATTTTTACTGTGCTTTTATTCAAGTGTGTTGTAATTATTATAGTTTTTATAATAAAATTGAATAAATTATTTTAGTAAAAAAATTTAAATCTTTCTGGCGACCCTGTTTTTAATTTCCGCGACCCACCAGAGGGTCGCGACCCAGGGTTTGAAAACCACTGCACTACATGATGTAAAAATAAAGGTTTCGAAAATGCTCTAAAAAAGGTGAATGGTTCATTAGGAAGCGTTGACTATATGTTTTTTGGGGGAACCAAAAATGGTTTGTAGTTTGTTGCTTATTTGAAATATGCTGCTTTCTATGTTTTTAAGTTTAAATTTATTTGCTGATTTGTTTTTCATATTTGTTTTCCATTTCTAGATAACTGTTAATTAAGTTGAATACAGTGTCCAACATTTGAATGTTTCAGAAACAAATGGTTTAAAGATGGGATTACCACTGCCGTCTCCAAACATTTCGATAACATTTGCTCATTCTGTCTGTGTATTTAACCGAACTACACGTGATGCTGGGCATCTCAGGCAAATGAGAAGTCAAACAAATATAACCGTTTCCAATTTACACAATCTCTCATCTGCACCAATTACCTCAAAAAGATCCTTTCCTCCATCATCACTCACATTTGAATGGTACATTAGACAATTTAACTATTAGAGGGAACATACAGTAGGTAAATGCTACAACTGCAATTATCATTCAAGCTCAAACATTATACGGTTAAATACAGCCAGGAAAGAAGCCTTACAAGCCTGCGCTGGGTAAATATTGGACAGAACACACTGTTCGGTTAAAAATGACATAATAATGGGTTGTTTCAACCCAATGCTGGATTA
The DNA here is from genome assembly GCF_030506205.2 of Paramisgurnus dabryanus. Taxonomy (NCBI): domain Eukaryota; kingdom Metazoa; phylum Chordata; class Actinopteri; order Cypriniformes; family Cobitidae; genus Paramisgurnus; species Paramisgurnus dabryanus. The sequence goes on along the minus strand of NC_133348.1, from coordinate 2,170,268 downwards.
TTGTAACCCATGTGTTCTACTAACTTTAATAACCTAGCATTTTTAGAGTGTTCCGTGCTATACACCTTACTTTAAATTTAAGCCACATAAAAAGATAAACACAGTCTTATGATTACTATGTTTACATTTGTGCATTACGCAGATGCTTTTATTCAAAGTGACTTACAGTGCATTCAATCTACAGTATACATTTCTTTTGTTCCCTCAAAATCTTACCTGAAAATCATTGCTTACAAAGCGCATTGCCAACTGAGCTACAGGAAATCCTACAATCAGTCATAAACTAAAGCCACGTCTGCACAAAGACAATGCTTTCCCTATCCGACATGGGGTGATGACATCATCATATCACAAAATATATGAATTGGCTTTACACACAAAACTGCAAGGGTGTCATGTTCAGATTTATACATACTACCAAAACGCCGGATCCATCTGGACGAAACGCCGATATGATACACTGTCAAAAAAAAGGTACAAAACTGTACCTTTTTTGTCGCTGGGGTGGTACCCCAAGGTACCGTTTTGTACCTTTACAGTTATATAAACATAATACAATGTTGTACCTTTTGAGGTACATTACTGTTCCTTAAGGATCTATTTTGTACATTTAAAGGTACAGTTAACTGTTTTGTACCCCTAAAATTTAACTGGTACAAAATTGTTCCTTAAGGTACAAAATAGGTCCTTAGAGTATAATATTGTACCCCATAAGGTACAACATTTCAATGTGTTTTATACCTATAAAGGTACAAAAAGGTACCTTTTAGGGTACCACCCCAGCGACAGAAAAAGGAACAACTTTGTACCTTTTTTTCTGACAGTGTACAACATTTTTACATATGGGGTGCGTGGGGCAAAAACTATTGTGGGGTTAAACCGAAAGTATACTAGGAACGTCCGCATATGCGCGCCGTCCGCATGACGTCATTTTCGTCATCAAGAGACAGTCCGAGTGCAGCCCAAAATTTGAGACCGCGCGGACAGTGCGCGTACAGTCCGCGTACAACAGCGCATGCACGTGAAAATATTTAGACAGGGCACTCCACTATAAACAATTATTACAGCATTTGCACACACACTATCGATTTTCTTCTTTAACTTTTACTTCTTCCAAGAACAGCAAGTTCTGGAGCATGTTTGTTTGATTCCTGTTCTTTGTTGTCTTGTTGTTTGTTCTAAACTGTGTTTGCAATGGTGGATCAGTTACTTTTCTTCACCTATCCTAATGTTTTAATGTACTGTAAATGTCGCCAAATCAGTGTTGCCCTGACAGCCTGTTGGACTTATAATTTGAATAAGAAATCATTTGTATTGCGTATAGTGTCGAACGCGGCCATCCATGTGTAGCCGCGGAGAGTATACTCGAAAAGCTGCGCGGACGCGTGCGCGCGCGAGCCGGACGCGGAAAAAAGGTATACACCGGCCCTTAGTTGTAACACAGGCTGTTTACAAGGTTGAGCATGTTGTTTCTCCGATAATTTTTTCACACTCCAAAAAGACAATCTCCCGCAAATTATTGGAAATGTATAATGTTTTCCAGAGAGTTATTGATGAACGAGTGTTTTGGTGACATGTAAGTAAATTTTTCATCATATGTATTTTTTTCCGGTTTCTAAGTTGGGTGTGTAAGATACCAAATCCAATGCTATGTCATATTAATCAGTGTCTTGTTCACTAAAACATAGCATCGTTTTGAAATATGTCTGCAGGTCTTAGCAACATTTTTGGTGGGCTTGAAAATATTTTGACCCAGCGGGTTAATTGTAACGCTGTTTTACAACTAACACCTCAGCACTTACGATATGAAAACCACTAATGTTAGCGTAATTCTTGCCATTGTTTTAAATCGAATGATTTAGAATCAGCCTCACACGAATGATTGCTGGCTGCCCGTCTTATCAAAATTTTGTTGATATCTTTAATATTGTTTGAATAAGGTCACGTTAAAGATTGAAATCATAATGAAATGAATGGCTAAAATCAGACTTTGATGCTCATTATCTCAGAATTTGATTTGGAAACTGTAGTATGGTTATTACAGACTGGGTTACATATATATATAAAAAAAATAATTGTGCTGCTTTTTCTCACATATTTAGACATTTGTATCCATTTATAATTGAACTATTGTTAGAAAAGGGCTGGATGAATGAATACAGTGTGGATACCTGTCTATTATAGACAGATATATAAACAATATCCAATTCAAGTATATAGACAAAATAGTATTGAAATATTTGTCTGCAAACTTAATTTTTAGCAAGTGTTACAATTAAACCCCTGCCTGTTACAATTAACCCCACCTATGGGGTAAGTTGTAACGTTTGCACTTCTGTCACATTTTGTGTAATTATCCAAGAACGGTAAGTAATAGAAACAAACTTCAAATGTTAATTTGTAGCAGAGATGTGTGTGTTGTGTAAAAATATAATTAATCAAACTCAAATGCATCTCCGTGTGGACGGACTATAAAGCTTTCAGAGAGTTCATGGATAAACCCACATGATTTAAAGGATTTCAAGATGGCAAACATCATGAACACCATTGCTCCCTTAGAAGTAAGAATCAGCACAAACCGATTTATGTTATTCTGGTTAAATATGTTTAGGTCTACGACAACCACTCTCTACCTGCATAAAAAGTCCTTACTGTCTTTATACAGTAAAATTCTATTTATAAATTCTATTCTGTTAGTTATAGGGGTGTTATTTCATACAGGGATGAACCACAATGCCAATGCCAGCCTATATTCTTCCACGTGTGGCCACCATATGTCAGGACAGCTGGTTGATTCGAACACACTGGGTGTCATGGAAAGGCTTCTCAGCCAGCATGGTCCAGTTCAGAAAACTGCTCAGGACAGCAACAAAAACACATGTTTCTGACAAGCTCTGTAAATGTCACTTTGGTTGGCTTGTTTGTGTATCTTATTCTTTTTAAAGTGAAATGAAACCACTGGTGAATAGTAAAACAGGTACAAACATACTAAATGAAAATGTTAAAGGATTCAAGCAACTTGATTCAAGTTTAAAGAGCACCTTTTATATGTATTTGGTGCAATACAATGTGTTTGCATGGTTTATGGATCAAAAAACACATTATTGTCCACATACTGTACATTATTGTTGCTCCTTTATGCCCTGCCTCCCTGAAACGTGTTGATTTTGTACAAAGCTCATCACTCCGTAAAGCGCAGTGTCCTCCAATTGGCCAGCTTACCAGTACGTTGTGATTGGCCTGAATACCTCTGCATCAGCCGTGAATGTAACTGCACATTCTGCACTGCACAAAACATTTGTTTGAGTCATGTTTTAAATAGTCAGTAGTAAATTAGGTAACACTTTATTTCGATAGTCCACTTTAGACATTTTATAAGTAACTTTGCATCTACTTATTAACTAACAAGCTTTAGAGAATTAGTAGAATGTTTGCTTAATATCTACTCACACTTTATTGTGATGATATCTCAACAGACATTCAACTGTCTATCTTGTGCATCTTTGCAGGTGCATGTCAACTTATTCCACTAACCCAAACCTCTTCCCTAAACCCAACCCTTACAGTCTACTAATACACTTATGACAGTTAGTTGACGTATAGTTGCAAAATATTGAAAGGTAGTTGACATGCAGTTGCAAAGTTATTTATAGTTAGTAGAATGTCTAAAGTGGACTATCAAAATAAAGTGTAACCGTAAATTATTTAAATATGAAAACATAGACTACAGTACTTACAGGCTGTAGGTCAGAAGCGGGAGGAATTATGACAATAACTGTCAAGTCCTCATCAACAGGTCCAGGAAGTAAACTGTTGCCTACAATCTGTGTGTTTGTTGTAGTCCAAGAAAATAGATTTACATTGGAGACGATAACTCCCATCAACGTTTACTTTGGAGTTTGTACATTTTGCATATCGTTAACATGTACTAATACACACTTACACACCAAATTGGGTAAAATCGTAAATAAAAAAATAGGGGCTCTTTAATTTAAGTTCAAGCAATATGCTAAAGATTAAAAACCAAGTTGAGATTTCACACACAGGTTATGTTTAAACTTGACAATCGCTGCAAGTGTTTCTCTTACTTCTGAGATTTCTGTCTCAAAGAATGACTTCAGTTATTTGTGATGATCTTCATCCGTGCACAGTAAAGCTTTGGTGAAATGACATAAATACACTTTAAGATCCCACCCTGCACCCAAAATGAAGATAAAATCACATATCATCACTGCGGCACAGAATTATTTGCAGAAGATTTTTGTCAGACAGCCCACTGATCACAGAGGACAGAAACTGAGGAAAGTGGAAAAAACAGACACCGGGTTACTCACAGGGGAGTCAATCCTACAGCATGCAGCTATTGGTGGAGTAATTCACACTCAGTGTCAGCTGGGGTATAGATGACTCGTAGCATCAAAGTAAAGGCTCCCCTGCAGTACGCTGTTCTCAATCTAAGCCATTTGTTTTACCGTGTAGAGACAAAGTGAGATGTCCTACAGCAATCTTTTTACATCATCATAACAACTAAGAGAGAGTATGATTCCCTAACACATTTATGAAAACTGGCATGAACATATATTTTTTAAAGGTCACCTATTTTATGACTAAAACAACGTTATTTTGTGTATTTGGTATGATACAATGTGTATGCGTGGTTTATGGTTAAAGAAACACATTATTTTCCACATACTGTACATTTTTCACTCTCTTCCTGAAACGCACCGATTTTGTAAAAAACTCAGCGATTTAAAAAGCTCTGTGTCCCTGATTGGCCAGCTAATCTGTACATTGTGATGACATCAGCCGGAAATGTTCACCGGCGTGAATGATTTGCTCACAATCAGGGTTCTAAATTAACCAACCCGCCAAATGCGGGGATAAAATTAATTTTTGCGGGTGTTAATAAAAACGTACTAGCCAGTATGGCCGGTGATGCATGAGGCATTGCATGTATGATACATAAAGCTCTGTTCTCTGTCATTTATCCCTCTGGCAGTACTTCCTATATTTCCATCATGAACACTGTGCCGTAATGCTACGTGATGTTTCATACGCCAATTGGCTGTGCGCAGTTTGCAGCAAAACCAGCGCGAGAAACCATGGAAACTAACTGAGCGCGTCCACCAGAAAACTGAAGGAAGGAGAACGAACGGGCAGAGCAGGGAGGATAGACTAAAGACAGAGGTGTCGCCAGACCCCTTTACCGAGGCACGTGCCCGACTGTAAATCTTTTGTGCCCAGGTGTAAATCTCAAGTTAAAATTTTAGCAGTAAACTAGTGTTTTCCTTTACAAAGATAATAGCGGATAAACAGATCTATATGCAATGTAGTTACCCAATTTACGCTTGTAAAGCGACGAAGCAGTCGCACTGACACGTGCACGCATATATCCATGTCCACGCGCGTCTTTGCGTTCATCCGCGCGCGACTGCACCCAAAACGGGACACCACGCGAGTGAGTAATTATGAAAACATGACGAGAAGTACGTTTCTAAATTATAATGCTAATCTTATTTTGACTCGATCATATTGGCTTATTTGATAGACATCAGAAATGTTTTGTGCAAAGCAGGGAAAGGGAAGCAGAAAGGAGAGATGATGAGTTTAAGGGAGGTAAGACAAACTACATCCTCACTCTGTCAGGTCTCAAACATTAAAGGAAAAATCTCAGGAAAGCCTTTTGTCAAGTCTATAGGATTGCATTGTTGCTGAGAAAATGATCAGATGTATGTGTTATACTGTTCTGTATTTTCAGATACAAAATTAATATTTAGTTTACTAATATTTAACTCTAGGACACTACATAAACAGTTAGCAGTAACTGTGACTGAGATTATTATCATTGTATAATGTAGAAAATATTTCTCTGCTGTCATTATTACCAAACATTTTATGCCATGTATGCCTCCAAACATGTTAATAATGTTAGGTATCATGAAGATTATACTTAAATATTTTAAAATACATATTTATCTTTTGCAGTACCTGTTGCACTGTATAATAGTGGGTTAAGCAAAGGACATTGTATAGAAGTGTTAAACAATTCGTGCACACAACAGGCTTTCAAAAAAAGTCAGCAAAAAATGGGGGGCTTGTGCCCCAGTAAAGCTTTTCTCTATCGACAGAGAAACGAAGAAAGCTTATGTTTGATCACAAAAATGTTGTCATGTTTTGTCAGGACTGCCGCATGGACGCAAAAGGAAAAACAAATCATTGTTGCATTCAGTGGCACTCATACTTTCTCTTATTTTCACCGGAAAAAATTGATTGGCCACATTGGCTGGTGGTCAAAAAAGTTAATTTAGAACCCTGCTCACAATGCGATGCTAACAGGAGTTACAGGCTGTGAGTCTGAAGTGGAAGGAATTATGATAATGTCGATCTTGTCTACATCACCAATCCCAGGAAGTAATCTGTTGCCTACAATATGTGTGTTTGTTGCAGTCCAAGAAAAGAGATTTATGTTGGAGACTATAACTCGCGTCATCATTGGGGTATGTATACCTCGTCCGAACACGATCAATCCTGAAAGAAATGACATCAGACATTTATCTGCCACAGTCACACAAACATGAACTGAAGTATATAATCCAACAATTTTTAAAATGGTTTGCTTTGTAACCCTGAATAAACTCGCATCAAAACAAAACATCTCCAGTGCCTCAGTGGACACTCCAACCAAAAGATGCAGCCATGTGTACCAAAAGCAGTGTATTTCAGGACATGCAGAAACTTATGCTGGGTACACACCAATATATTTTTTACATCCTATAAGATTTTTAAAATGTGATAGACCACAAACATGAGGATAAAAATCCTAGACTCAACCATTTTGCACATATAGGGCCCGATCTTGCACCCAGCGCAATTGACCTTGTCAGTGACGCATGTATCATTTGTATTTTGCACTGGCGCACAGCGGGTTTTTCCCTCCTCAGACGCACGTCGGCAAACTAGGGAATGAACTTGCGCTCCCTGGGCGGTTCAGCGCATAAAAGGAGGCGTGTTCCGGCGCAAACCATCCCTGATGCTATTTTGCAGTTTCAAAAAACAATTGCGCCACTGACCAGAAAAAAATAGTCTAAAGTCAGTGGCGCGTTGTTCATTATGCTATTTTAAGGGCGCATGCTTGACCATAATGTATAGCGTGCACAACGCGCACACAATTTGCTTATTTAATCTACACAGATGCAACAGTTATTTTTGCAAATCATAAATTGTTACAATAAAAAATATTAACACATGAGATAAGGGAAATCATAGTGGTGAGCATTGTGGTGATAGTTTTTATTTATTGTGTGGCTGCGTTAAAAACGTATCATGCAAATAACGATTAAAATATTTTCATAAGTTTGTTGTGTGGCTGAATTACGTTTATTTTATGTAAATAATAATTAAAATGTTTTCATAAGAAACCTTAATGTATGTGAACTTATTTTGTAAGTGTACTTTGGGGTTGGACTGCTTGCGTTTCTTGGCTTTCAGTGGTGAGGGTGGACACACCAATGTCCTCTGCTGGCTCAGGTCCTCTGTAGAGGCAGATCCATTTATGCTGGCAAGCTTGGGATTCCCCTGTCTCCTGACATCATTGTAGCGCTTGTGGCGCAACGTCCTGGGGATGCCAGCTGATGAGACAATTGCGGCTATTTCCTCCCACGCCTGTTTAACCGACGCTGATTTGGGCGGGTTTCTCCTATCCCCATACAAAACAACTTCTCTGTCTTTGACTGCTCTTACAAGAACGTCGGTCTCCTCGGCTGTGAACCACTCCTGGCGTGCGCCTGGTAAATCCGTCAAAATAATAGCAACCCGCCATGGAACTTGCGCACTTGCATTTAAAGGGAATGTTGGATAGCGTTCTGATTGGTTTATTTGACATTACGCCCAAACCACACCTATGAATAATGAACCTACTTCAGACCAACCACTTATTGATTTGCGCCTGGCGCAAGAGTTATTTCTCCAGCCGGGAAAATAGCAACAGCGCCCAAGATCCGCCCACAAACTCACTTGCGCTTTGCGCTTCGCACTTGCATTTCAGATCGTTAAAATAGGGCCCATAGTGTGTGGTGTGCCATGATGTGTCAAAGACAGCACACCACAACACACAGAAACAGATTTTCAACCAGACTCTCAACTGTGAACACAGGAAATCTCGCAAAATCTCGCGAGACTTTAGAATAAGCATGGTGGACGATATGTAGGAAGAGATTTTATTTCCACATAAACTTTACTTTGTGCTGCGCCATGACTGCTTCCGTCTTCCCTTAACTCACTTTCTGATTGGATATTGTTTCGTTTCACGTAAGAATCTCAAGAGCATGCATGCGTTTGTCCTCGTGGGTTTCCCCAACACATCAAGATTTCTGATCATAAATATTAAACAAGTTTAATATTTACGATTCGCAATCGGGGCGGCTCCGGCGTTCTTTTGATCAGGTTCGGACACTCTTAACACACCTCACACCAAGGGAAAATGTGATAAGATCATCTGTAGTACCATCAAGATAATCGGGACATACTGTAGCTAGGATTGTCGGAAGGGGGGAAATCGGCCCAAAATCAGCCCAATTATCTTTTGGTGTGTACCCAGCATAAGTGTAGCAAAATATATAACGTAATATACAGTATGGGTATCTGTGTTTTAATAAGTTTAGCAACCTTTAATTTAAGAGTATGTGAGCATGTCAATAATGTCAATAACATTAGATTGATATAAAGGCAAAATATAGCCTATACAGAACACCGAAAATAAACTGATCTGTGCTGAGAATGCAAGGTTTAAATAAAGACACAGAGATAAAGAGATAAAGAACACAATGTAGATCAACACAATGAAACCAGATTTGAGGTGCTTTATAAATCTACCTCATCATCATTAATATCAAACAGCGCTCACATCTAAACTGTGTGACTATATGAGTGAGCTGCATTTGAATTTAGCAGACAAAGTGACTTACAAAAGAGAACAATGCAAACCCGGAGAGACCATAGCAAATGTCAAATGAATACGAACATGGAAGGTTAGACGGGAAACTAATGCAAATGCAAAATGGAAATGAGAAACTCGATAAACAAACTGTAAATTACAGAAGCCATCTGGGCCGTCCACAAACTTAAAAAGAAAATCTTTATGAAATGTAGCTTGAGGTATGGTAAATGAAAGGGTCCACTACTGTATATACAGCCTACACATCTGGCTCTAGGGAGGGGAACCCACCAATAAAAGTTTATCCTGGACCCCCGTGATTTTAGGCATATGGGCCGCATTTTTTCCATGGAATGCATAAATAGGACAGATGGGTCAAAATTCATGTATACTGTGGCATACGTGTGTCATTTGTAGAAGAGATTAAACATGACCTTCACATAAATTTAATTTGATTTCATAAGACATACATGAATGTAGACTTCTGGATCGTATTTTCCTTTCAGTGCACATTGTTGTTTATCTCATTTTGTAATCTCGAGCGGCTCTTGACGTCTTATTTAATGGCCTAATTTGCTTATACCTTTATCGTTTTAATAAGCCACAATTTCATTTCAGCTAAAAGATGACCTCTATAATAGGGGGGAACAAGCCTGAGTATAATTTGCTTTTTACATAATTTAGCAAAGCAGTACGCCCTCTCTTTGACATACCAAGGAGAGGACCTATAATGAAATTGGAAATGACAGTGCCCAAATCATACTGTTAATGTAAACATAAGCGTTCACATTTACCCCTTGTAGTTAATATTATTTTTCAGGAGTGAACTATGAAATTATTCACAAACATTATTTGGATATTCTGAATGCATAAATATGCAAATCACAGTTATGAAAAGTCAAGTTGCTGTTTAAAACATGCTGGAGACCTGCAGCACTTGTTAAACACTTCACATTACATCATCCCGCGAGTCTTCATTTTCGGAGATAATTTACACTACAGAAATATGCAGCAGCGTGTATGCAAATTATGAGAGGAAATCAATGAGCGTCTCCTGCAGAGTCTATAAAAAAACCTTTCCCTTCTGGTCTCATCTCCCATTCTTCATCTTATGTTTGCTGACCAATGTCATTTACCAATGTAAAGCTATGATGACAGGATGGATGTGTTCTGTGTTGTCACATGACCTAATACATAAGATGCAATCCCATGAAGCATTTTTGGTTCTCCAAAGAGCCTTTCAGTCATAGGTTCTTAAAAGAATCACTTTTATAGTCTGAAAAACCTTTTACTTCAAAGAACCTTTTGTGCAACAGATGTGATTCTGTGGATGTTAAAGGAACAAACAAAGATCTTTTTAAGAACCATCATTTTGAAGAGTTGCGTGAAAAGTGCTTTGGCGTTTCTTCATAGGCATTAGATAAAACTAAGAGCCTGTTCACACTTGGCATTAACATGCGTTTTCGTCGATCGGATCACAAGTGGACGACGTTAATGCCAGGTGTAAACAGTGTTCAAAATCGTTTTGAACGCGTCCACTTTCGACCACTTTCAACCACATCCAGAGGTAGTCGAAACCACTTTCTATCGGATCGCTTTGGAGTTGCGGAACGCAAATGTAGTTGAATGTGTTCGAACAGCCACACGCGACCGCCTTCTCTCCGCCCATTTATTTAATCTGAGGTATTAAACACAAGTTTTACGTCTTTTTTTTACTTCTGGCGTGAACATACGGTGAACAGCGCTATTTTTAGCCTATACTTGCTAAACAAGCAGCGGACTCCGACATAACATTAGTTTGCGTCCATATAAACTCATAATTACTCCCGCTCGCGCTTGAATGACAGCAGAGAGACTCGCCCACCGTCTCACGGACCGTCCCCTCACAGTATTCAGGACAGAAGCGGTCGAAAGTGGACAAAAGAGACGGATTTAAATACCAGGTGTAAACGTAATGTGTCTCTCTCGTCCACTTGTGATTCGATCGATGAAAACACATCTTAATACCAAGTGTAAACAGCCCCTAAGATGACTACTAAGAAACTAAGAACATTTTTCAGAACAAGAAGTTTTTAAGTTAAAGAAGCTTAAACATGCATTTTATTTTGGGACTACCCAAACCGCCCAATAATCTTCAGAATTTAGTTAATGCGAGTTAATTTAACCACAAAACTATCGGTATTGGCAGATATCAGTCTGTATAATCGACTATCAGTATCGGTGGAAAAAGTTTATATCTAGTATGGTGGTACAGTACTGTATGTCGACAACTTCTAATCACACTGGTTCATAAATATTGTGGCTATTTATTATATGCGTGTTTTGTAAAAAAAAAAAAAAAACAAGATTTGAAGTTATCAATGCGGTGCCCTATTTGAATTCACTGCGCTGATCTGCTTTGTCTGTAAATATGACACATATCACTATTATTAGTTCATTTTTCTCAACCAGTAATGTGCTGTAGCCCATACATACTTATATAATAAAATAGTGTTCATTTGCATGGACCAACATTGTTAAAAAAATTATAAAGACCACTTTGGTTTCATTGAGTGAGTTATTTGTATAATGACATGTTCATGAATGCACATCCATTTTGTTGACTTATTTTAATAAGTGTCACTTAATGTTGTTTTTACGTTATCAAAACATTTTAGCTCACATGGCAATGATTAAACCAGCAAATGGATGCAAATCTTCACATCAGAGAACAACAGCAAGACAGCCGCTGTCTATCACTTCTGCTGTATGAAGATTGTAATTATCTCGCTTCATTCTCTTACATGCATATTTAATGCTGAATAGCTCATATACTACAGTGTGCCCATGTGTCTTGCATGCATTGCTCATGACAGATTTAATAAACAACATATGGCACACATGTCCAAAACACAGCACATGATATCAACTGATTTGTTCCTTGTGTTTTCGCCATATTATTCTCTTTTCAATATTTACTGTATAAACTGTAGGCAGTTTACAACAAATGCTAACTTCTCAACTTCACTGCTATTATTTAAGGGAAAAAAGTGTAATTTCTGTGCCACTAGCATCACCATTTCTGTGTCATACTGCAAACCTTGGATTCAATCATGTGGGAGTGTGTCTGATGTATGTGAGTGTGTGTAATGTAAGTGTAAACTGACCCTGATGGTACAGTAGATGCCGTAACAAGACAATTTAGAGGCAAAAAGCTTCATTCTCATGTGTTTTGCAGCTCATGTCACTGGTTTCAGAAAACCTAAAGGGGGAAAGCTCATATGACAGAATTCAAATTGCATACACTATGCACAGAGACAAATGGGGATACAGAGCATCTATGCTTACATTTACATCCATGAATACTTTTATCCAAAGTCATGGGGCAGTCATGGCCTGATGGTTAAGAGAATCAAGATTGTAACTCAAAAATTGGGGTTCAATTCTCACGGTTGGCAGGTAGTGATTGTGGTGCCCTTGAGTACTGCATCCTTTGTCGGGGTGCTCCTGGGTGCTGCACGAATAGTTGCCCACTGCTCTGGGTGTGTGTCTTCACTACTTGGACTCTGGGTTATTTTCAACCCAATGTTGGGTCAAAAAGGGATGAACCCATCTTGTTTGGTTATATACATTACATAAGCTAAATAAATAAGCTTTCCACAGATGTATGGTTTGTTAAGGGTGTTTTCACATCTGTAGTTCGTTTCATTTGGTCCGGACCAAAAGCAAAAAATGATACAGTGTAGCTTTTTAAGGAGTTTTGGTTCCTTTTCACACAACACTGATTGCGCTGGTCCGCACCAGTTGAAACAAACCAAAATTCAGTCATGTGATAGCATCCACATCACTCTATGTATTTAAACGTATTTTCTAAACTGCTTCTCGATTGGGCAGAATCAACATGCCCGAAATTCCAACGGAACCTCAGAAGTAAACAAAAAAGAGGAAAATACAGCAGACACCATGGACAGACGATTGTGCGCTGTAATTATGTCCGTGGTTTTTATACACAGTTTTTATACAGCACTCTAGACCAACTGTTCATTTCCAGAATTTCCAGAAACAACGTTTTAATGCACTGCAAACGGCGAAGCTGAAATTTTTTGCTCCGCCCACACCTCCTCGCAACTCCAGGTATGTCCGCAACCTGTCATTGTGCTAATATTGCTAATAGAAACTGTCAACAAACACTTCCTCATCCCATAATGTACTGCGCAGGTGACTACGGCAGCTGGTTTAGTCCAAAAATGTGCAGTACGTTTGCAGTGAGTGCCGTTCAATCTCAGATCGTTCTCACCACAAACGAACCGCTCTAGAGTTTGTTTGAAAGTGTACCGAGACCCCCTCTTCAAGGAGGTCTCGGTCCTAGGGCTGGGACAACGCATCGACGTAATCGACGACGTCGACGCAAAAAATACGTCGACGCAAAATATGCGCGTCGATTCGTCAGACCCAAAAAGACGGCGCCGTTGAGTAGTAGCAACGCGAGTGGCTCCAGTCCACGCCGGCTTTACAGCAAGTGTGAGCAGTGCGTAAGCGCCGCATGTTTTTTCAGCGCCCATGTTAACAAGCATGCACCCTGCCGCATGAGGAGCGCAAGCTCGCGGCTCTGTAGCAACAGTGCTGCAATCGTTTCTGCGTGGGTTCTGCTGCGCTGCTCAAGCTCATTTAAAGTGAAAGTGCTTTGTTTATGGTTTAAATGCTCGTGGATTGACGCGAAAGTGTGTCATTTTACCATAAAATCATGAATGTGATGCCAAGTGTGTTTTAAACAGAGCAATTTAACAAAAAGCAATGAAATATGTAAAAACACACTGTTGCCAGAAGACTGCGTTTTCATTCACTCTCTGTACAGCAGTAAATGAGTCCTCATCTATCTTAATAAACTTAAGAGAAAGAGATTTAATATGTGCTTCTTAACCCTTGTGTGGTGTTCGGGTCTGTGGGACCCGTTTTTAATGTTTACTGAAATAAAAAATATGCAATTAATTGTTGTTTCAACCTCAGATTTATTGGCCTTGGCTCATTTTCTATAAAGAACATAAAAATAAACAATTTAATAATTACTGTACACTGTGTACCCCCCTACACATTTATATTACATATGTGGTGTTCGGGTCCACTGGACCCGGGGGCAATAAAAGTGTAAAAAATGAATGTTCTATTTAACTTCACTTTGTTTTTCTCCTACCTTGGACTCATGTGAGTGCTTGAGTGTGTTTGTATTTATGTCTGTACATAGGTGATTTTGCTCTTGCTATAATGCCGCAAGGATACAACATGTTATATATCGTGCATGAACATTTGTCTGTACCCACTGTCCAAAACACTTTACCTTCTGTCTAACAGGAATCATTCTACATTTTACCATTATCTCCCTTACAAAAAATCCATAGTTTTATTGTACTAAAAGAGTAGTAATCATGGTTATTTGGTATATTGATTGCCATTTGTAAAACCATGGATTTACCACAAAACCTATGGTGTGTGTGTGTGTGTGTGTGTGTGTGTGTGTGTGTGTGTGTGTGTGTGTGTGTGTGTGTGTGTGTGTGTGTGTGTGTGTGTGTGTGTGTGTGTGTGTGTGTGTGTGTGTGTGTGTACCTGGTATTTATTATGTTGTGGGGACCAAATGTCCCACAAAGATGTGTGTGTGCATGAGTGTGTGAGAGAGAGTGAAAAATAGAGGAAGTAAAATATTATCCATGTATTTTCATCATTCTAAGTTGTGGCCAATAGCAACACATTGTACTGCAATGTGTGTGGACATAAGATGTACACGATATATGTGTATAAAATGCAAGAAATGCATAAGCAACACAACTACACAGCAAAAATGTGCTTCTTATGTGTTGTGTTGGCTGGCATGAACAGGTTATGTGTTCAGTGTGGATAATATCTTATGATACGGCATCTGTTCAGTTGGGGCCTGTGCTGTGTAGACTGACACAAATGTGTACAATTTCAAAGAGTTCAAATAATTAAACATCAACTGTGATGAAAAACTTAGTTTCATTTATACTTATTTAAGATTAACATGTTTTTCCATCAATATCTGGATCAGAATACAATTTACTTCTTTTATTTCACATTATCACAAAAACGAATGGCACTTTAGTTCATTAATAGTCCTCTACCAGTGACAAATATTAACCATAAATTCTGTCTATGTTACTTGCAATTAGGCTAAAGTAAACATCTGTAAACAATATTACATGAATTTGTATAACTGCATTGGTTTAAGATACTAATAATGCTCTGGGTCCACTAGACCCACAAACATTATCTAAGTAACAAAAATATGAACACCACACAAGGGTTAAGTTTAATTGTGTTTATATCTGTCATTACATGGACTCGAACAGCAGGAAGACAATGTGGATTAAACAAATCAAGTTTTAAAAATTACACTGTGTGACAATCAAAAGGCACATTGAAGAGGTTTTGCTCATAAATGCATGCAAAATAAAGTAATTTGAACTTGAGATTTTTATACTGTTACTAAACAGCACAGAATGAGCTGCAAACGCTTTATGAAATGCTACCTCTGACTAAAAATGCATTATTTTGCACTTGTATAGTCTTTTTTTATTTTGAAATTTCAAGAGCAATCAACATATATTGAAATGTTTACATTCAGATATGTAAATCAACATGTATAAATTGCTATTAGTTAATTAATGGGGAGATAATCGATAATCGAATCGAAGTCGAATCGGACTGATAAAATGAATCGTTAGATTAATCGATGCACCGAAAAAAGAATCGCTAGTATAATCGTTTAAAAAATAATTGTTTATCCCAGCCCTACTCGGTCCGCTTGTTTGGTCTGTTTTGGTGCGCACCAGAGTTCGATTGCTGCATTCTCACCTGCCCAAATTAACCGCACCAAGTGAGCGAACTCTGGTACGATTCAACCGAACTAAACGAGGCAGGTGTGAAAGCACCCTAAGATTGGACAATATTTGGCCGAGATGCAACTAGTTGAAACTCTGGAATCTGCAAAAAAATATTTAGAAAATTGCCTTTAACGTTGTCCAAATAAAGTCCTTAGCAACTGCATTCACTCACAAAAATAAAGTTTTGATATAGTGGGAAATTTACAAAATATCTTCATGGAACATGACCTTTACATAATATCTTAAGGGGGCATGCACATCAAAGCTTTTACACCGGTGACCGGCATATATTTTCAAATGTTTCAAAAGGAAGCTCTGGTAAATTCATTCTGATAAAGTTATGGTAATTTACCGAAAATTACTATGTGAAAGAGACTAATATCAGCGTTTAAAACCTTTGGTGTGCACACCCCCTAAGACTATTTTGTGGTCCAGGGTCACATATATGGCTCTGATTCAAATCGTCTTGCTTCACAGTTAAAAACATTTACTATTAAACATACATTTAATGTGCTAAGTTTTATTAATATGTGTCATGGCAGCACAGTGTATTCATTAATAAAGTGTGCACTGTTTAAACAATGTATGTTTTATCCTGCAGTGCTTGCTGTTTAATAAACGAAATGACTGAGCATCACTCAGTTATCTTCTCGAAAACAAAGCACCAATAAAATATGTTTAATAAGCATTTGAAAAGCAGTACGGTAAACAGCTAGCCAAGAGTGTTACTGTGCCAAATGCATAAAGCATCGCACACACAGACGCTCATTGCTGATAGCATCTACAGTACTTGCCCACTGCACTGCAGAGTCCAGGCAAAGAGCCACACCATGGCAACCGAGCATCTGGCCTTCCAAAAAGATAATCCAAGCAATCATCAACTAAAGGGATATTAACAATGTCATATTCCAGCACTCACCGGCAAAGCACATTACCCTGCTTGTGCAACACAACACGGAGTGAAAAAGGCAAAATAAAGCATACGGCCAAGTAAAGGAAGATGTCATCATCGTTTCATGCATGCGTAGCACAGTTTCATGCATCGCTAAGCACAGGACTAGTTACTTATGGAATTTTGACAGAACAGCATTCACATGCTTAAATATGTGCATAGCATTAACGCCATTATTACCTGGTCATTAAATTTGCATAAAATAATGCATTGTGAAAAATACCCAGGCTTTTTAATTTGTATGCTCTGTGCTTTCTGTAAAATTACTTGAATAAATCTGGAGGCGATGCCGTTTTGAGAGCAAGTCGCATCAGGCATGAATAAAATCCTCAAGCATTTACCATAACTGGAGTGTCTTCACTCCCCGGGGCTGAAGTGCTTGTAAACACCTCGCTAATCAGAACGCTCTGCACTCGCGAGCTTATTGTCTTATGTTTCTTTGACCCCGAGCAGTCCCTAACATGATTAAAACAACACTATTAGCATTATTTCCCGAGAAACGATACAGCCAGAGAGACTTGTAACCTGTGACGTTAGTGCTACGCTATTATGAAATTTCCAAGTACTGGAATCAAAAACAAACAGCCAACTCGGGTCAGTCATACTAGTTTTGCCAAAATACCTCCAAGATTAGAGTCCAGAATAAACTCAACATTATTATTATGGATGCGCAGGGTGGAATTGCATAGTCGAGACAGAAGTTGAAGGTATATTTTATTTGGCACTGCTAACCAAATTCATACTGTAGTGTTGCTAGAGAACAGCTGCATGAAAAGAAGAGCAAAGTTTTGCTGCTTGTATTTCTGCTTAAATTTCATGAAGTGACATTTGGGTGATTCTTGCGAAATTAGATTTATGAGGTGTCATGAAACACTTTGATAAAAAAGTAAATGCAAAATAAAGGGGGTCGCACACCGGACGCGCAGCTCAGCAACGCGTCTTTCTAAAAAAATCAAACACATTGTTTTCTATGACCAGCTACGACTCAGGAAGTTGCTCACATAGTTTAACATTAAATAACATCATATTTGTTCCAAATCATTAACGATTAACATTGGCTGCTAACGTATATTTTGCATTTTGAAGTAGACGCTATCTGACTAAGCTAGCGCTATTTAATGTGAACTTCCGGTGTACGATACCTCCGAGTTGTCCTTAACGCGACTCAACACGGCGCGGCGCTGTGTGCTACCCCCTTAAGAGTATCAAAATAAAAAGCATACAGTTACAAACATCTCTTCATGTATTATTTTGCACATGATTTCAAATGACATCATACCAATTTTGTTGTTTTTCAACATTTAAGGGGAAAATTTTCATTACCGCAACGTGACTGGATTTGGGTTCTTTGACATGGAAATATTTATAATAAAAAACTCAAAAAAATAAAAAGCTTCAGTGCATGTTATACTATAAACATTTACACTAAAGAAACATGTGGTTTTTGGTGATCATTGTTAAATGTAGAGACAATAATAAGGAATATAAATGTGTCCAAGACCAATTTTCTCATCCTCCGCAACATTTTTCAATCATTGTTTAAGCCCTCAAGGAACTAACATTTAAAAAAAAAATAGTTGGAAGGGACATAATTGACTGTGACACTCAAGATGGCTGCCAGATAAGCAGTTCTTATTTTTTCTTTCCAGATAAAAGTTGAAATTTTGTTTGTCATAGTACCTAGACAACTTTTTAGTTCTCATTACCGAAACATGAGTTTGTAAATGCATATATTTAATGTGATATCATGTTGCGGTAATGATCATTTTTGATAATAATAATTTAAAAATCTGTAAATAATTATATAGGAAATATTTTTAAATCCTCTAAAGATAATTATTATAGTAAGTTCAGACCTTAATCTTATATGTGCAAAAAAAAAAATGGTTTCAAGATGCTGGACACCTTCTAAATCTGGATTTCGTGAGAAACACCCATTTGTGAAAATAAGGCATTTTAATTACTGACAAATAACCTTTTATTGCCATTAAAGAGAAATGAGTAAACCTAATCATTAATAAAACTTACTGGAAAACACATCAGATGCACTTAAAGGGTTTTGCATCTAAAGATTTGTATTAACATTTTTGATTATCTTTGCATTATAAAATCATGTTTAAATAATGTCTAGTGCTATAAGCAGTAACATAGCTCCTTTATTCCTTGTCGACAGCATGCCCTTTCGGTCTATAATGAATCATTTACAGTGTAAATCACACCGTTTATGAGCTATTGTGTTTGATCATGCAGCTGAATGCACCGCCTGTAACCTCGCTTAATGTTCAACTACTTTAAAAATCACATCTTCCATCATAAACCATCAAAAAGAGAAAAAAACACAACAGGAGCGTTTAAGGCATATAATGAAGCTTTGTGCAAAAAAGGCAGCAATTACGCTGCATAATCAAATACTTTATGCTTAGAAATAATTAATTTGTTTATTCAAATAAGCTGTTTGTCTCTCAAGTGTAAAATTACAAGACAGGAAAGGTGTCGGAGCTTTAAATGTAGTTAAATCTATTCGCTTATGAAAGGGCCGTATAAAGCAGTATAATTGCTTTGGTTAATTTCAGGAGAAAATGCTGCGTCGGTGCCTCTGTTATTTGGTGTGCTGAGGTGAACGGAAACAAATTACCCCTCACGCCTGTTTCACACATACTCCGTATGCAGTGCGTTTGCGGTGCGTAATTTTTTACGTAGCCATGTTAACAGGTTAGAGCTTTCACACAGCATACGTATGCGGTCCGTCCGGTCCGTTGCAGATGCGGTGCGGTGCAGCAGTGCTGCGATCGTTTCGGCAGCGAGTCTATTTTTGCTGTACAGCACGCAAGCTGCATGCGCTGATTTAAAGTGATAGCGCATGTTTTGTAGTCAGAATGAACACGGATTTACACAAAAATGCAGTAATTTCACTCTAAATGGATGTAAATAAAGTTTTTCCAGTAGTTTTTTCTGTAATCTTATTTGTTTAATCCCAGTATGAAGCAATTAAAGCAAAACACCACGAGTTGAAAAATTATATATATAACATCTTGTTAAATATTCTACCGTGTTTATATACATGCATATACATAAAGTATGCTATTAATTTTACCATTGTTTAATTATACTAACAAAGTCTTTTAGTTTTTATTTGTAGTAAAACAACAGTAACCAAATTTATATGGTCTCATCACACTATCCATAACCATGGAATTTTTTGTTAAACTAAGGTAATACAAATCATAATCAATCTGACAAAAACCGTTTTGTCAATAGTTAAAATTATGGTTAATTTTTCTAAGGAGAACTATACAAAATGATCTGTTTGAAAGACGGAGAAGCGCACCTGTCAATCAGCGCTATTATAACAGAGCGAGGCGAGAGACGAACGTGCACAGTAACGGGAATAATATGGAATAATGTGTGGATCTTGAATGATTGTAAGAATACATTTGCTTTAAATATAATGTTTGTCATATAACGTTTTGGGAGATAATAATGTTTTTTTTTCAATTGTTATTGATCTTATTCAGACTTGTTGCAGTTATAACAGCGTGTTTGGCGTATTACCTCAGAGTTTATTTCAGTAACATTGCTGTTTTTCCGGTAATAATAATACAATTTGCATGTCACTCTTGCTTCCTTGTCTGTTTATTCATGTCGTTATGCTGTTATTTTAATTATGTGAGAATATTTCTTGCCATATGAGACGTTCATTGCCGTTATATAAATACTCTCGTCTATGCAAATATATAAATAGTAGGAAATGTAGCCTATAATGTAACCATGCCTGTCACCTATATTTTCTCTTCAAAAGTTATAATGCTAATTTATATTTATGATATATGTGGAGATAAATAGACCTTTGATCCATTCATGTGTCCTGACCACTACACTAGAGATTTTAAACATCATAACTATCAAATAATATCTAAAGTATATTGTTTTGTGGAAAAAAACACAGCAGGCTATTATATTGTTTATTGATGAGGCACTTTTCAACAGAAAGTGTCAATCACATGATCATTTGATACGCAGAAGCAGCCGTTAGCAACGCACTGCAAACGGAGTATGTGTGAAAGCACAACGGATGCTTGACGGATCCCACCGCATACGTACTGCAATACGCAACGCAAACGCACTGCATACGGAGTATGTGTGAAACAGGCGTCAGGATGCAAGTTTACTTTCTTATCTGCATCCTTTTAAGAGTGAGGAAAGATACCGTTTATGAAAAATACCATTTATGACATTCACCTTTCAGAAGATTTACATCACTCCTTATTTTTTAGTATTATAAAGTGTGAATAATGATATATTGTACACTTAATAATAAAAGGTTTTTCAAAGCGATGCAATAGAATAACCATTTTTAACCATACCAAAGAACCATTCAGAGCTTTTATATAAAGAAATGTCTACTACAACAAACCATTTTGTGCAAGACAAGTGTGTGAGAATTTGCACTGTCAGAAAAAAATTGTACCCGAGCTTTAAATGGGGCAGTAAAAAGGTCCTAATTGATCATTCGCTAAGCCCCGCCCTCCTTAGTTACTATTGCTATGGCAGTCAAGCTTTTGCGCCTGGAAAGTCTATTACAGTATGTATGCACCGGTGTCAGACATTCCCAAGGAGATTATTGGTAATATTTGGCGAACAGGTGAAGTATCTGAGAGAGCAAGACAAAAGGGATTGCAGTATGCATTCGAGGGATATATCCACGACATAATATGCAACCGATAAGGAAATAATTTTATTAAAATTCTAGCTAAAGCCAAAAAATTTTGGTCTAAACACACAAGCAGCAGTCGCCTCATACGTTGACCATTCAAATGGAAAACGCACAAATTGAGGAACAGCTTTGTTCATGCACAGCGGGGTAAGTGAAATTTGTAAAAATAATCAAATAATTATAAGTCAAACAGTGGAATAAACACAAGACATCAGCCTAAACACTTTGCAATGATAACATTTTCCCGCTTATAGAACTAACCCCGGGAGAGCCGCGATCGGATTGGGGTACTCAGGGGGAGGACGTCTATTAACAAAATGCTAAAATATTTTTTTAAGTATGTCAGCAAGCCTCCATCGTGTCTTTAATCATCTTATTTTATGTTTAAATATATGCATTATGAACAAAGAACCGTCATTATTTGTAAGCAATGATGTATTGAGTTAGCTAGCCAGCTAACATTAGCGTGCTCTTACATTGGTGCAAACGTATGTCTTTTTGTTAATCCTGTCGATATTTAGTTGTGAATTCCACTCTGCTTGATCCACGTCCGACATTTCTCCACTTGGGTTTTAACTGGATGGGAAAAAATCCACCACCCGTCCAAACTCTTAGGATAACGGATATCAGATTTACACAATCCATATTCACAACGCTTCGGCATGTTTCCCTCACTCAAAAGCTTGTCAGACCCTGCGCATAGTTACGGTTGCTAAACCACGATTGGCCTGTGGCGGTTTTCAGGCGTGGTCTAGCTAAGGGTCAATATGTACCATTAAGGTACAGATATGTATATTTTAGTTGCGAAGTTCGTCACAACATTTATGTAGCCCGTCATGTGTGTGGTTCGTAATTTCAAAATATGTGTTCTGCGCGTCGAGCGATCCTATGTGCATCACGTGTCTTGTCATAATAAGTGCCTGCTGCAGACACGTCTAAAGGGTTTATGATAAAAGAGACGCTCGCGTTTGCCAGATACTCTCATAATCTCATACGTAATCAGAGTTTAATGTTAAGGGAGTGTCTTGCGTGTGTTTTGTGAACGTGAGCGTCTCTTTTATCATAAACGGTTTTGGCGCGTGTGCAGCAGGCACTTATTTTGACAAAACACGTGATGCACATGGTTCACATGACGCAACAAACACATATTTTGAAAACACAAGCCACACACGACACTCCAAACACTGGAACCAAATTATTTCACTTTGATTATATCACATTGGCTCCAGCATGACTTTATAAACATCTCCAAAAAGGGGGAATTTTTCTGCAGGAAATCTCATTTGGGATAAAAATTATGAGGATAGTTGACTTAAAATACATTAATTTATAGTTTGCAACAAGACCAGAAACATGCATTAATAAAGGTAATAGAGCAAGTTTTGATTTTATTGACATAACATATAATGCCAAAATGTTTATCATTATTTAAAAGTTTTTCTTTATTTAACAAAAATTAAACAGAATTTATTATAAATGTTACTTGAGATGCTGCACTTTGCCGTCACAGCTGCTCCATCATCTGGGTGCATTCATGAAATGCTTTCTTGGATTTTGATTACGGAAAATAAATTGGGACAAACTGTGGCACGGTAATATTTTTGGAAATAATTCAAGAAAATAAATCAAGTTGGCAAACCTTCCAGTTTGACTTTGAGAATCAAGACGCTGCCCAAATTGTTTGAATTTCCAAGTAAGTTAAATTTTAGATGAGATAAACCATTAGCGGGATTAAATGTATACATATGGCATTCCGAAACCAATATAAGAATGTTCACACTTTGAAAGCCATCCTTTAAATACATGTCTGGCCCACACCGCAGAAGCAAAATTGAGTCATGTGAGGGGTGTTTGGCCTGATGGGATTAAGATCTTTCTTTAAATGCATAGATTTCCTGCTTGAATTCCTCATGACCTGCTCCGAACATGCTGACTGTTGATGTTTTTAGGACCTTGAGTGCTCTGAGAAACAGTGTTCAAAAAGTGCTTAAAGATGCAGAACGGACATATGAGTTATTGCGTAGGGAAGATATATAACCAAATTTACTTTAAATCCGTTAGGGAACTCTGAGGTTTATTGAATTGAAGTGTAGCTTTATTAATTTATGATAATGGATTACATTTAGATTACTACAAATATGTCAAGTGAAGCAAGTCATTTGCAGGGTCTTTAAATATTAACCGCAAGTGAACTGTGTGAGTTTGGGGTGGGGTTATTTTTTGTTTGACATGGGGCACAAAGTGACCAGTTTTATGCAAGTGACTTACAGTGTACTGTATTCACGATATGTAAGTTACTATACACAATTCAACCTTAATAGTACCATGTTACTCATTTATGAATACATTTCTTGCTGGTTGAAAATGCATGTCATGTATTGCGAACTCAGATTAAATCTTTAGATACGCATTTTTCATAGTTATTTTCCACTAGGTTACATCAAGTTGGGTTTGTAGGAGTCTCGTTTATGTGTCTGCAGTGAATACAGATAACATTCATTCTACATTCACACCAGTTTTTTATCTATTGTGTCTTGGAAAATGTACACAAATCCATCTCGCATCAATATCTTCTTATCAAAAGCGTACTACAGTATATACGATCAACAATCTTCCTTTTTGTCTTCCCCGCACGCTTATACTTGCAGATAAGAATGCACGCGGCGGCTCCCTCAGAAATTCCTGGCCTTGAGAACGGTCTTGCTAAATTCCAGACATATTAGCACAAGCTCTTTGTGCCTCATGCCGCACGGTGCGGCTGTACGTCTCTCTGGATCTACAACTCTCTCAAGACCTTGTAAGGCAGCAGGCAAAACAGCCATGTCCGGGCGTGCCTTCACTGGTTGGAATGGTAAGATATTTGGGATGCGCAAGCGAATAACAAAACGCTTTGGCGGTCAGATTTGCTGAGTCTTGCCAAGATGAATAAAAGAAAAAAAAGCATTCCATTCAGATACAGTACAGCTTTGTACAATCTATATTCACTTAAAATGAATATCTAACTGTAGGGGAGAGCGGGGCACAAAGTAACGCTTTTTGGCTTTGCTTCTATCATTCAAAAAAATATTTATGTTGGATGAATCTTTTTTTACACAATCAACACATCTCTGCAACAAATGAACACTTGTTTTTTTTTGTGGGACCTACTGTTATAGTACAATTTCACCAAAAGCGACAGGAGTGCAAACGTTACAACTTACATTGTAGTTGGGGTTAGTTGTAACAAACAGAGAGTTTGTTGTAACACCTGCTAAACAGATTTGTTTAAACACAAATATTTAATACAATTCTTCTATATGTATACTAAAGGTGGATACGTTTAGATATCTGCCTATAATAGATAGATATCCACACATTCATCCATCCATGATCCTTGATCTAACCATCCTTGCATTGTGCTTCATATATGTGACCAGTCACGGAAAGTAGGGACACAAGTCGGATCTGGGCATTTTGAGTTATTCGCAGATTCTGAAAGTGCAGTTTCTAAGCTTTCCAACGATGTGTAACACATGGAAATCTGATAAGATTTGGAGAAGTTGTGGCCATTTGAATATAGGAACTCAGAAATACTCAAACCGAGAAAATCGAGACGAAAGGGACTCTTCTTTTCAGCTGGGGGAGACAATAGGGCTCATTTACATCTCATTTAGCTAAGCCATGCCCCCTGTAAAACCCTTTTTGAGATGTTCTAGCATCATATGTAGTATTTTATGACCAAATGACAACCCGCAAAAATAAACATGACTCTTTTACCTTTGTGGGGATCACAAGTCGAATCCAGTCTGTTTCAGATTATCCAATGACCATATTTGTCCACAAATGCGTATAATCCGTGAAATATAGATTGTTTACATCAGATTTCGCATGAATGTCTGGTAATACAATATAATATATAATCTGAAGACTATTTAAATCGTAACATGTAAGGGTATATGAGCTCCGTTAAACACATGAACCCGCCTTCAAAGTTTGTATTTAAAATAGGGAAGTAGTATAATAGATCATCCAAACAGCGCCATCGAAAACGTGACATCCTTTAGAGAGGTTACCAATGGCTCGCTCGTTCCTCCATCAGCCAATGACTTCATGGAAAATATTGATAGACAAAACATGTAGCCAATTATATGAAGAATACAACGATATCTGTGTAACTTCTGTGTGTTTGGACTCATGCTGCGCTGCAAGAACTGACATACAGTTGACGTCTTCCGACTGCGGCGCCGCATAAAGTCAGTGACGCGGCTGACGTACGATGCGGCTGACTGTTTTTTGTTCCGCCCCAGCTTCTTTTATTTTTCTTTTGTTTTGTGCGCCCGAGCTTTACAGTCTGGGGAGACGCAGGCTATAAGTTTGAAAAAAAAAAAAAAACGTAGCAAACATATCTGAGGAACAGGGCAGCGCGTCACTACAGTCACGTGACTTCACGCTCGAGCCGGAAGAGAAGACAATGCTGAATAAAGTCGTAATTCTGCTATTTTTGGACCAAACTGTATTTTCGATGCATCAACACAATCTTACTGACCCACTGATGTCACATGGACTACTTTGATGATGTTTTTATTAACTTTCTGGACATGGA